>NW_021604638.1:6467780-6515362 GCF_004785775.1 Grammomys surdaster | reverse complement strand
GTCAAAGTAAAAGAACAAACAGCAACACAGAGAAAGGGAGAACACCAAGACATCCACCAGAAACCGACTGGGGAAGTTGAGGCATCAGCTGGAGTCCTGACTTGGCCTTCTCTCCAAGATGGAGTCTATAGCTTCTCCTTCCCACTGCAGGTCACGGGACGGACACTTGTGACTGCTGCCGGAGTAGAGACCTGTGGCTACTCTCAAGGGTCTCTTGGGCTGTTTTACCGTTCTCTTCTCCTGCTGTCACGGAGTTGGGGGCAGCCCATCCCTAGACAAGAGCGTCTGCTGCAGGACACCGAGAGACAATACCCTGGGGTCTGAAATGAGGGTGGGGCAACCCCTCTTCCAGAGAAGTTTCTTGGAGAGCTCAAACATTCCCTGGGAATTTACCAGTCTAAACAGGATGGAGCCAGTCACAACCCCAACAATGAGACAGACCACAAACATCTGGTGAGCAGAGCCAGGTGTAGAGGAACCCTTGACATGTCAACTTAAAACCAGGTAATATGAATGGAATATAAACATTGCCCCAGTCCCACGGGGCATGAACTAGGTTCCAGAGGACCTAGAAGAGAGAACCAGGGCCGAGGGAATGCAAGAAACCAACAGCCTATCTAGAGTCTGATCAAGCTGTCAAATTTTAATTTTTTCCACACGGAGGTTGTATACACATAGAAGCAGGATATGGGGAGGGGGATGACGTAGGGTCTTCTTTGTTTCTGGGGAGTGCAGGTGATCTCAGGAAGAGGATATTGGCTGGGTGAAGAGTTCACAGAAGAAGTAGAGTAGAACAGGTCACTATGTACCTGCCTGTAAGATCTATTATTCATTTTTTTCTGGTCTAGGCTAGTACTTTCCCACCAGAGCTACCTGTCCATAGGATCTATGATTATTTGTTCTTATCTAGGCTGGTACTTTCCCACCAGGGCTACCTTTCTACAAGATCTATAGATCCCACAGAGCCCAAGAGTTTGTGTCAGTAGGCACGTATGGCTGACTTAGGCCATTAATGTATAAGCAAGGTCGCTCCCAACAAAACATGAAGCCACTAATATGAAGTTTAAAATTGGCAGGGTCATGGTGTCATGGACATCAATAAAGCCATTTTGGGGAAGGAGGGAGGAGGGAGGAGGGAGAGGGAGGAGGGAGGAGGGAGAAAGGCCCAGGCATAGCAGTGCCTTCGGAGCCTTTCTTTTCCATTTGCATTTTATTTACTGATATGTTTTACTTATGAACATGATAGTGGTTGAGGACAGCCTTGAACTTCTGATCTTGCCTCAGCCTCCCAAGGGCTGGGGCAGCAGGCTTGGCTTATTGCTTGTGATCCAGGTCTGACTGCTCAGGTGAACTCACCCTGTGATGAACGTATGTAGGTCTACGGCTTTCACATTTGCCTGTGTGTGTGTGTGTGTGTGTTTGCTTATGTTTGAGAGGATAGGTATGTGTTTGTGTTTATGAGTATGTGTTTATGTGTATACATCAGTGTGTATGTGTGCATATGTGAGTGATATGTGTATATGTGTGTGTGGTGTGTGTGTGTGTGGTATGTGTGTATAGTATGTGTGTGAGTATGTATGTGTATATATGTGTGTGTATCTGTGTATATGTGTGTGACATGTATGTATGTGTGTGTGCATGTGTGTATTGCATGTATATGTATGTATGTAAATATGTATGTGTGTGTATGTGTGTATGGTGTGTATGTGATGTGTGTGTATGTGTGTATATATGTGTGTGTGGTGTGTGAGTGTATATGTATGGTATGTGTGTATATGTGTGTATGTATATTTGTGTGGTATGTGTGTATGTATGTATGTGTGTGTGGTATGTGCATGTGAGTGTGTGTGTGTGTGTATGTGTGTGTGTAAAGATGGCCTCCAGGAAGCTGCCTGCTGTCATTTCTTTTCTGGTCATATCACATGTTCTGGAGACAGTTTCTGGCTTAACCTCCATATGTTAAATTATACTGTGTCACCGCAGTGTACTCTTGGGATCCTTCTGTGGAAGTTCTCTTTCTCCCTTCTCAGTCAGTTGGATCCCCGGATCCTGGACTACCCTTTCCCTCTTCTCAGGTGGTGTGTGGTGCGCTCTCCAGACTTAGCTGAGCAGCTCCTGCAGAAAGACCTCACAAAGCCCCTGGGTTGGTCAGTCTCCTTAGGGTCACATGCCAGTCAGGGCCAAGCTCAGGCTGGGCAGGCAGGGCACATGGATTCCATGTGCTACATGCCACCTGCCTGTTAGACAGGACACTCTGAGCCTGTCATGGGACAGAAAAGACAGGGTGGGATGGAAGGTGACCTCAGTGCCTGCTGTCTTATATTCCAATATCACTTCCCACACCTAGATGGCTTTATCCTCCTAGTTGTGGTCTCCCTCCCCTTGGCAACAAAGTATCCATTTCCCATCTCTCCACATTGTTCTGCGTGAGGCGTCCCAGGCACCCAAAGCAGAGCAGGGGATCAAAGCTGCCCCAGACCGAACAAGGCAGGAGCTGGCCCATGGAGCTTGCTATCCAGACCCACTGCTCCCTGCCCTTTTCTCTCCAGACTCTTCAATCTTTAGATTCATCTTTAGAGTTCATCTTTAGAGTTGACTCATTATGGTTAAAATATTGTAACAAAGCTGGATGCAGTGTTACACACCTTTAATCCCAGTACTTGGGAGGTAGAGGCAGGTGGATCTCTGTGAATTTGAAGCCAGCCAGGTTTACTTAGCAAGTGTCAGGACAGCCAGGACTACATAGAGAGACCTTATGTAATATATGTATTTAATATACCCAATATATAAAATATTATAATAAAATAATAATAAATTATTAAAATATAATAAATCACATACACACACACACATATATATACTTAACAAGGGCCAAGGAGATGATTGCTTGCCTTCAAGACCCAAGTTCAATCCCCAGTACTCACATGGTAGAAGGACACAGCCAACTCCTTACCTTCATATATGTAGCATGGCACACACACATGAAGACATACATACATGCATACATACATACATACACACATGGGCTGTAGCTGCTTGCCTTAGGTCAGGGGACCAGGGGAGGTGGGGCTTGAAGACCTAGGCCTCTTTTCTTCCAAATGCGGCAATGAGTTTCCTTCTGATTCTGCTATGTCTCCACCATCATATACAGTATCTCCTGAACCATGGGCCCAACTAAGGCTCTTTTCCCTCAGGCCTTCTGTGGTATTTGGCCACTAACCCACTCCTATTTCTAAGCCATTGTCATTTCCCAAATGGAGCCTCTGCTCACCATATAGTCCCTCCCAGTTCCTGCCTCTCCTTCGCCCCTGGCAGCCACAGAACATCCCTGCCCACCCAGGCCTCTCTTCTTACATATGCTGGACATTTTATATAAACAGAATCATGTCGTGTGTGACCTTCTGGATCCAAATGCTTGCCTGTGACATACTGTTTCCATTGGTGATTCATATGGGACTGTAAGCACATACCAGTATTTTATTCCTTTTCAAGGCTGAATAACGTTCCATTGTGCGGATATAGCACATTTTGTTTCACCAGTGGATAGAAATTGAGGGCATCTGAGCCCCTTAGGTACCTGGATAAAGCTGCTGCACCCACATTCTTTGTCTGAAACATTTGGTGATTTGTGGGTGTATGAGTATGGGGTGTGTGTGTGTGCATGGCTCATGCACAGAGGTCTGAGAACAAATTGTGGGAGTCGGTTCCCTCCTTCTGCCACGTGGGTCTTGGGGACTGCGCCTGGGTTTTCAGGTTTGGTGGCAAGCCCTTTACCTGCTGCGCCATCTCGCCACCTTCCCCACACCACATGCTTTCCATAAGGTTGTTTTATATTTTTATTTGCCAGCTGTCTTCTGTTGATGGGTACTGTGACTCCTTCTTGGATGGAAGGCTCTGGAACACAGCTCTGGTGATGACGAAGGCAGGGTATTTTCTGGGGCTTCAGGTCCTTAGGCCCACTCTGCAGGAGGACCTTTGTGGACAGCTATTGAAGACCACAGCTAGTGCCGTTGCCTGGACCCTCTAAGAAGCTGGATTTGGGGAGGGTGATCTGGGAGTGTGATGCTCCTCCAAGGATGGACCCATGGCCTGTATCCTTTCTTGCCCTTCTGTTGGGATGGAGGAGAGTCTGGGAGGATGGGAACTAGATTTCCACACCTGATCCCTGATGCCCCTAACTGTAGGAAGAGAAGCATGGTGAGGACAGATGCTTTTGATAGTGACTGTACCCTGGTGACAAGTGACAGGAGGCAGGCAGGCTTGGGCAATAGCAGCTGACACCCACAGAAGCATCTTCTACTGGGAGTGCTGTGCATGTGGTGGCCCGAGGGGTGTGCTGCGTCCACACTGAAGAGGGGGTTGCAGAGGTCCCTCGTTCATGGTCACTTCAGGAAGGTCCTCAACATCTGCTCCATGGTTTCTGTTTCAGAGTGCAGCTCCTCCTGGGCCCTGGCTGGGCTTCATGTCCATGGAGGAGCGCTGTCTGTCGCTGTGAAGAAACACCGTGAGCATGCCAACTCAAAAAGGAAAGCATTTAATTGGGGGTTTGCTTACAGTTTTAGAGGGTTAAGTTCATCCATGACTGTCATGGCGGGGAGCCTGTGTGGCAAGCACGCTGCTGGAGAAGGGGCTGAGAGCTATATTCTGATCCAGGAGCAGCAGGCAGAGAGGCGGGGCCTGGCTTGGGCTTGGGCCGTTCTTATTCAGAGCACCACAGGTGCTGAGCCAGCTAGAACAGGTTTCTGTATGTTTGTTTGTTGTAATGTGAGGGTGTATGCTTGTAAGCATTGTGGGGGTGCACACGTGTATAGTGCATGAGTGTGGGGTGTCTTGAAGGCCAGCCAGAGGACAACCGCAAGTATCATCCTTAAAAGCTCTGTCCCTCTCTTTTGAACAAGATCTCTCACAGGCCCAGAGCTCACTAATTGGACTAGACTGGTCATTGTGCCCCAGAGTCCGTCAGTGTGCCTCACACGTGCTGACGTCACAAGTGTGTACCACTATGTGTGGCATTTCTGTGTGGGTTCTGGGGATGGCACTCAGTTCCTCGTACCGGGAGTCAAGCGCTTTACCAACCAAGCTGCTCACCAACCGGTTCTTCTTTGATGCTAAAGATGGAAGGAACAGAGGCCCCCCAGATGCACTCGATTGTGTGCACTGGTCATCAGCGTCCTCATTTGCACAAAGCAGTGGTTCTCAACCTGTGGGTCTTGACCTCTGGGGCATTGACTGACCCTTCCACAGGGGTCGCATATCAGGTAGCCTTCAAACCAGATGCTTACATTATGGTTCATAACCGTAGTAAAATTACAGTTATGCAATAGAAGATAATTTATGGTTGGGGGTCACAAAAGCATGAGGAATAAGTGTCGGAGCATTAGGAAGGTTGAGAACCGCTGTCATAAAGGAAGCAGCTGGCTCTAGGCCACCATGAGGATCAGGTGAGCGCAGACTTGCAGGGTTTGGAAGCTCTGCTATGAGCTGTTTTCAAGACCCCTTTCCAGTCGCCTTTCCAGTCCCTAAGGAGTCAAACTATGGCCGTCCTTTAACCTTGTCAACTTTCATGCCAAAAGTGTGCCAGGTAAGACTGGATTAAGAATAGAGTTCCCCACGGGACCAAGAATGGTGACTGCACATAAAGTGTGCCCTGGCTGTCAGTGACTTCACAGTACCGTCTCCCTCCAATGTGCACCTGATAACTGTCACCCTTTAATAAAGACCAGATGCTCAGAAAAGAGACTGCAGAAGAAGTTCCACCAGCTGGGAAGAGGCAGAGCTGGGATTGCAACCCTTTATCAGATTCCAGCTGTGTCCTTCAAGGCAGGAGAGAACTGGCTCCCCAGAGCTGGGTGCAGTGTGGTTACAAGGGCTGGAGTTATTTATGCACAGGGCTAGTGGATTCAAACCTACCACCATGCAAGATTTGTTTTTTATTGTTTTATTTTATTTTATTTTATTTTATTTCATTTTCTACTATTGTTAACTTAAAGGAGAAGTTGAAGTCAAAGGAAATCATTTCTACTTGACAACACAAATTTCAGCCCAGGTACCCCAAACTGGAATACCCTAAGTGGTGTTCATGGGACAGGTGCCAGACAGAGTTTACAGAGGACTCCTCTAAGGACCTGGTTTTGGGACAAGTCATGGCCTGGACAGAGAAGCAAATTTGCACTCTGTTCTGAGTTCTGATGGATGAGTTAATTAGCCAGCTCCCAGCTGAGACTTGTAGAAGGTGGGTGATGCTGGCCCCTTGTTCACCCAGGTCAGTTCAAACAGTCTGCAGTCTGACCTCTAGACCTCCGGCCAGTGTGAAATCAATCCTCGCACAGCCTCTGTTCCTCTGAGGAAACGGGGGCTGAGTTGGGATCTTTGCCTTCTGCATGCCAGCCAGCACCTGACCTCCTTCTGGTTCTTCCTCGTCCCGAGCTTGGAGGCCGACCTCGTGGGCCCTGGGAGCTAAGACAAGCTAAGGTGTATAACACACTCAGCTCCATGGTGCTGGACATCTGGACAGGTGTGGGGGCTCGCTACCTCCACCAACAAGGAGCCAGGCTTATAGAGATGAGTCTGACACTGTAGGCAGGCCCAGACCTTGATCCTTGTCCTCAGGTCTTAGACCTTTGCATCAACCCATGAACTGGTGGTCCAGCAGGCCCAGAGACTCATCTAAGAAACAGAGGCTTATTAGGTTGTGAGGCAGATGCATATTCATCCATGATAATTTAGAACATGAAATCTTGCCAAGGAGAAGAAAATAAAACCCACCAGCGTTCTCAACGCCTGGGGACTGCCAAGGCTGCCGTGTGTATTTTCAGCCTTCGGGGGAAACTTTAGAACCTAACACTGAGGTGCCCTGCTGGCTCTCAGCCACCATCTGGGGCTTCTGCAGGCTTTCCTACTTCACAGAAGGCTATGGTTCTCTGTCACAGGGCTGCCTTGTGCCCTGCAGGATGCTCTTGATACTTTCCTGGTCCATTTATTTTCCTTACCTGATCCCAGGAGTACCCTTCAAGCCAGGACCACCAAAACTATCTCCAGATATTTCCGGGTACCAGCTGGCCTTGGATGAGCATCTCTGAATTTGGGAGTGAAGGTGTGCTAGGATCAGCCAGACTTGACTTCCTGTCTCTGCTTAGATAAGGACACCGGCCAGTGAGCTCTGACCCTCATCTGGGAAATGGCAGAAGCTTTCCAGCCTGCAGCACTGGAGAGGAGGAAACATAAGGGTACCAGGGACTTTGTTCACTGTAGGGAGCCACGGCAGCCTTGGTGAGGCCCAACTTCCCCCAAACATTAAGAAGTACAGTGAGCCCTCCTGTTTCTTTGGGAAGTCCTCTAACAGAGAGTTGCTTGTCTCAGGGAGGCAACAGGGGCCGGGACAAAGGGCAGCTTTGGAGGTAGCCAGCTTTGATGTAACCTATGTAAGTGGGTAGGCCTTTCTGTGCCTTCATTTCTTCATCTGTAAACAGAAAGCAATGGTAGTATCTTCTTGTCATGGCCTCAAAAAAATGAAGTGATTTTTACCTACTAATGGTTATGTTAATATGAATGTGCCCAGTGTGGACTTGGAGGAGCATGCTGGACACAGCCAGGGCAGCCTTTGAGAAGCTCCAGTAGTCTGCAGACCAAGAGAATGTGGTTAGCTTCATGTCTGTTTCCCACAGTCCTGGACTCAGCTGCTCTCCCTATGGCTTCAAGCTTGGGAATGACACCTGACTTCTCTGGCGATCTGGGATGATGATGTCCACTCCCTGGGACATTTCAGTCTAAAAATATCCATTGCGTCCTGAGAGCTCCCAAGAGTTCACTTAAAGTTCTTGCTTTTTATATTGTTGCAATAGCCATAACTTATTAATAGAGAAACAATATTAAGTATGTGTAATTATTGACATTTTGTTATATATAGCTTACTATTGAGAGCGTGCAGCTTGCTAAGTCCCTTCATACCCCCTAGGCAGCTGCCACCACCCATCTCCAGAATTTCTTTCCTATCCCCATAAAACACTAGCTCGCCCATTCCTCCTCACTTCCCACCTCCTGCAACACCCCTCCCCCACTGCTGGTTTGTTTTCTGCTTCCCTGAATGTGACCTCAGACAAGTAGGATCTTAAACTGTATAGTAGTGGATGCCTTTAATCCTAGCACTTGGAAGGCAGAGGCAGAGTTCCAGGCCAGCCTGGTCTACATAGTGAGTTCTAGGACAGCAAGAACTATGGATAGAGACCCTGTCTCAAAAAAACCAAACCAAGCAAGCAAACAAACAAAACCCCAACCTAACTAATAGAATCATGACATGTTCTTCCTTTTGCTTCTGAATTGTTCTTGGTATCACGTTCTTGAAGCTCATCCATGGTCTAGCATGCAGAACATTTCCTGAGTTTCTCAGATCTAAGATGCTCCCTCTTGTGCTTAAACAGCATCCTATTGATCTGTCTGATGGCAGACATTTGGGTAGCCTCTGCCTTTTGGATGACGTACGCTGTGAAGGGTGTAATAAGGGTCGAGTTGAGCCCCACTTTCAACCCTTTGAGGCCAGACCTCGAGTCAGAAATGCTGGGCTGTATGGTAACTGGGTCACGGGGTCAAGGATGTGAGACATCTCCAAATGGTCCTCCCCCGACCCTGCAGGAGCTCTGTCTCCACACTACTGACAGGGAGAGGAGGCCAATGCTCTCCAGCCTGAGAGCTGAGAACTCAAACCCCTAAGCCTCTCACCAGGTCTCTCTGTTGTCACTCCAATGCTCGGAGGATGATTTGGGAAGATGAATGCCATTTTGGGTGACCTGCGTTCTGATGTTTGCATCATGACTGTGTGGCATCATTTCCATCGAGCTTGGTAGACTTCCTGTAAGAAAGTCATTTTAGGGAGCTGGAAAGTGGCTTCCTGATTGAGAGCACTGGCTGCTCGTGCTGAGGACTCCAGTTTTATTCCCAGCAAACACAGGGCAGCTCACAACTGTCTGTAACTCTAGTTTTAGAGCATCCGGTGGCGTCTTCTGGCCTCCAAGATTTTGAGTCGACGTGATTTTCCTGTAGAGCCCTGATATTTGTTTATCCAAGCATGAGCACGGTAAGCCATGTGTCTTTTATAAACCCTGACAGCTGGCTGTGCTGACGTAGGTCTGCTGATCCAGCACTTAGGAGGTGAAGGCAGGAAGATCACCATGAGTTCAAGACCAGCCTGGGCTACGGTGTGAGATCCTATCTCACACTGCAGAAGCAGGAACGAAAGTCAAAGCCCCCACTTCTCTGTTCCTTCTAATGTCTTCTCTTGCTTCTCCCTCAAGCTTAGCAGCCTTTCTGCCTCAGTAAGGGTTAATCTGTCTACTTTGGCTGTTGTATTTTTTGGCCTTAGAAGCTATAGTTCATTTTTTTTTACATTAAAATAAATAATTCTTAATTTTATTAGTATTGGTGATACATTCTCGTTTCCCTACTTTTGAGTATCTTTGAAGTTTTTCATATATCAACTATTCTACAGGTTTATATTAATTTTTTTAATTTATTTATATTTATTTTTTTAAAAAATGTTAATCAAAGGCTTTATAAGTTTGGTAATGCTCAATAACAAGATGCCAATACAATCAGAAGTGTAACCCAATACCCAACCTAGATATACCAACTATCTTTGACTGGCAGAGACAGTTTCCATGTCTCTCCCCCCCACCCCCCGACCACTCCCTTGTCTCCTAGCTCCTCCTCCTCTCCTTACTCCTCCTCCTCCTCTCCTGACTCCTCCTCTTCCTCTCCTTACTCCTCCCACCATTGTTCCTCCTACATATCACCCTTCCTGTTAAGATAAAACTTTTCTCTCAAAATACAATTAGAGCATAACTATACCAGTTTGTACCAGTAAGGTACAAGACAGACCTAATACTCAGTCCATCATTTTGCTGACTGACCAGAACCTCTGTCATCTCTCCTAACTAAAAGACTTAGTTCTGAACCTGGCTTTTTTCTTGGCTTTAGAATGGATGTCAGCTGAAAACCATCCTCTCAAGTCTTTTCTCTCAAAGTAAATAGCCGGGATTGGCTATGAGACTGTCAGTCTTCAACCCCATTAGAAATCCAGAATGACTGAATTAACTGAAATTATGGGAAGCACAAAGCATAGCTTCTAAAACTTAGCCAATTTGTAGAGACCGCTAAACACCTGGACAGACCCTATACTACAAAACGTTTGTATATGTTTGACGTTTGGCCCAGTCAAGTTGGGCAAATGAGAGTGGCACTATTAGAAGGTGTGGCCCTGTTGGAGTGGGCGTGGCCTTGTTGGAGTAGGTGTGTCACTGTCGGCGTGGGCTTTAAGAGCCTCTTCCTAGCTGCCTGGAAAGCCAGTATTCTGCTAGCAGCCTTCAGATGAAGATGTAGAACTCTCAGCTCCTCCTGCACCATGCCTGCCTGGGTGCTGCCATGCTCCTGCTTTGATGATAATGGACTGAGCCTCTGAGCCTGTAAGCCAACCCCAGTTAAATGTTGTCCTTATAAGAGTTGCCTTGGTCATGGTGTCTGCTCACAGCAGTAAAACCCTAACTGAGACAATGTGTGTGTGTGTGTGTGTGTGTCTGTCTGTCTGTCTGTCTGTCTCTGTTTCACCCTGTTTCTCTCTGCAAGAACTCAGTACTTAATTTCTGACTGCTTTCCCAGATGACAACCCCATCCTTCTGTCAACCCCAAACCACTTCTGGATTGGTGTACAGCTTCTAGCCCAAAGTTCCCACCATGCAAACTCTATACACTGGACTCCAGGTTTTCTAAGGACAGGGTCTCACTCTGTGTATATACATTTCTACTTGCTTCCAGAACCTTCCAGAAGGTGCTGCTATCTAACACATGCTGTCCAGAGCTGGGGAGATGGCTCAGTGAGTAAAGCACTTGCTGTACACATGTGAAGATGTGAATTGGAATCCTCAGTGTAGGCCATTCAAAGCTGGATGAAGTGGTGTAGACCTGCTATCTCAGTGCCCATAGAATGGCACCGGGGTCAGAGACCAGGGAATTCCTGGGAGCTCACAGGCCATCTAGTTTGGCATAGTAAGTGTTAATCAACAAGAGAACCCCATCTTAAACTGGGAGATGAAGACTTACAGCCAAGGGTTGGGATCCCAGTGCATGATACTTGACTAGACCTGCCTTCTCCTGCTCTGCTTGTTTGAGTGTGGCCACGCCTCTCCTGAAGGCTAGGATTCAGATGTGCACCACCACACCTGGATTTAAATTTTTCTTCGCCTAGAACTTGCTCTGTCCCAGGCTGGCCTTGATTAAAGGTATGTGCCACCATGCCTGGGCCAAAGTTTTTCATGGCCACTATTCCTCAAGATCAAAAGCCTGTGACTTCTAGAATCAAGATCTGGAGTACAAGTGTGCCCTCCATTTCTGGACTGTAGTTCATTCCAGATTAAAAGTTCAAATGAAAACAATAACCAGGTAATAACACCTAACATGACATAACTCTTCCTTGTTCAAGTGCAAACACATAAACAATAAGCTCAGCTGGGTGGGATCCTGCCCAGAGATCACCACTCTCTTAATGTGTTTATCCCTTGAACATAGGAGTCAGCTCCATTCTACTTCTTGGTGCCTCTTTACTTTTTCTTTTTCTTTTTTTTCCAGCTGTCTTCAGACACACCAGAAAAGGGCATCAGATTCCATTACAGATGGTTGTGAACCACCATGTGGTTGCTGGGAATTGAACTCAGGACGCCTGGAAGAGCAGTCAATGCTCTTAAGCACTGAGCCATCTCTCCAGACTCCCTTTATTCTTTGAACTAAACATTTCATATTTTTCCTTTTGAAGCTCGCTACGCTTCATCACAACACTATGTGTGACAGTAAGCCAGAGGACAGAGTCTATGCTAGCTTTTCTGAGACCTCCTTTGTCAATGCTATTAATCTGATTATCTTCACCTTAGCCTCATGCAGATGCTTCAGACAAAGGCAAAAGGCAGCCACATTCTTCACCAAAACCTCACAGGACCAGTCTCTAAGCCACACACTGAAGTTCTCCTCTGAAGCCTCTTGAACCAGCAGATCTCCACAATTCAAATCGCCTTCAGCACAGCCATCTTCCAGATTCCCACTAGGATGGTCCATTAAGCCCCACCTAAAACATTCCATGGCTTTCTAAATCCAAAGTCCCCAAATCCACATTCTTCCAAACAAAACCATGGTCAGGCCTATCACAGCAATACCCCAGTCCCTGGTACCAACTTCTGTCTTGGTTAGAGTTTCCACTGCTGTGAAGAGACATCATGACCAAGACAACTCATATAAGGACAACATTTAACTGGGGCTGGCTTACAGGTTCAGAGGTTCAGTCCACCATCAGATTATCATCAAGGCTGGAGCATGGCAGCATCCAGGCAGGCATCGGACTGGAGGAGCTGAGAGTTCTACATCTTGTTCTGAAGGCAAACAGAAGAAACTTGGCTTCCAAGCTGCTAGGAGGAAGGCCTCTGAAGCCCCACCACACTTCCTCCAACAAGGCCACTAATAGTGCCACTCCCTGGGCCAAGCATATCCAAACCATCACAGTGGACCTGCTCACAAAGACTCCCAGGTCCTTTGTCCTTCTCTACAGTTTTGTAGAAGAGGAAAAAACCATTAGTGGAGCCTGCACCCACTCATGCTGTCAGAGGGCATACCAGAGGCAGGGTCACCTCTGGCTGGCACTAGGCTCCAGCCTTTCTCTCTCTGAAGCTTGGGATTCCTGGGGTTTTTTTTGAAACCACAGTGGCAATAGTCTGACAGCCAAGGGAGGGGCATACACATCTTTAGACTATCCCGTCTCCTTCCAGGACAGCTACTCCTGGCCTCTCCTCTGTCAGGGTGGCAGCTATGGACCGCTCCTTGGAGCTTCTTTTTCTACTCTCCTGACCACCTCTCCTCCCCATCCTGCAGTAGCTGAGCATCTGCCGCACACGCAGGTTGCTTTGGAAATTGGTGAGGCTGCAGTAAGTAGACATGACATGTGGGGCTGGGTGTTCGGCCACGCCCCCCAAACCCAGAGACCTAGCATAAAGCCTTTGCTAGGTCACGTAAGACACGAGACTAACAGGTCTCTGCCTCAAAATTTATGTATTACCTGAAGCCCCACCCACTTCCAATATATAAACAAACCCCTTCCGACATGTTTTGGGAGAGCTCTTTACCATCCAAACTCACCTCCGTGTCAGTAAATCTGGACGTGTTTAACTCCACATGTCTCTTGAAATCCGGACTCCTTGTGTAAGTCAAGACTCACGTGCCCCCTGTCCCCGTGGGGCGGGGGAGGGAGAGAAGCCTTTCGCCCGCCCTGGTGCTCTCTACACTCTAGCTAGCCACGGGTTCCTGGACGGCCTCAGAGCCGGCCTGCCCGGCCGCCCAGTGCTACTGAGCAGCGTGCCCCGGGACCGCTGCTCCGCCGCCCACGACCTGCGCCCCCCCGCACGCGACCCGCCCTTGGTCGGTGCATGACAACGACACAGTTCATCTTCAAGGCGTTGACACCTGAAGGCACGGTCATGACAATGATGGGGGTCATAGTGCCGAGTTCTACAGAGAAAGGCAAAGCTGTGTGAGAGGATATGGAGGGTTTTGCAGATTCTCCTGAGCTTCGGTTCCCTACTGCCCTGGCCGTTCTGAGCTTTGTGTACTTCAGTCCTCATGACAGCGAGTGCTTCATTAGGTCAGCTCTGGCTTTGGCCAGTTCTTAGCTCTTTGGCTTTGGAAAAATCCCCAATGTCTAGGGTGGTAATACACACTTGCCATCCCATCCCATGAGAGATGGAGGCCAGAGCACTGGGAGTTTGAGGCCAGCCAATCACATGGGACCATACCTCAGAGAACCAAAATATAGAAATCTATAAACAAGTCCCCGCGGAAACACATCTATTTCCTTCTTGGTGACATAGAAGTAAGAGTTTTCTGGAAGACTTAAAAGAGTACCTGGCACACACAGGTAAATCACCATAAATATCAGACACCCCGGTCGTAAACAAACACACTTCCTGCCGTGTCCGAAACAATAAGTGAGGGTCTGGATACTGACATGTAATCCTTTGCTCTTCCCTCGGCTGGGGCAACCAAGTCTTCTCTTCCTATTGGTGTTAATGGAGAGGGTAGTAAGGATCAGTGGTCAGCGTTGCACATTGCCATAGCCCTCAAAAACCACCTGGGAATACAGCTGGAGAGATGGCTCACCTAGCACTTGCTGCTCTTTCAGAGGATCGAGTCCCAGCACCCACACGGCTCACACCCACCTGTAACTCCAGTTCTTAGAGGAGTTGATGCCCACTTCAGTCTCCAAAGGTACCAGAAGCACACACAGTGCACATACGGGTGTAACATCCATCCACATAAGTAAAATTAAACATACTTTTTAAAAAGCTACCTGGGAAGAGGCCAGGTGAGATCAGAGCCGGGAATGGCGGTCCCGGAAGGGTTTCAGCTTATGTGAATGAGAAGGAAATCCTGTCACGGAGGCAGGATCCTGTCACTGGGCCTACACTGTGACGCTGGTGTCCCATCAGTGTTGGAGACAGTTCCAGAAACGTCAGTTCTCACTGCTGTCTGGTGCCACTTTCCCTGCTTGTCCAATGTGTCCCTGCCAGGAGCTGTCCCTTCTCTCCCTCCCTGGATGAGCATTGCCTGGCTTGGGCTAGTCTTCAACTCCCTGCTGTATCATCGGTGAGTTCCTAATTCTCATGCGCTCTCAGGGAGGAAGGAGCCCACAATCTGCCAGTCTGGCTGGCTTGGATCTGGCATTCACCCATGCCCCACACTTGAGAGGGCTGTTTCTATTTTGTTTTGTAATTCTCGGGGAGGATCTGGCTTGCAGGAAGCGAACTGTTAATTGATGCTGTCAGAGGAGCCAGATGGCTCGTGGGTGGCCTGTATTGCAGATGCAGGGACAGGGCCACCTGAGAGAGTAGGGTGTTTACAAAGTGCCACCTGTGAGCAGTAACTCAGCAGCCTCCCGAGACTCCCATAGCACCACTGTAAGCCAGGTGTTCTGTTTCCAAGAAAACAGGGGGCTTGTTCTATGAGACTAGGCCGTTGAAATCCCTTCCTTGTGACATTTATTAAGCATAAAACCACTGGGCTGTAACAAACCGACCCAAGGAAAGCAGCTTCAGGCAGGCAGAGGTCATTTCTCCTGTAGTAAATTGTCCAGAGTGAGGTAGTGCAGGGCTGATTGCGTAATCCTGCTTTGTAATGTCCCCTAGGGACCCAGGGCCCTCCCAACCTATCATTGTATTCTACACGGCTTCCATTTTCCAAGGTCATTGTCTTAGTTAGGTTTCTTTTGCTGTGATGAAGACCCAAAAGCAACATGGAGAAGTTGCTTGTTTCAGCCTACACATCCAGGTCACTCTCCATCACTGAGAAAAAGTCAGGGTAGGAGCTCAAGGCTGGAACCTGGAGGCAGGAGCTGATGCAGAGGCTGTGTGTGTGTGTGTGGGGGGGGGGATGCTGCTTACTGGCCTGCTCCTCATGGCTTGTTCATTCTGCTTTCTTATAGAACCCAGGATCACCTGCCCAGGGTGGCCCCACCCACAGAGAGCTGGGCCCTCTCACATCCATCATTTAAAAAAAAAAAAAAGCCTCCATAGACTTCCTACAGCCCAATCTGATGTGACAATTCTTCAGTTGAGGTTTATTCTTTTCAGATGACTCTAGCTTATGTTAAGTTGACAAGCAACCAGGGCAGTCGCCTTTTTACCCAAAAGGACTGTTGCAGCTCCTGCCGGGTTTCAGGCAAAGGGAGGCAAAAGGGCAAAGTCAGATGGATACGTGCACTGCCTTGAAGGACTCCTCCCACAAGTTGCTCACACTTTTACTGACATCCTAGCTGGTCAGCACTTAGTCATATGGTCACTGCTAGCTGCAAGGGAAGCTGATACACACAGCTTTTATTTCTAACTGTCAGGCTTTCGAGTGTAAAATCTGTGCATTCTATTATCAAGGAAGAGCAAGTGGTGAGGAGCCAGCAGGTTGGTTGGGAGAGCATGGCAGAATTGACTGTTTCTATTCCAGCTTTTCCCTGGTCTCCACTTCTCCCCTCTGAAGTGAGGGTCATGGCAGGTCCTCACAGTGTGTAGAGATTCTCTGATTTGTTGTATCAGTAGACACCTAAGCATCTCGAAATGTGTGCACGCCCAACGTTCTGCAGAAAGTCATCTTAGGCCCTGACAACACATGTGCCTAGTGTGTATAAAAACTGCAGGGCTATCTCCAGCCCCAGTCACCAGGGCTTGGCAGTTTGGGTCCCATAGCTTCTCGGGGATGCTGAACAGTAGAATCTCGTGTGAGGTCTCCAGGGCTCCTCACAGTAGCCCGTGGTGTTGTGAAGACTGGAAGGGACACAGGAATTCTAGGGTATAATGTGGGGATGACCAGTGCACAAGGTGATTTTAAATGGAAAACTTAAAATATTATTTATTTTTGCATCTGTATGTATGGGAGAGATGTATGTGTGTGCATGTATGTATGTATGTATGTGTGCATGCATACAAGTGTATTTGTGCACACAAGTGTGTGTTTGCATGTGTGAATGTGTACGTATGTGAGTATGTGTGTATGTACATGTGTGTATGCATGTGTATATTTGTGAACATATGTGTATGTGCATTGTGCATGTATGCATGCATGTGAGAATGTTTGTGCACACATGTGTGTATGTGTGTGCGTGTGTGCGTGCATGTGCGTGTGCGTGTGCAAATGCCTGTGAATATAGGCCAAAGGCTGATGTCGAGTGTCTGTCTCCAGAAGGCTGGGATACCGGGGTGGGGCAGGGTTGCCATGCTCACCGGGCACTGTTGGGAATACCAGCCCCTGTCCTCAGACTGGTATGGCAAGTGCTTATACTCGTTGAGCCGTCTCCCCAGTCCCTTAAAACTTTGAAAATATTGGTTTGTGTGTTTTAACATTTCACTAAGAAAAATAAACTCAGACTGGAGAGGGGCTCGCCACCAAACCTGATGACCTGGGTTCAGCCTCCAGAGCTCACACGGAGAGAAGAGCCACCTGGAAGTCATCCTCTGGCTTCCACACACATGCTGTGGCACGTGCAGCCCTGCCCCGATGCTTCCCCAACAAATAAACAAACAACCCGAGAGTTTTGTGACTGTTCTTATTTAGGATAAGGCTGGGTTTAAAGCCAGTAAGTTAGTGAGGTGTTCTTTGAGCTGTGCAGAAGCATAGGAGAGAGTCACAGGCCTGATAAGTGCAGGGGTTTGGGTCTGATGACACCCAGGTCAGACCTCACTTACAGTTCCAGATTGAGCTATCAGTGAACTCATGAGCTCATCCCCAGGTCTGCGGTGAAGTTGGTTACTGCAGGATTAGAGATGCTTGAAGAAAGCCATCTTCCAGGTAAGCAGCAGTCTCTCATTCCCAGGTGGCCCGAATGTTCTGAGCACATTGTGTGTCTTAGGGTTTTACTGCTGTGAACAGACTCCATGACCAAAGGAAGTCTTATAAAGGACACCATTTAACTGGGGCTGGCTAACAGGTTCAGAGGTTCAATCTATCATCATCAAGGCAGAAGCATGGCAGCATCCAGGCAGGCATGGTGCAGGAGAAGCTGAGAGTTCTACATTTTCATCTGAAGGCTGCTAGCAGAATACTCACTTCCAAGAAGCTAGGAAGAGGGTCTTAAGCCCACGCCCACAGAGACACACCTATTCCAACAAGGCCACACCTTCAAATACTGCCACTCCCTGGGCCAAGTATATTCAAACCATCACAGTGTAGAATCTCTTCCTGCAGACAAATGCCCACTGAGGGGACGCCTTGCTCTGATGAGACTCCGGGGAGATTCCAGTTCACTAGGGCCCATAGTTTGAGTCTCTGATGACTGACAGGAGTCTCTCTTTAGAGTCTCTTTGCTCCTACACCACCATCTTTCTTGCTTTGTTTTTGTCTTTCAAGACAGGGTTTCTCTGTGTAGAGGTAGCCCTGGCTCTCCTGGAACTTGCTCTGTAGACCAAACTGGCCTTGAGCTCACAGAAATCTACCTGCCTCGCCTCCTGCCAGGATCAAAGATCTGAGCTGGCAGCCCCAGCCTTTAAATCCAGCAGGAGGTAGCTGCCACCTGCTGCCACCACCACCATAAGCAGCAGCAGCTACAGCCCCATCTTTTTCAAGGGAAAAACCAGAGTCCTTGCTGCTGAGTTAGGGTCGTTCCCAGACACTGACTGAGAAGTACCCCCATGTGGCCCTGATCTTCTGTCCTGTTGGAGTCTTTGATGTGATGTTATCTCTCTCTTAGATGACAAGGTCATCTGGTCTTCTTTATTCCTTGAGGAAACTTTTGTTACTGCTTTAGAATTTTAGCCAGTTTAAAAGTCTTTAGTACATGCTATTATACTAATTGGTTATAGAGCTGATTTGAGAGACAGATTCAAACACTTGTCCATTAAAATGCATTTTACAATCACTGCGCATCTGGAAGGGAGGGAGACCATGGGAGAGGAGGTGACTGGGAGTGGGGTTGCTTTAAAACGGCTTTTCAGCTAAGTCACCCATTGCTGCTCTCCAACTAGAGGCAACTGCATTCAAGTTGCCAACAGACTCTGAGAGCACGTGGTTCACCGGGTCCTCTGGGCTCCTCAAGGAATCTGGCCAAGGCCAGCAGGAAGCCCCTAGGACTTCAGGCGGATGTGCAGGAAAGTCCCTGTTCCCTCAGGGGACACACGCAGCAGCCTTCAGAGCAGCACATGTGGGACTAGGAGGCTCAGTGAGGAGTTTTGAAAGGGGGCAGTCCAGGCAGCCTCACACAGGAAGGAGCCCATGCTGGGGCCAGCTCTGGGGATGTGCCGGGAGCTGGGCCCAGGGTGAGGGAGGCCCTTGGTGGAAGGGCTTGCCTACTGGACTTGGGTGAGGCATGGCAGATGAGCTGGCTGGTGGTCAGCTGCTGTCTGAGAGATGCAGGACCTTAGGATTTCCCACCGGTGCCCATCCTGACCAAGGGCTCTATCCGTCTCGTCCAGGTCAGTGAGGTCTTGGTTGACCACTATCTCCGGACTGGTTCTGTGAGGTAGTGCGAAGAATTCCTTATGGTTTAAAGGGACAAGCTGGTACCCTAGGAGGTGACGAGCTGGTCCCCAGAAGGTCCCTAGCCAGTCCCCAGAAAGTGACAAGCAGGTTCCCAGAAGGTAGCAAGCAGGTTCCCAGGAAATGACTGCTCCAGCTCGAGGGCATCTGTCTCGAGCTCTTGCTCTTCCTGGAATTCAGGGTAACCACAGGTTTGGAAGGATTATTGCTGTTTCTGGAGAAAGCCAGGAGAAACTGTATGCAAGGGAGGTGCAGTAAAGAAACGGCTGGCAAGACGGCTCCGTGGTGTGGTTAAGATTTTTACTGTAGACGTGAGAGAGAACAGCCAGGGGTATCTGGAGGAGTCCAGAGAGGAAAGAGAAAGAAGAATGAGCCTGGCCAGCAGCCTGGGAATGGCCAGGGCTAAGGAGATGGGAGAGTAGGGGAGAATAGTGGAGAGAGAGAGAGCAGGAGAGAGAATTAGAAAGAAAGTCAGAGAGAGAGAGAGAATAAGTCAGAGTAAGAGATGGATGGATGGGCGGACAGATGGATGGACGGACAGAAGGACAGATGGACAGACCGACCGACCGACAGTGTAAGGAATGTAAGGATAACAAAAGTAGAGAATAGTAAGAATATCCAGGTTATAAGAAGGCTGACTAGCTGAGCCTCTTGGCCACTCATGAGCTGGAGGGAGCTGGGGTAGGGGAGGAGCTGAGAAGGATGCTAGCAAGGACTTTGAAGTGTGTAACAGGTACTCACTCCTGTTACTGGGAGAGCCTGGCGGCCAGCATGGTTTTGATATGCTAATGGGTACTACAGATATGTGTCTGTCTTCTATCAGAGGTAAGGGAAATGCCTCATTTTCCGAAGATAGGAAGGAACTGGTTTCACACGTTCCTGAGGGATGCTGGCCTTTATCTGACTGCCAGAAATCCTCATATATATTCCAGGTTGAGCTCATTTCTAGATACGTGGACTGCCCAGGAGACCTAACAGAAACAAGCTGGAAGAGAAATCACAAATGTAAGAAACCCTGTCTCCCTAATTGACAACACCTTTATTACTTTTAATATTAAATGTAAACCCTTCTCCCGGATCCGTAAGGAAAAACCAAACACTGCTGCAGAAAATTGTCACGGTTTTAAAACAGGAACTCACAGAAGAATTATAAATGTCGTGGTACACAGAGGGAGGGATGCTTCACGTACGTGACACATTCATTTTATCTCAGACTGCAGGAGTGAAAGGAGGGAGGGAGAGAATGAAGGAGGGACGGAAGCAGGAAGGGGTCAAAAAGGAAGGCGAGGTCCTTGCGTTCTCCTGAGACTTTTGTGTCTCATCTGAGTGTAACTGTGGATGAAGTGGATGCTACCCTTCCATTTGCTTCAGGGGAACTGGCTAGAAAGTGGCACCTTGGTGCCCATCTCTGAATCGCTATATAAGTGACATTCTGAGTGGGTCACCTGAGCATCTCACCAAGCCCACCTCCCACACAGTTGCTGTGTAGTTCGTGTTTGAGAAGGTACTTTTCTTGCTTAACATATTTTATGATCTCTATCTTCTCTTATATTATTTTTTTGCCGTATGGGTTTAACTTCTGACCATTATGCGATATTGCAGGGGATGCTGGGAGACAAGCCATGCAGATGATATGGAAACACGCCCCCACCACTGTCTGTGTTCTGTCAATTAGGCACAGCGCTGTTTATGGACCAGATAGAGGTTTGCTGGGTAGATCGTGTTTCCGAGAATAGATTTTCCTTGTCATTTTTATTGACCCCATGGGCAAACATGTACTGTTCTATCTGACTGTGAGATTCTTAGAGTCAGAGGCAGCTCCTGGCACCTCCTGCCATAGGCGTAGCAAGTGCTCAGTAATCATCACATAGTGATGTCTTAGTCAGGGGTTCGATTCCTGCACAAACATCATGACCAAGAAGCAAGTTGAGGAGAAAAAGGTTTATTCAACTTACACTTCCACATTGCTGTTCATCACCAAAGGAAGTCAGGAATGGAACTCAAGCAGGTCAGGAAGCAGGAGCTGATGCAGAAGCCATGGAGGGGTGTTACTTACTGGCTTGCTCCCCCTGGCTTGCTCAGCTTGCTTTCTTATAGAACACAGGACCACCAGCCCAGGGATGGCACCGCCCACAGTGGGCTCCTCCCTCCCTTGATCACTAATTGAGAGAATGCCTTACAGCTGGATCTCATGGAGGCATTTCCTCAAGGGAGGCTCCTTTCTCTATGATAACTCCAGCTTGTGTCAAGTTGACACACAAAGCCAGCCAGTACAGTGATAGTCGGGTGACTGAGAATCTCAACCAAATAGCAAGGGCTTCTCCAGAGGCTGTTGAGAATGCTCCTGGTTAACGTCCTTGCTGACAGCTCAGAGAACCTGACAACATGCTTGTTATGTGGAGCAAAGGAGAGACTGTGTCAATGCTCCAGAAGGCAGGAAGGGAACTTGAGAAGCTTCCAACAACCAAGAGGACTGTCGTCCCACAGAACGGGATGAATGTATACGGTTCCACAAGCAAGCACTTCCACTCAGAGTGGGAAGGGTGTGGCTCCACTCGCTCTGTAACTCCCAGTCTGTGTGAGCTTCTCACCTTTAAACAAAGATAATATCACGAGGCTGGGGAGTTGTCTGGTTGGTAGAGCACTCATCAGGCATGCAGAAAACCCTGGGATCAATTCCTAGCACCACATAAAACTAGGCAGGGCAGGACATAACTTCAATTGCAGCACTTAGGAGGTGGAGGCAGAAGATTCAAAAATCGAGGCCATTATCATGTAGTCCATTCATGGGTCAACCTGGGCTACTTGAGATCCAGTCTTAAAATCACCACTTCCCATGTGCCTACTGTATAAGGGTCAATGAGGGAACAGGGATGAAGCATCCAGCATAAATCTAGACACATAGTATGTACTCAAAAAATGTCACTCAGTTTATGAAGTATCCACCTAAAAGCTGGGGAAAGCCACAGGAGGGCTCAGGCACAGTGGCTGGAGGGAGAGCGTATTAGTTACTCTTCTGTGACTGTGATAGAATATCAGAACCAAGGTAGTGTATAGAAGGAAGGGTTTATCTGGTTATGTGTCCAGTGCAACAGAAGTCCATCATAATGGGAAGCTCGGCAGCGGGCAGCGGGCAGCAAGGAGCAGGGAGCGGGCATCTGGAGTGGGCAGTGGGCAGTAGAGAGCGGGTAGTGGACAACGGAGATCAGGGAGTGGGGGACAGGCAACAGGGTGGCAGGAAGAGCTGAGAACTCACATCTAGAACTGCAAACAGAAAGCAGAGAGGGAAACTAGGAAGGCTGTGGCTTTGAAATCCCCAAAGCCCACTGTGGTGGCTTGAACCTGCTTGGCCCATGGGAAGTGGCACTATTAGGAGGTGTGGCCTTGTTGCAGGAAGTATGTCACCGTGTAGGCGGGCTTTGAGGTCTCCTAGTACTCAAGCTCTGCCCAGTGTGGAACAGTTTCCTGACTATCTTCGGGATCAAGATGTAGAGCTCTCAGCTCCTTCTCCAGCACCATGGCTGCCTGCATGCTGCCATGCTACCACCATGATGATAATGGACTGAACCTCTGAAACTGTAAGCCAGCCCCAGTTAAATGTTGTCCTTTATAAGAGCTGCCGTGGTCATGGTGTCTGTTTACAGCAATAAAAACCTAACTAAGACAGCAGCTCTCAGTGATGTACTTCCTCCCGCAGGGCCACACCTCCTATATTTACTCAAATAGAACCATCAACTGGGGAGTGAGTGTTCAAACACCAGAACCTATGGGGACATCTCATTCAACCACCACGGAATGTAAGGAAGTACAGGACTCACAGGGTTATCTAAACTGAGGCAGAGAAGGCGTTCTGTTACCCCTAAGGCAGCTGGTGTGTCCTGAGAGTGCTGCCAGACTGTTATGAATTTGACTGAGATGGTCTTCACGGTTCCATGTGACATGTTAGTGGCATTCTGGATGGACCCAGCCATGGTCACTGATTAAAAAACAAAACAATAACCCTGTAAATATCAGAAGGCATCTAGGGAGGTGTGGCCAGGCTGACCAGAGGGGTGGACATTGAGGGTACCTGTGGAGGAGAGAGGGGTCTGGAGAAGGCTGAGAAACTTCCTCAGAAGCCAGGTTTTAAACATCTTCTGTGCACCTACTGTCATGTGTGTTTCTTTTTCCATTCTCTTGTCTCCTTTACTCAATGGTCAGACGTTTCGTCACTGCCCACTGTACTGGTTACGTAGTGCTGTGTAACAAATTGTGACACCCCCGAGGACTTCAATCAGTGTAAAGTCACCGCCTCACAGTGTTAAGAGGGTAGAAGTGGAACTTGCAGGGGTTAGGGACGAGCAGGCATCAGCCTTGAACTGAGAAGGAGAAAGAATCCACTGAGCCTGGAACAAGGTCCTAGGACCACATGTAGGGAGGAGTCTGTGACACGGTGCCATGGACAGTAAGTACTCCTAGCTACATCATCAATGGGCTGTCATTGCTGGGAAGACGTCTGCAGCTCTTGGGTGACATTTTCTGAGGAGCCATGCACAGCATCTATGGATCCCACTCAGGTCCAGTGTGCTTTGGTTCAGGGAGGGGCTGACAGAATTCCCCGACAGCTATGTCACTAGGAAATCTTATACTTGCATGGGTGATGGCCTCCCCAGAGCTGGAGTAGTTTCCCATCCCTACTCAGTCAATCCTCTACTTCTCGGACCCTCCAGAAACCATAGATAGGCAGGATGCCATGAAGCTGGTACAGGGCTCCGGAATACGTGGCTGGGACCTCAGATAAGGATCTGACGCTCCTTGACTCCTTCTACAAGGTGGTGGTAACGGGTCTGATCTCATGAGGGGCTTCTGAGGGTCATTGTAACAAGATGGTCAAGATGGTGACAGACATGTCCTGTCCAAAGGACAGTGTTCACAGCGGTGGTTAATCCCAGAACTGGAACAAGAGAACGCCTCATCAATGCATGTTGAGCAGCTGGTGGCTGTCTTCCACCAACAGGCCTTGGAGGACAAAAAAAGTCAGCTTCTGGCAAGCTGACAAGACCACTGAATGTGATTCAATATTACATTGCAACTTCATAATAAAATATTAATACGTTACCAAGTACTTGTCATGGCAACCCCGAGAAAATACCGAGTGTTCATCTTGTACCAGGCTGTTTAATCCTGTAACATGAGCATGTGACTGGCTTAAACTCCCCAAGCAATATGTACTGTTGTTTCTATTTATCTGAAGAGGAAGACAGGGTCAGAGCAGGCCTCGGGTTGCTCAAGGTCATACAGATGTGTGTGCAAGGTCATACAGATGTGTGTGCAAGGTCATACAGATGTGTGTGCAAGGTCATACAGATGTGTGTGCAAGGTCATACAGATGTGTGTGCAAGGTCATACAGATGTGTGCGCATGGCCATACAGATGTGTGCGCATGGCCCTACAGATGTGTGTGCATGGCCATACAGATGTGTGTGCATGGTCATACAGATGTGTGTGCATGGTGGCACTGCTGCTGACCCTCAGCTTTGCCACGTGGATGCCCCAAGACAGTTGGGGATAGGGGTGGGTCACATGGTGCCTATTTTCCCAGAGTACCCCTCTGCTCAGGGATGTGCTTTGTATATTTCTGCCCAAGGTTCTTGGCATTGTAAAATAATTTCCTAAATGTTTTACAAAATACTTTTAAAATATTCTAGGCTGCTTGTCCAGAAGCCAGGTGTGGCAGTACACACCTGTAATCCCAGTCCTTGGGAGGTGGAGACAGAAGAATCAGAAGTTCAAAGTCATCCTTGGATATGTAGGGTGTTCAAGGGGCCAGCCTGGGCTACATGAGATCCTGTCAGGAAACAACTGAAACAAGAAACCCACAAAAGAGCAGGAGGGAAAGAGGACTTTGGGAAGAAAGATCCAGAGTTGACATGTGAAGAGGACGTTCTTGTCGGAGGAGGCTCTCAGATGACAAGCAATGGACCTGCTGGGGAGATCAAGAGGCCCTGAGCCAATGTGGCTCATCCTGAGAGGACCTGGGAGGCTGGACAGGGAAAAGGATGCATATCTATATGATCAGGGAAGACAGTGGCTCAAAAATAAGTGGTGTTTCGTCTTCTTATCTGGGCCTTTGATGGGTGTTTATGGCAGAGCCCCACAGCTGAGCAGCCTTTCCCTGTGATTTTTGGCTTCTCTCTTCCAGTGGGAGTGGGCAGGAATGGGTGGGAGCGTGCCCGTGTGTGTGCACTCATGTATATGTGTGTGTGCATATGTATGTGTACATGCTTATAAGTGTGCATGTGTGTGCATGCATGCATTGTGCGTGTGCTGTGTGTGTGCATGAGTGTGTGTGTGTGTGTGTGTGTGTGTGTGTGTAAGGGAAGACAGCCCAGGGATCAGTGCTTGCAGAGGTGGAGATGGTTCCAGGAATGAAGGAGGGAAGGTGTTAGATGGTCTTCCTGCTCCAGGCAGAAGGAACCTGCCAAGGAGATCTGAGCAGGGGTTGGAACCCATTCCATCATCCCGATGTCCACGTCACACTGGAGAGCGCCGTCCACATTGGCATGATGTTGTTTGAGTCAGAAATGAGAGCATCTGGAGCTTCTCCTGTCCCCGCATCTCCCTTGGGTTGGACAAAGTGACACTGTGGTGGCTGAGGAGACAGGATTTCCTGGTTGGCAGTTAGAGTGACTGGCGATGGGGTCTTTCCTTAAAGATTTCTCTTTTTTCTCCTTTCTCAACCTCTGGTCCCATCTTATTATTACAGATTTCTTCCAGGGAGGTGGCGGTAGGGTTGGAGCAGGCTACAACCATCCAGGGAAAGCTTGGGGGCAATGGGGTCTTTTTGGGTCCCACTGCTGACATACTTGATGATGTCCTGTGGGGGGAGTGCTTTGTTTCCAAAGCTTGGTTCTTCCTTCCTGGATGCCTGATGGTCCATACCTTTTCAGTAGCCATGGCTTTTGGATCTTGTCTACTTTGTTTCTGCCATAGCCATGTCCCTGACACTGTGGAGTCCAGAATCAGACTATGCCTCATACATGGAGAATGTGTGGTGTGCTGCTCTGGTGTCTCTAGGGTGACATCTGTCAACAGCAGCCACTGTGAGGATCCAAATTGTGATGACTCTGATCAGGTACCTGAGGGCCTGTTCCCCACTGGGCTTCCATCTTATTCAGTCCTTTAAACTCTCAACAGAATTTAGGGAGTGGCCGTCGATAGGGTTTTATTCAAAGTATGAATATATGTCTGTAATCTTAGCTCCTGGGAGGCAGATCTCTCTCTCTCTCTCTCTCTCTCTCTCTCTCTCTCTCTCTCTCTCTCTCTCTCTGTGTGTGTGTGTGTGTGTGTGTGTGTACATCAGGGGACCTTGAGTGTCACACACGCACACGCACACACACACACACACTTCCTTGCCAACAAGCTGTAGGAATTCTTCTATTTCAGCATCAGGATTATAAATGTTGTCATACTTGTCTGACTGCCTTCTGCCTCCCCTCCTCCCCACTCCCTGCTGCCTTCCTTTCTGTCAGTACTGGGGATCGAACCTGAGTCCTCATGCTTGTGTGACAGGCACTTTATCAACAGAGCCATCCTCAGCCCTTGGAAGAAGGTGTCATGTGTAAGTTTGAAGTATACCATGGGTCACAGGCAGTAGAGATTACTCAAGCTATACTGTGAGGATAGAGAGGTCCTTTCAGTGAGGATAGAGAGGTCCTTTCAGTGGGGATAGAGAGGTCCTTTCAGTGAGGATAGAGAGGTCCTTTCAGTGGGGATAGAGAGGTCCTTTCAGTGGGGATAGAGAGGTCCTTTTGGTGGCAATATTCCTGTGTGAATGAAACTCATGACGAGAGACCATGCTTGCCGTGACTCGGTGTTGGGGTGCTTCTTCCTTTACAGTCCAGATGGGAGGTGCCTATATCCAGGGTTTCTGATGTGACTGGACAGATCCATAGGTATTAGCGCTTCTTCATGTTTCCCACATGATGTAATACATCCACATTATTGAACACATATCCATTACTTTGAGAAGACTAGGCTGACTCCATGACAGGCTTCAAATGAACAGTTTTGGAGACTAGGCCTAAATCTGTTTCCAAAAACTGGGTAAGTCCAGGCAAGTCCAGGACCCAAAAAGTACCCCACCACCTGGGCTGAGTCAAAGACAATGGATCAACATCAGTTTCCAGACTTCCCCAGCAAAAGTTTCTAGACTCCCCCAGCAACAGTTTCTAGCCCCCCAGGTCCCAATAACGGTTCTGAAATGTCCCTAGAGATAGAGCCAAGATTAAGATAGAAGCCACCTACCCCTCCCTGAAGTTCCCCTAATGTGCTTTAAATCAGGCCTACAAGCTCACTTTGGGGGTCTCTCCATCTTGGCAGATGGTAGACCCCAACATGCTGGACTTCTACAGAATAAAACACTGCGTTTACAAACTATTTGAGTCCAGGGTGTCATTTTTTGGCCACTCATAGTCCCTTAAAATTTACTGGTACTGATGAGTTATTTATCAGTTTGAGTCTCGGGTATTCTGGCCAGTGTTTCTATTTGTTCGTGTAATAAAGATGCCATCGTTCAGTCACCCAGGTCAAAGCTGTTTCCGTGTAAACCGGAGTCATTTGAGGCCAGATTCAACCTGAAGCTGATTTTCTGTGTACTGTTGGCTCACCTGGAGCAGCCAAGCCTGATGTCTCCAGTGGGGGTGTGTTTTCTGTCATTTCCCTCCCACCTGCCCTAGAGGACACTTGAGATGGTGTCCCTGGGACCGAATGACTTTGGAGTAAAATGGTCTTGTTTCTGTCCTGGCCCTATCTGATGGTGGCTGCTCAGCCCCAGGACCCTCTCCAGGTTTTGGTGTCCTCGTGACAGAACAGGGTGACAGCAATTGGTAAGGAAAAGCAATTGGTAAGGAGTCAAGAAATGTGTGGGGGAGGGGCAGGGGAGCCGGCCCAGTGGGTAAAGTGCTTCCTACACAAGTGTGAGGGGAAAAGAACCAGACATGGAGTCACACGGTTGGAACCCCCGTGCCCAGGAGGCAGCAGAATAGATCTGTGGGCTCACTGGCTATGTATCAGCCTAGTTTACTCAGAAACATAAGGCAGGCGATTTCTAAGGAGGAAGGACAGTTGAGGTTGACCTCTGGTCCAGGGTGGGGGTGGGGAGAGGGGTGTTGTCTGCCATCACGTAGCTCCTGGCACTTAGAAGGTATTTCTTCCTCAGTGTCTGATCACACCACATTCACAGCCAAGCTCAGTCAAGCAGTGCCCACGAAGCGTCTAACAATGTGTGACCGTCCTGGCTAGGGAGGCTGTGGGAGCTCCTACCTCAGGCAGGCCTCGATCCTGTGGCTGCATTAGCATGATTTCCGTGTGACACATCAGCTGGGGGGGCACTTGGAGGCTGCAGAGGCCATCAGCGGTGGCGTCCTTCACATCTACCTCCCTGCCTACCCCGATGCCAGTTCCAAGTCACGGTCAGCTAGCTGAAGACATCTGGAAAACCCTGGAGCTGTCACTCCTGTTACCCCCCCAGCAGCCTAGCCTTTGCTAATCATCTCCCCGGAGACCTTTTTAAGAAGAGAGATGGCTGTGGTCTGCCTTTTCCAAACCACCCTGCCTCTCTGATCTTTGCAGCAGACAGAATTCCGTGGAGATTTAACACGAGCTTCGGGAGCTGCTCCCAGAGTCTCCTCCAGAAGGAAAGCAGAGGTGGGGTGGCTTGCTCTCTCGACATCTGTGTAGTAAGACTTTCCAAAGGGAAACAGCTTGGGCATAGGGAATTCCTAGGAGGACACTCTCGTGAGGATGTCTAGTGGCACATATGCCACCAAGGGCTGGGAGCTGGACAGCTGATGGGACAGTCAGTGAGGTGTTCATTCCTATCCCTCTCCAGCACACCAAGGATGTATACAAGCAAGTCACCTCCTGGATTGTTAAAACCCGCTTTGTGAGGAAAGAAGTCAGGTGGATTCTGGAACACAAGTGACTTCAGCCACCATGCCAAAAACAAATGGGTTTCTCTCCTCCCGTCCTGCATAATGGTCTCCGGAAGCACCCTAGGGGTGGAGTCCCTGACCTGCCTGTCTCTCCACTGACATCTTACAGGTGTTCATTCTAGCAGGTGGCTTCTGGACTTTGTGCACCACACAATTCCCTACTGGGACAAGGGAAGAAGTGCTCGCCCCAGAGCTCGGTGCGTTCTATAGAACATTAGCTGCAAGCTCCTGACACGGAGGTCATGGGACATAGACAAAAACTGTCTCCAGGGGTGACTGGAGGGAGGCAGTCTTAAGTGGAGTCAGTCCGAAGAGGTGGGGGGAGGAATTATAAATGTAGACGACTTTGAGGTGTCTGTAGAGGACAGGAGGTGGGGTGGTGGCGGTGAGGGGGCTATTTATTCTTGCAGGGTCTTGCACAGGCTGGGCAAGCCATCTACCACTGAGCTGAGGGCCCAGACTCAAGGCCTCACCATGTAGCCCAGACTGGCCTTGAGTTCACAATCCTCCTGCTTCAGCTTTTCGAGTGCTGGGATAAGATGAGGAAGGGCAAGCAACTAGTTAGTCCTCAGGAGCTGTCCAAGACGAAAAGTGTCACCAGAGGAGGCGTGGAGAGGAGGGAGGGGTTGCTGGGGTTTTTCCACAGCATTTCACAATGTGTGAGCAGACATGTCCATCTTTGCCCTTCCAGACAGTCCAGGATAAATAATTTAAGATGATTTTGAATAATTGAGAGACGTAAAGGTCTTTATTTCATATTGGTGCGCCCCATGTTTTCTGAGTGGGTTACTCAGGGCTTGTTAGTCAAGAATGACATTTGGCGCTCCCTCCTTCCCAGCACACCCAAGCCGGTCCCTCCCTCAGCATGCCATGGGCACCTGGGATCGTCCCTTCGGCAGGTGACCAACCCTGTCCAGCTCCCAGCCTCCTTCTGCCATGCACCTCTGACAGACGCCCGTCCCCCGTTCTCTCCTTCCGACTGACACCCTCCCTCCAGGTCTCCATCAGTTCAGAGATGATCTAATAGAAAGAAACTCAGCCCAGCCATGCTGGCTCCAGCCTCTCCCTGTTCCATCCATCCTCCTCAGGAATACAAAGTACTGTGTTCTTCATGCAGCGAAAACACAAAGCCGTGCCCTAGGCTTTGCAGGCAGAAATTACCTGGCCCAAGATGACCTCTTTTCTTACCTCCTATAAGAAGGTAAAAAATTTTTCACTAAACACTTCAAGATCTTTTTTGTTCTATTCTGAAGATAAAGTTCCAGGGTTTTTTCTTCCTTTTTTTTTATTTTTATTTTTGTGTGTGTACAGAAGTTTTGTTTGCATCTATACCTGTGTGCTACATACACGTGGTGCCTGCATAGGTCGAAAGATAGCATTGCATCACCTGGAACTGGAGTTATAGACAGTTGTGAGCTGCCATGTGGATGCTGGGTCTTCCAGGTCCTCTGGAGGAGCAGCCAGTGCTCAGACCCAATGAGCCATCCTTCCAGTCCCAGATTCCAGTTCCCTATCCCAGCACACTTCAGCATGCCTGGCATCTTTACTCAGCTCGTTGCCTCGGTTACAGCCCTCAGCCTCATTCGTCAGCTATTTCCTTCCCCAGGACCTTAGCACTGGCTGTGTCTCCTTCCCATGGTGCCCTCAGCCCAGCTAACACTCAGCTTAGATAGCTACCAGCAGTATAGTGTGGGCGAGCAGAGGGGAGGGGGCTGGTGCCTGTGCCGGGGATCCCTACAGGGGCTACGCTTGGCTAAGTGTTCACCTAATCTTTAGCACTTGGCTTCACCCACTGGCTTCTGAATGTTTTCTAGGTAGAGACCCAAGCCCCGCACACGGCCTAGAGGGCCACAACCCAGGCCCCATGCTAGCTATCCCACCTCTGTCCACCTTCTTCCCTCCCCTTCCTCTCCCCTTTCCTTCTCCTTCCCTTCCCTTTCCCTCCTTTTCATTCCCTTCCCCTTCCCTCCCCTCTCCTTCCCTCCTCCTCCTCCTCCCACCACTGTGTATTGACCGGCCAGAAGAGGAAGTCAGAAATGGGGTTCTAAGGTCCACTTCTCCCCTTGAGGCGTCCGCCTGCCAGACAGACATGGGGAGGCAGAACTTGAGACTGAGACTAACAGGATCTGGTCTGATTGGGAGTGAGTGCCGAGTACCAGAGGGGCTGAAGGAGAGAAAGCCTTCTTCAGGAGTCTTAGGCAAGGCTCTTTTAGGTGAAGGCCTTCCCTGTGGCCATCTTTAATGAAGCAGCTCTCTCAGACTATCCTTGTTTGTTCATATTGCTTTATTTGGTGGTGGATGAGAACGTACACTTTATTTGGGATCAACCAGGGATTATACACCTCTTAGGAGAAGGACTACCCAGGAAGAGAAGGTCATTGGCTGAAGGCTTAAAGTGGGGAAGTATTCCAGGAATCTCTGTGCTAGCTGAGTGGGTTCTTACTGGGAAAAAGGAAGTTGAACCTCTAATCTTAATTAAGGCTATGTGACATTCTGCAGGCAGAGCTCTGTGTGGGGGTTTTGAACTCCCTGGACAAGGTCAGAAGGAGAAGCCCTGAATGAAGAGAGTCCTCCATGTTGCACGGGGCCCAGAAGCCGATCCAGTCAATGGTAGACAACCTTAGTTAGCACAATACACAAATGTGCACACACACAAGGAAGGACTCTGTAAGTACAGATCCGTGGCATATAAACTGGGCATGGCCACCCCTGAGAGCTGCTGGCCTCTGTGCTCAGTCCCATGCTTCATTCTCTCTAGGGAGAGAGAGCATCAGGTAAAGCTTAGCATTTAAGAACTCTTGGAGTCTCCTCCCCCTCCTCCTCCTCCTCCTCCTCTTCCTCCTCCTCTCTCCCTCTCCCTCCTCCTCCTTCCTTTTCTTCACCAAATTGACTCTATTGTCTTGGTCCATCCTGTTGAAAGAGCACATTTTCAGTTCCGTGAGTTTTAACAAGTGTTAATACCTTCAGGACTGCCACTTTAAATCAAGATATAGAACAATTCCTGCAGTCTGGAAAGTTCCTTGGGTTCTGTTGAGGGTAGGCCGCTGCCATAATCATTGATCTGCTTTTATTACTAAATATTAGTTGTATCTGTTCTGAAGCTTCATGTAGCTAGAATCATCTCCTCTCTCTCTCTCTCTCTCTCTCTCTCTCTCTCTCCCTCCCACTTTAGCTCAGTGACATGTGAGGTGTGGCCGTGTAGCTGCATGTCGTGGTTTTGCATCTTTGCGTGTTTGCTCACTGTAGGTAGGGATTCTTTCCTGCAGTGTCTGCTCAGGTCTTTATTCATTCTGGGATCGGGATTTTGTCTTATTATGGGCCTGGGAGAATTCATAATATTTTATGGTATCCACTGTATTAGTCAGGATTGTCTAAGGCAGCGGTTCTCAACTTGTGGGTCATCACCCTCTTGGAGTTAAATGATCCTTCCACAGGGGTCACATATCAGATGTTCTGCATCTCAGATATTTGCATTATGATTCATAACAGTAACAAAATCACAGTTATGGTGTAGCAATGAAATCATTTTATGATTGGGGTCACCACAACATGTGAAACCATAGTAAAGGGTCAAAGCATTAGGAAGGTGGAGAACCAGTGATCTAAAGGAACAGAAGTGTGTGTGTGTGTGTGTGTATTCGAATGTTACAGCTGGTCCAACAATGGCTATTCAGTCTGGAGCTGGTTTCCCAGAGGACTCCTAGAGAACTGCTGGTCCTCAGTCTATGCCGGAATTACAAGGAAGCGGGCTCTGATAACGGTGAAGAAATGCTTGCCTCCGCAGCAGGGTAGATGAATTCACCATCAAGAGTGAGGGCAAGCAGGTAAAAAGCAGACACTTCCTTCTTCCATGTCCTTTTATGTGGCTGCCACTAGAAGGTGTGGCCCAGATTTAGAGTGGGTCTTTCCACCTCAGATGATCCAATCAGGAACATCCTCACAGATGTGCCCAGATGCTTGTTTTTTTTGTTGGTTCTAGATATAGTCATGCTGACAAGATTAGCGTCACATGTCTCCTCAGACAGATATATATTGTGAAGATCAGGCTGTCCTGGAAGGCAGCTCTCTTTCCTCTTCTCCTTTTCTTCTATTTCTGTTTGTTTGTTTGCTTGCTTGTTTTTAAATAGGCCTTTTCCAAAGCAGAAGTTACAATTTTAAAACCACCGATCATTACATTTAAATCTATTTATACTGTGTGTAAGGGTGTGTACATTGTGAGCACGGACATGCTGCAGTGTGCTTGTGGAGAGAACAGCCAGAGGAGGTTAGCTCTCTCCTTCCACCGTGTGTGTCCTGGAGCTCAGCTTCAGGCTTACCAGTGAGCAGCTTTATCCACTGAGACATCTCGGCTGAAGGTTCAAATTTTGATAGAGATTAGTCTATCCGTTTCTGCATTGTTGGTTGGCACCGAGCGTCACTTTTGAAAGGCATACTATGTCTGCTCATTGAATTCATTCTGGGCTCAGTAGTGACTTGCCTGTCCTTGAAGAGGCCACCTCCCCACACTCCTACAATTCAGAGGCCTGGTCAGGTGGCACCTCCTGGTTCTGGTCCCTTCTCAGGGTGGGCTAATGAGGGGGCTCCATCAGTGCGCATGCGCTGAGGATGGAGCGGGTTCATTTCCATACTGAAACACTAAAAAACAAAGCTAAGCCAATATTTTCCTTGTACACTGGGCGCGTTTTCCCCAGATTCCTCCTGGGGCTGAGATTCTCCGGAAACACTGCCTCATAAATATTGAATCACGTCCTTACCTTCTGCGCGGGCCTCTGGCAACTGCTTCCTAGAAATGAATTTGGAGTCGGGCAGTAATTACCCCTGGAGATGTTCGCTCAAATCTGAGAGCAGATTAAATAATGAATAGGAATGTCATTTGTGTGTTCCAATTTAGAATCCCCAGCTCATTCTTTTTCTGGATGAAATTGAATGTCAAGAGCGATAGGGAATTGTTGGGTCCGGAACAAGGGACCGGATGGCCGCAGGGCTGGGTTCTGATGCAGGGGCTCTGAGCATTGGGCTCCTGCTGCCCCTTAAAGGCCAAGCAGGGAGCAGAGTCGTGGGGAGGAGTGGGCCATACAGGCTGTGTTGGGGACCTGCCCATGCAGCACCTGATGCTCATCTTTGTGACATTTTTCTCTTGGAGAAAAAATGACTAATGAGGGGGGAAAATCCACCCATTGTCCTATCAGGCAAAGGCAGCCGCTAATAGCATTTTTTTCTCCCAGCCTATTTTTTTCCTGCCTTTTTTTTAAAAAACAAAACAAAACAAAACAAAAACATAACTTAAGCCCATAGTGTAGACACAGCCGTGTCTCCTGTGAGGCACGCACCATGCTTGACACACAAACATTTTAAAACCTGAGTGTGTGTGCTTCTCCAACAGCTCTGGGAATTATTGTGTCCTCTGGGTGCTGGGTGCTGGGTGCTGGGTGCTGGGACACATGCTAAGTACTTTCCAGCACCTGCCTTATGCAGCCTTTGCCAAGTTCAGAAGACAAACCATTCTTTCAAGGCCTGAGCACACAGACTCTGGAGTGAGGCTATGAATCGGGTGTCACGCTTGGGCGTATGGACTCTGTATCCTAGAAGCTGTGAAGTCTTGGGTGAGTCATTTCCCCTCTCTGAGCCTCCATGACATATAACTGAGACTCTAGGTGTATAAAGACTAATAAAACACTACCTCAGAGGAGTTTGTGATGTCTCATCTCCAGTATCAACTTCATAGGATCTAAAATCAGCCCTGGACAATCGCCTGGACGTGACTGAGGGGTTCCCTAGATTAGGATCACGGCAGTAACAGGACCACTCACTGTGGGTGTCACCAGTCCCGGGCTGGGGTCCTGGACTGTATACAAAGGACATACAAGAGCTGACGAGATGGCTTAGTGGGTAAGGGGGCTTGTGGCCAATTCCAACAACCTGAGTTTGATCTCTGAAACCCACATAGCAGAAGGAGAAAACCGACTGGTAAGTTGTTCTGACCATCCCGTGTGCACTGTGGCCAGCCAGCCTGGCCTACTCAGCAAGTTCCAGACCAGGAGGGGCCTCGTCTCAAAAAAGCAAGGTGATGGCATGTGAGGAGCAGTACCTGGGATTGTCCTCTGGCCTCCACATGCAGGCATGCATGTATGTGCCTGCACATATGAACACACACATGTAAAAAGAAGTGAAAAGAAATAGAACAGACACTTATTGAATACCTACTATGCTAGGTGCGTTTGCTTTCTGACTTATGTTTTTATTTTTATTATATTTATTTAGCTAGTTATTTTATGTACTCAGATATAGACATACACATATATGTATACATAGGCATATATGTATGCATGTGTGTGTGTCTGTATGTATGAATGTGCTACAGCACACATGTGGAAGTCAAGGACAACTTGTGGGACTATTTTCTTCTCCTTCTACCATATCTGTCCTGGGATTCGAACTCAGGTCCCCAGTTTTGCTGGCAAGCACCCTTACCCACTGAGCCAACTTGACAACCCTGTGACTTACACATTAACTGACCCTCAGAGGTTGGGGCCAATGTGTCTGCTATGAACGAGGAAGGTGAGGAAGATTTCTGAGCAGCCGCTAGACTTCGGCACTCTACCATGTGCTGTATGACTTGAGGGGAATACTCAGTGTTGTCAGGCATGTCTGAACTTTGGGAGTATTGAAGTCCTGACTTCATGTGCATCGTAGGAATCAAATCTGATGATATGTGGATACATTACATTTGGTCTACAGACAGTGAGTGCCTTCGGTGAATACCCACATATCCCAGTCGTTTGGGGGCAAGGACACCTGTTTCCCACCAAACCCTGTTTGCCCCAGATCAGGTGACAACGCCGTGTGTGTTCACTGCTGACTCTGGCCCTTTCAACTGATCTATGAATGTGGCTGTCCCCTTGCCAAGCCTGTCTGTCTCTGTCAATGTCAGTTCATAGTGAGTCTTGGAGGCGAGCTATGTGATTCTGCAACTTTTCTCCTCAGACCAATTCCATCTGCCCTGGGCCTCTCCACAGCACCTTTCATTTTATTTTAGAGGCTATTATTAATATATTTTAATGGAGTTTCATTTTTATTTGACAAATGGAAATGATGTAGCTGACTGCTGAAAAAGTATTCTAAAGAGAAACAATGTATATTGTCCCTTGACTGTCAGACTGTTGAAATAATAGATCCCAGGGGACTAAAATCTCCCCATACTAGGGGATAAGAAAGGCTCATGCCCTTGTGCTGGCCAGAGGGGGAACCTGCCTTCCAGGAAGACATTTTAACAGTTGTGACAACTGGTGGGACTACTTTCCAGGAGAGATTATAGTTGAGACATGGGTCGCTGTGGGTCAGGACCACACCTTGGCTGAACTTCTGAATAACACAGACTTCATTCCATCTATTTAAGCCTAAACCTTACAGCAGAACTCCTAAGACTGGGGTGAGGGGAGGCGCTGGACCCTGACCCTCTTTATTTGCTCCTCTTCCCAGTGTGTCCACACTGACTCCGCCTGCTTCCTCTGCTTTCACCATTACTGTCTCTTTAATCAGTGTGGTAGAGATGGCTGCCTGGCCCCAGCTGGCTGGAACCCTGTGCTGGCCAATTCTAGGTCAACTTGACACAAACTAGAGTCATCAGAGAGGAGGGGGCCTCAGCTGAGAACACATCTCCAGAAGTTCTGGCTATAGGCAACTGTGGGAGTCTGTCGTATGTGGTGCCATCCCTGGGCTGGCAGTCCTGGGTTCCCTGAGAAAGCAGGCTGAGTGAGCCATAAGGAACAAACCAATAACTGCACGCATCCCTTAAGGCCTCTGCATCAGCTCCTGCCCCCAGTTTCGTGTCTTGCTTGAGTTCCCGCCCCCATTGCTTTTGATGACGAACTGTTCTATGGACTTGTGAATGAAATAAACCCTTCCCTCCCCAGGGTATTTTTTTTCGATGTGTTACTGTCTTTCCTCACAACAATAGTTAACTGTAACGAAGACAGGCTTTGACCCTAACTTAGCAACAATAACACAAACAATAACACACACTTGTGGGGTCTAGTGAGACTCAGGACATGTATACAGGGTGCCACACTGGGATCACGGCATAACAGTCACCTGAGATGTCACGTCTTTGTGTAGGAACCATTCAGGTGCTCTCCTAGCTCTTCTGAAAGATATCTTAATTGCTTGTCAATCATAATTATCCTACCATGCTGCAAACCACAGTAAGTTATTTCTCCTGCCCATTTGGACCCTGTACTCATTAGCCACCCTCCCTCCATCACAGGTTCCTAACGTCCTGCTAACCACTATTCTATTGAATCCTTATCCGAGAGCGTCTCTCTTTTTTTTTTTTTAGTAGGAATTCATCTTGTGAATGACGGAGTGTGAAGAAAGGTGGGGGGAAGGGCTGAAGATGTGATATTTCAGAAGTCTCCAGGGCTGTGTGATTACAGGCTTGGGGAACAGCAGAGGAAGAGGAAAAGACGGATACACACCAAGGGACCAAACTCACGCTTGAAAAATGGGGGTCACTGTGGAGTCGGTCTCTAGCCGACTAGTAATTATCTTGTGCTCTCTTGGAACTCGAGCCTGCAGCAGGAAGAGGAAGGATAAAAGGTTCCTCTCTGTATAGTCACCAAGAAGAGTGTTGGAGGCACGGAGCTCCTGGCTGGCATTTGGTTGAATGTCCGCCCTTGGAGTACAAGGGTGGATCTTGGGGGACAATGGAGGACTCCATAGCCTCTGGCTCTGCTCTATCCGTGACTGTCTGGCAGCTATAACTAGAGTCAGATAGGCCTGAATCCAGAGTTACCTGATATATAGACTTAGCCACTCTTGGTCTCGGTTTCCTTACCTGTACAGTAGGGTCGGACGGCAAATGTGCGTTTAGCGTGTGTGGGGGAGATTAAACGGGCTAGTCCAGGTAAGGTACTTCCTGTCTGGTGTGTGGTGTGCAGATGGGTAGTCTCGTCAGGGGTCTTAAAAAAATTAGAACCTCATGCTCCTCCCAGCATCTCAGGCCCCTCCCAGCATCTCAGGCCCCTCCCTGAATCTACATCTGCAGAATTCTCTTGAGATACACACAGAAGCTGGGACTGGGTGTTCCTCAACCATCTCCGGCTTTCCCTGCTGAGACATTGTGTTTCCGAGACAGCTGGGTTTCCCACGGTCTCCTCCTGGCCTTCTCCACGGGCTTTCCCTCCACCCACGTTGGGCAATACTCAAAGCACACAGCAGCGGGAGATGCCAGGCTCTCGCAGCTTTGAGGAGCCCGGACTAGTCTGGGGGATTATGCCTGATTTCCCTCTTTTCACTCACCCACCCGCCCACACACGGAAGAGAAAGATCTGTGAGCTTCTGCTACAGTTTGTTAACATTGGTGACTAAATCGCCCTTGGCAGTTTCGCTCTTTCTTTTTAAAGTGCACCTATGGGAGCCCGCCATCAAAAGAAACCCCATGGTGCTCAATTCTGCAAAGCAAATAATTGCAGGCTAATTCGCCCGTTTACAAAGCCCAAATTTTACATATTATAGTTTTAGAACAAAACCGGTTAAGCTGTTGGAAGCTTGAGTTCTTGATTAGCTATATTCATAATCTCCCCTCACCGCCCAGTAAAATAAGCTTCTTTTCCAGGTCTTGGGGTGGGAAGAACAAAATTACATTATATATATATATATATATATATTAAGGTACATGGATCTCGAGTGCATGGCTTACCAATTCTCATATAGGAATAGCCTGTATTGACTGAAACATGAAAGTTCATAGCACCCCATAGCTAACATGTCTGGTCTCACCCACTGCAAGCTCCTCAGAAAGTGCCTGTCTCTGATATATCTGGCATAGATTAATTTTCCTGTTCTTGAAGGCCACATGGTGTGGCAGTGGCTAGTGTATTCCACATATGTCTCTTCACTGGTCCTCTTCACTGTCCGTGCATGTTGAGTTGTTCCAGTTCTGAGCTACACTGGGTGTGGTGGTGTAGGCCTGTTATCCCCAGCATCAGGAGTCTGAGGCTAGAAGATCACAAGTTCCAGGCCAGCCTGAGCCACGTAAGCAAGACCATTGCAAAAGCCAGAATCTGTTTGCTGTGTCTTGGTTGGGACAGAATCTCAAAGCCGCAGACTTGTTCATGTTGAGCTTAAGTTGACACTATAAAACAGGGGCCAGATGGGGAGCTGTGTTTTCATTAAGAGTTCTAAGAAAGGGCCCAGGGTATCACAATGAGATCACGAAGTTCTTTAGCCTGGGAAGGCATGCAGCAGGAAACCTATGTCACTGGTTCCTAGGCTGTTCTAACTCCGCTGGGCAGAACTGCAGTTTCCTTGGTGCCAGGAGGATAATGAACAACCCATATTTTTTCTTTTTTTAAAAATAAGATTTATTTATTTAATGTGTATGAGTGTTTTGCCTGCATGTATTATGTATGTTCATCACATGTGCCGTGCCTGTGGGGCCCAGAACAGGGCTTGGTGTTCCCTGGAACTGGAGTTATGAATGACTGTCAATCACTATGTGGGTGCTGGACAACCAAACCCTGACCTTGACGAGATCACACATACTCTTACCACAGGGCCATCTCATCAGCCCCTCTTTTCCTTCCTTACTAAATGTTTCTTAGAATGTATAATGGAGAGGACCAACGCCAATGAATGACCTGTGATATTCCTGTCAGACGATACAATGGTTGCCGGCCATTTCTGGTATGCCCCTGTTCACTGTGATCTACAGGAACCCAGAGCCCCCTCCTCCTCAGCTGCAATTTGGAAGAACATTTAATCTTGGCAATTAGAACCCATGTCTTCTCCACTGGGGTTGTCCTCATTTGGGCTCAAATAATTTAACTGTTTTCCTACCTGCTTGCATTGACTGTTAAGGGAACCATGGCGGTTACTCCCTGGGAGTTTTTGATGGCTATGGTACTCTGGATTCTTGTCCTAACCTTTAGAACCAACCTCCTTTGGGAAACAAGGCTTGAGAAGCTGTCTCTATTCCATGATCCTGAGGGAAATGGCCAATTGGGCCTCACTGACCAGAGTGTGATAGTGCCAAGCAAGACCCCCCCCATAATCAGAGGCAAAGACTGGCTGGGCGTGGCATCATCTGGATGTCCTGGTCCTCACAGAGAGGTACGCTTGTCTTTCATGACTTCACACTTTCTCAGGTGTCAGCTTTGCCTCCTGTTACAGAGAACGGTGAGCTGTAGTCCTGTGCTATGGTTTATGTCTTCCCCCCAGGCTGAGGAAATGTTGAGTCTCCAACCCTGGTGCTATTGGAAGTAGTGGAACCTTTAAGAGGCAGGGCCGGGTATGGGGAGCAGTCAGGTCATTGGAGACCTGCCCTTGAAGGTGAATGTGGGGCCCTACCTGCCATGTGTGTCTCACAGTGTGTCCCACGGTATACCCTTTTGTCCACACATCTCTACTTGCAAATGTTTACTGCGATGAACATGCGATGAATAGCCTGGTTCAAGGCCTCTGGCTTCTGCCTCTCTATCAATCCTGGACCCTCACCGGGACTCCTCTCAGAGATCCTGTTGTTGCCCTGTGTCATGAGGATCCTTCAGCTTTGGATCTGGAAGGGCTGGCCTCTTCACGTGCTCCAGCAGTTCACAGATGGGGTAGATGTCGGAGTGGGCCAACTGAGGTCCTGGATCTGGGCCTGGGTATTAGATGAGCTAAGCAGCCCGTCAGCTCTCCTGAGCTGCCTGGGTGAGGGGCAGGGCCAGCTCTCCCAAACTTTTCATACTTCCACTGAAGTCTAACTTGCAAACAGTTTAAAATATGGTGTGTGTGTGTGTTTACATACATGTTATTGGAGTTGAACTTAGGGCCCCACATGTGCTAGGTGGGTGCTCTATCCTACCATATTATAGGTTCAGCCTACCTCTCTACTATTAGCCCTTAAAAATATATATATTAGATATGAACATTTTGCCTGCATATAGGTTTATGTGCCGTGTGTGTGCAGTACCCATGGAGGCCAGTAGAGGGCGTAAGATTCTCTGGAATTGGATTTACAGACACTTGTGAGCCACCATATGGGTGCTGGGAACCAAACCCTGGTCACCTGGAAAATCAGACAGTGTTCTTAACCACTGAGCCATCTCTTCAGCCTCTCTGCCTAATTTCAGATATTAAAGTTACCTAAGGTCTTTTCTTTCCCGAAACCAGTGTATTTATCTGTAGCATCATACTGAACCTAGACCTTTTTCCCCCTCATAAAATTAATGACTTTGTTTGTTTGTTTGTTTGTTTGTTTGTTTGTTTGTTGGGCCTTGCTGTGTGACTCTAAGTGGTCTCAAGCTTGTGTTAATCTTCTGTCTCAGCTTTCTGACTGGTGCATACAATTTTTATATGAGTGTACAGGGTAGTAGTCATTCTTTTTCATCACTGTAACCAAACAGCTGAAGACAACGATTTAAGGGGCATTTGCTTTGCTCACTTTTCAGAGGCATCATGGGTGTAGTACAGTGAGGCAAATCACCTCATAGGGTGAGGGAGAGAGAGGGGAAGGGAAGGAAGGAGGAAAGGAGGGAAAGAGGGAGGGAGGGACAGAGCACCTGTCCTCTCAGGTTTTCCCTCTTCTATTCCTCTGGAACTGAAGCTATGGGATAATGTTACCCACACTCTGGGTTACCCCCACCTTAGCTAATTGACCAAATCTGCCCTCATACTCATCCAGAAGCATGTTTAATCTTCAAGGCTTCGCTCACTCCAGCTGACAGGGTTAACTCTCTCACTCCATGGTCGGTGGTCCTGTTCCCACTCATTAATGGCTCACTAATGACAGAACTGGCTGACAATGGCAGCTGGGAGCGGGATTTGGGAGAACAAAATGGATCTATCCAGGAAAGAATGCCTCATCAAGACTGCAAAGCCAGACACGTGGCTGGTTTATCTCCTATTGAAAAATAAAGTAATTGCTAGGATGTCTTTACTCCTGGGAAGAAATTGTGTGTTCTAGAGTAGAAATCATAACTGATACAGCTTCTCAGAATCTTGACTTCACCTAAAACCAAAAACAGACCTGTGAGGTGATTCACCTGATAAAGGGAGGAGGTAGGGTGCTCTCTGCCAAGGCTGACGGCCTGAGTTCAATTCCCAGAACCCATGAGGTTGGAGGAGAGAAGGAGAGGAGAGAAGGAGAGAAGGAGAGAAGGGACTCCTGCAAGTTGTCCTCTGACCTCCACATGTGATCTGTACCCATACACATTCAATAAGTAAATGGAAAAGTTTAGAAGCCAGAAAGCTGTCTGGAGCTGATTTCTTTGTGGGTGGAGGTGCATGTGTCTGAGTATACCCACAAACACATCCGTGTGGAGACTGTCCGGTGATCCCTGTGATATCCCTCAGATGCTTTCCACGTTTTTTCTTCTTTTTTTTTTTTAGATTTATGTGTATGAATTTTTTTTGTCATGTGTATGTATGCGCACTATGTATGTGCCATGTACCTGGGAGGTCAGAGAAGGCATTAGATCCTCTGGAACTGGGATGTTGGACGGTTATAAGCCAAACTCAGGTCCCCTGCAAGAGAAGGAAGCGCTCTTAACCACTGAGCCACCTCTCCCTAGTGCCTTGCTTTTTTGTGACAGTATCTCTCATTGGCTAGGCACCCAACCAATTAGAGAAGGATGTTTGTCATTCTGTCTGAAACCTTCCAGTGCTGGGATTACAAGGGGGCACCAACTGCTTCACGACTTGAACCCTCTCCCCGCCCTAAAGTTGATTTCTTGAGACCAGTAATCGTTTAAGTTCCTGAATCAGCCTAGTGTTTCTCCTTTCCTAGTTTTGCGGGAGCAGACAGTGTGTATCACTAACAAGTGATACAAGTTCCAAGGAGCTGCTGGCCCAGAACCCATGTTTGGAGGCACCAAGAAAGTAGGTAGAGTTATCTGGAAACATCCAAAAGATTGTGCAGTGTATCCTCGTTGTTGGGAGGGGGTGGGGTGGAGTAGTGGAGTGAGTTCTGTGTGCAATCCTCCAGCATGTGGTTGAATGCTTGACTGCTGCGTCCTTCAGGAGGCCATTGGAACCCCCTTGTGTTCTGATTTCTGTGACGGTGCCGCCTCAAAAGTTGTTAGTGGAGACACTCTAGTTTTAAGTGTATTTTTATTCCAATGAAACGGTTCGTGTTTATAGGAGCAGTTCTGAAGTAAAGGGGTTGGGTTTTACTTCACCCCTACTGTGGTTGAAGACTGAGGCTCGCTGTGTTTCAGGGCTATGAACAGAGTGGGTGGGGCAAAAGAAGGCCCCGCCCCCGTCGTTCCTGGAGGCTGGGTTCTGAGGACTGTGAACCCGCGGGAGCCAGCCTGGAGCCATTTGTGCTCCTTTGAAGCTGCAGATGAAAAGCAGGTCTGCTGTCCCGGGAGGCCAGTGTTCCTTCTTCACTCTTTTGAGTTGATTCCTTTGGATGTCTAAGGAGTTATTTCCAGTCCAGCCCCTCCTCCCACTTATTTACAGTACTGGGGCTAGAACCCAGGGTCTCGAGCTTCCTGAGCAAGCCTTCTACCATTGAGTTGTATCCTTACCTCCCAGCACTTTACTTTGAATGCCTTCCTGCTGCCAGCAGCCTGCTCATTCCCACCCCCACCCCCACCCGTAGTTAGAAAGCTTGCCTCCCCGCTGCCTTATTCTAGGGATGTTGCCTCTAAGTGACTGGAAACTGTAGCCAACTGCGAGTTCCCTTTCAGCATACTTTGTGTGGCTTGTTTCCTTATTAGGAAAAAGAATCAGTAGAGAGTACCTGTCTGCCTAGACAGCAGGGCCTGGTGGATAAAAAGCCTGTTTCAGAGAGGGAAAGAGGGCAGACACAGCTCGCCAGTAGAGAGCTCGAGTGCTCGGAGATCTCGTGCCAGACTCTCATCTTCAATGTTGCAAACGAGATGGGCAAGAAAGAAAAGCCAGGGCTTTGGCTAAGCAGAGTTCCATCCACTGTCCTGGAGTGCTGTGCACATGTGATATCAGCACATTGTTATCAGATGCACATGTGATATCAGCACATTGCTATCAGATCGGAGTATAAATCCTCTAAGTGGTACAAGAAGCTGACAATTTGTCTAATTGTGTAGCCCTGGAATTCACACTATACAGACCAGAACGGCCTTGAACTCACAGAAATCCGGCTGCATTTGCCTCCCTAGCGCTGAGTGCAAAAGCATACACTACCATGCTTGACCAGAAAATACCTATTTTTCCTCTAAAAGGTGTATTGTGGACTCTAACTCATCAGCTGCCGAGCATACTTTCTCTTCTCTAAGTGTGGATTCATCAGGTTAGGGCAAGCTGCTTATGGCTTTTGCCCTGGCGACCACCAGGGGGGCTGGTTTCTGAGTCTGCCTCTGGGATTCTGGAAGTTTCTCTCTACAAGTGAGGTGTGAAGGCCACATATTCAAAGCACTCTCCTCTTTCACCCCAAGCCTTGGCTTTCCATAAAGGTTCAATTCCGTTTCTATTAGAAGGCTTAGCAAATCTAATTACTGTATTTATAAAAATTACACACAATTAGAGCGGGCTTCAGGAACCAGGCCAATTGTCCCCCAGAATGTGCACTGAAAAGTGCACTTTTCAAAGGACAAAAGATGCTACTGGGTCTGGCTGTCATGTGATATCCCCCCCAGAGCCATTTTGGCTTTTTTTAAGTGTGTGGGGGGGTGAATATAAGTTGTTCCTGGGGCCTTTGTTCTGGTTTGAACTCAAACTGCTCTGTGAACAGCAGACTTTCTTCCTGAATTTTAGTGGGATGGTTGTTGCTCCCGCCTGAGCCAAAGGTTGGAACCGTGGTTTGCTGAGGGCCTTGACACACAGATTTCACCCATCTGAGGGGAAGATGAGGTCGTGGTTTGACAAGGATGGTTTTGGAAACGAGTTAGTGAGAGTATTCCATCATGAGAAATAAATGGGGGACCCCAGCGCCTTTGAGCAGGTCCCTAGGCTGGGGACCTATCAAACAAACCATGTACAGGTGACATGGGGGTCTAGAAACTCCAGGACCACCTGCTCCTCAAATTCTAGTCTCCTCAAACCCCAAGAGCCGACAGAACTTCCACCAGACCTAGCAAGAACCCTGTCCATACCTACAGGAGTCCCTCCTCCCACCCCTCCCCCCCCTCAAGTGAGCCGGTCCATAGGCCACTTGCTTGTGATGGTTCTCTCTAGATTTGGAACCAACTAGGAGACATCTGTGGGTGCACCTCTGAGGGCGATACCAGAAAGGCTTAGCTGAGGAGGGAAGACCCACTGTGTACGTGGGCAGCACTTTAGGCTAGGGACTGAAGGACAAAAGGGAGAACGGAGGATGGGAGCAGGGCCTTCATCTCTTCTTCCCAACTCTGGATACAATGTAACCACCTTGAGTCCCTCTTGCTGAGTCTCTCTGGCCATGACAGACTGTACCCTCAAACTGCAATCCTTCCTTGAGTTGCTTTTGTCTGGCATTTTGTCTCAGCAGTAAAAAAAAAAAAAAAAAGTGACAACCTTGCCTGGACAGGTGGTAGCCGCTCACCCCGCCAGGTCTTTGTCTGGTTTCTGTCCTCTGTTGGGATCACCCACTTTGTCCACTTGCCCATACCCATGTGACTCACGCTTGAGTCGTTTGCCCTGCCATGCACTCCCTGCAGGACCCAGCGCCCTCTCTGAGCTCACAAGGCAGTCGCGGCTGCTCCCGCAGACTGCAGGTCCATGTCTTGTATCCGACTTGAATTAGATGTGTTCATTTTCTCCCCATTTCTCCAGTGACAGGTATACGTAGTCCTTGTGGCAGGGAGCCGTGTACTTGCCATCCCATTGTCCTCTGCTTGTTGGGGTGTCTTTATCTGTGTAGCACATACCTAGTACTCTCAGGCTGGAATTCCAACCAGGGGCGGGCGCACCGCTTTCCCTCCAGGGCGCAGGCGCAAGCAGCATACCTTCATTCGCTCACTCACTAGCTCACCTACGCACACATTTAGCCAGGGTTTTCATGCCTGAGAGATCGTTCTTAGTTTGGGGGTAGGGGTGGGAATGAAGTCTCACAGAAATCCACGCCAGGAGCTAGGAGTGTGCCCATGCCTGTGGTCCAAGCACTTAGGCAAGGCAGGAAGTTGGTGCATTTGAGGCCAGCCTGGGAGATACTGTGAGTTCGAGACTAACCTGGGACACATAAGGAGACCCCATCTCAAGGAACAAAACCAAATAACAGTCCTGTGCCCATAGGGTATCCTGTCAGGGGTTGGGGGGAATATTAGTAAGTAAAACATACTGGGTTGGCAAGATGCCTCTGTGGGGAAAGGCGCTGCTGCCAATCCTGATGGCCTGAGTTCACCCACATGTGGAAGAATCAGCTCCCCCAATTTTTCTTCTGACTTGCGCACGAATGCTGTGGCACACACAGGAGTGTGGGTACCATAAATAAAAATGTAAAAATTAAAGAATAATCATAACATACAGGTATGTGGTGTGGAAGCTCTCAGAAAAGGAGAAACCTGCATCTCGGGGTGTTTGTGGTGCAGGAACGCTTGGTCTTCCGAGAAGTCACCTGCAGTCAAAGGTTTGTTCTTGGTCACCAGCTCAATGAGGATTGGCGAGCATGTTTGACGGTGCAGAAGTGTGCCATCGGTCCCTCCTGAAGGTGGCGCTGCAGAGCGCTGCTGCCTGACACCTGACTCCTGGAAGAAGAGGGATTGTAGCAAGCAGGATACGCCCTCTGCAGTCACATTCTGCCCACCCTCAGGGCTCCAAGCCTGGGCAATTCATCCCGAGCCCAGAAAGATCTATTTCCCTCCGAAAGTCCTCGTTCCATTGATTTCTCAGTAACAAGTTCATTTATTGCTTGGATTTAACGCTGCTGTCTCTTTATCCCTCCTTTGCAGCCTCAGGCACTTCCATCTTTCTTTGGCCTTGTTTGCTCCAGGTTTCACAGACACTTTCTGCTACGTTCCAAAGCTCTCGGGTTCCACTGTCCCCCGGTGCTGCCTCAGCTATAAGGTGGTAATACCGTATGCCTCTCCTTGTGATGGCTAAGTAAAATAGCACTTGTACCTAAGACCACAGGTTTCACCTGTGTCTGGGCGATATACACACAAAAAATGATGATATTTCATATGCAACTGGAACTGACATGAACGGGATGTATCTGATGTGACAGTATAAATGTCAGACGTGTCACAGAGTGTATGTATGCCATCATAGTAGGTAGTGGTGACAGTAATGGGGTGGAGTGGCTGGTGTGCTCTGATAAGGGGCTCCCTCTCTCATCCTTCCCTTTCCCCCCATTCCTCCCTCTCCCACTCTCCCCCCCCCTGCCCCTTCCTCCCTTCTTTCTCTTCTCTCCATCCTCCTCTTCCCTCCCTTCTTTCCTCTCCCCTCCTCCCTCCCCCTTCCTCCCTTCCTCTCTTTCTCCCCCCCCCCCATCTCCTTTTTGAGACCCTGGTTCCAAGGACAAGCATGAGTTTCTGATCCTCTTTGGGCACTGGGATTGTAGGTGTGCACCGGGTTTGGTTTATGTTGTGCTGGAGATGGAACCCAGGACTTCGTGCATCCTAGAGACACTGTTTATCAACTTCAGCTGTCTCCAGATCTGCAGACCTCCCCTATCTCTTTGAATATGTGTGT
>NW_021604638.1:6459882-6467770 GCF_004785775.1 Grammomys surdaster | reverse complement strand
GTGTGTACAGACATGTTTGTGAGTGTGCAGGTGTGTGTATGCGTGTGTTTGTGGAGGCCAGGAACAGCCTTGAGTCTCATTCTCCGGGCATTATTTACCTTGATTTCTCTTTAAGGCCTGGAACTCCCTCACTGACCTGGAACTTGCTGATTCAGCTAGGCTGGCCATCCAGCAAGATCTGCCTGCCTCTGCCTGATCCACTTGCTCTGGCTGTCCCTGCCCCTCCCTCTGCTCCCCCCCACCCTCCCCTGCCTCTGCCTCTCAGCCTCTGCATGCCCCACACTAGCATGAGAATGTTCACAACCACACTGAGCTTTCACTAACATGGGTTCTGCGGATTGATTTGGGGTTCTTCTCCGTCCAAGGCGAGCACTTTGGTGACTGAGCTATTTTCCCTGCCCAGGGCAGCCTCCTTAACTGTGACATTGAACAGCAAGCTGCCAGGGATTTTGTGAGAATTTTATATTCCACAAATGGCAATATGCATGTAAACGTCTCTTGGAAAATATGAGGAGAGTGTAACGTACTGGAAGTTTAATCAACACCGTGTTCTGATTTTGTTCGTTTTTTATCTGATGAGGAAAATTGTCACAGTCTCTTGCAATGTAGGGTTTGAATAGCACTGGCCCCACAAACTCATGGGGGCCAACGCTTAGCCCAGGGAGAGAAGCACTATTAGGAGGTATGGTCTTGTTGGAGTGTGGCCTTATTAAAGGAACTGTGTCACTGTGTCACTGTGTCTGTGGGAGGTGCTGGGGAGGGGTTGAGGTCTCTTATGCTCAAACTATGCCCAGTGTGCTACACATTCTCCTGCTGCTTCGGATCAGGACGTAGAACTCTCAGCTCACGCCTGCTTGCTTGCTGCCATGCTTTCCGCAATGATGATAACGGGTTGGATCTCTGAACCTGAAAGCCAGCGCTAATTAAATGTTTGCCGTTATAAGAGTTGCTTTGGTCATGGTATCTCTTCACAGCAGTAAAACCCTAACTAAGGCAATGCTGATAAAAAGGATTCCCCAAATACTGTGTGTACGGAAGCTTCCTGAGGTAGAGTATGAAGAGCCAGCATGGTGCTTCACACGCTGTCCTGTCTAGCTACTGTTAGCATTTTAAGGGAGGCAGTAATGATGTTGGTTAAGAGCTCTGGCTTCAAGTTCCAGCTCTGGTGCACACCAGCCGTGTGACCTCAGACAATCCCTTTACCTTTCTGTGGGACAATTCCCTCTCTACTAGAGTGGGGCCAGTCCTGTCAGCTCTCCCACTGGGGAATCAGTAGAAGACACAGCACAGTGTCTTAGCGTGGTTGATGCTCAGGACCTGTCAATCAACAGTATTGGCATTGTCAGGCTTTGCCATAACCAGGAAGAATTTGCTGTGCAGCCATTAACACTTGCTTTCCTGTCCTCATGGTCCCACGAGGAAGGCTGGGAAACAAACTTTTTAAAAGCAGCCTTAATTAATTAATTAATTAAAAAACTGTTATACGGTAGCCACAGCTGCAGCCTGGGTCCTCTGAATGGAAACTCTGGTGTGAGTTTTTCAAAAGATTACTGGGGAATTCCTGATAAGGAGACTTGGTGAACACAGTCTTTCCAGGGGTCAGGGGTCAGGTAACTGTAGGTCTTGGAGACGCCATCCAAGGTGGGCTTGGCCAAGTTGCTCAGGATGGCAGTGCAGCCCCTGGCTGATGTGTGGCAGTCATCTATACTGGCCATCGTCAGTAGCTTCTTGGGCACAGGGGCAGAGCGGATGGCAGTGTCTCTGGGGAGCAGAGCTGAGACATCGTGAAACAGAGCCACATGGCCTGTCACTCTGCACAGAACAGTGTGAGGCTTGCTAGTCTTTGGACAATAGCCTCTTTGGACAGGGACGCTTAGTCACGATGACGGTCCCTTGCATGCTGGCTACCTCCTTGGAGCATCTAACCTCAAAACCAACATGGCCACTGTAGTCCCCAATAGCCTTGTAGTCTGACAGGAGCCTTGAACCTGGTCCACTGGCCAACTCATGTCTGCTTCTGCTCTGGCAGGCTCGTAAGAACTTCATCCTTTAGAGATGCACTCAGGAACATGTCGATTTTCTCAGTCTCCTTATGGGCAGGGCAAACAGCATTTCCAGGGACTTGATCTTCATATCCGTGACTAGACATCCCAGCTTGATGGTGGGACCCACTCCTTGTCCTCAGATTTACCTGCCTGATCTCTGCAGCTTGGCCATGGCTCAGACCTGCCAAATTCTCATTGGAAGCACCACCTCCTAAGCCTGGCTCTCTAGACCCCCTGGGTCCTCCTACACGCCAGCCCCATCCACTATGTGGTGTTTTCTCAAAGAAGTGGAAAGAAAGCTTTAAATCATTAGTTCCCCGGGGCTGGGGAAATGGCTCCATTTGTGAAGAGTCTTCCATGCAAGCATGAAGACTGAGTTAGAGAGTCCCCAGAAACCAGATAAAAAACTGGGCATGCCTGAAATCCTGGTGCAGAGGAGGTAAAGACAGAAGAATCCCTGGAGTTCCCTGATCGGATAGTCTGTCTGAATTGGTGATCTCTGGGTTCTGGGAGAGACCCTGCCTCAACAAATACAATGGCAAATAACTGAGGAAAACCCTCAATGATGGTCACATACACACGCACATCCGTGCATACATACTCTGCATTAATGAATGGGTGGGTGGGTGGGTGGGTGGACGGATGGATGGATGGATGGATAAATGGGTAGATAGAAAAAAATAAAAAGAGGGAACACCAAGTATGTTCCCATGGATGTGTCTGGCTCTGTTTCATGCTCCTGCAGGATTCTTATGTAGCTGGTCCTTCAGAGTTTCAGGCCAAAAAAAGAGAGCTCTCAGACAGGTTTTGATATCTGGGGGTGCAGGAAGGGAGCAGATCTTGATCCAAGAGCGATTCTTGGCTGTTGAATAAGAAATAGCCTTCATCCATAATGCATGGGTTTCCTTCCAAAGAACAGAGAGAGAAACTGGGAATCTAAATCCAGCTCTGACAGGGAAAACATGAGAGCTGAGTTAAGAAGCCGTTAGGACCAGCTTGGGCTCCCCTCAGCTGATCCACAATGCTCTCCAGCTTGCAGAGGAAGGCCTCAAAGTGAGAGCTGCCTGTGGGGGAGGGACATGTCCTATAATGGGTGGAGCTGCAGAGGGGTTATGGAGGGGGAACAAAGGAGAGCCAAGACTAGTACCCAGAGAGTGGAGGCACTTCCTAACTCTGAGATAACTATGTGCACATACCCTAAGTCTTTGGAGAGCTTCATTTTGGGGTCTTTGTATTGGCTGAGGAACCAAACAACAGAAGCATAGCTCAAGGCCTCTTGGGAGGGGCATAGACCTCTGAAACCTTGACTTGCCTTTCTCATGGCCTGTGGTCCAGCAGCTCACTGGAGGCAGGAAGAAGCCTAGTTACTGAGGTGAATGACATCCTCAAAGCTGGTGACCCTTTTTCTTAGTCACGGTTCTTCTGCTGTGAAAAGACATGATGACTACAGTGACTGTCATAAAAGACAGCATTTAACTGGGGGCTTGCTTCCAGTTTCAAAAGGTGTCATCAAAGTAGGGAGAATGGCAGCAGCCATGGCACTGGAACGCTGGCTGGAGCTATATCCATGTACTGGCTGGTTCTGTGTGTCAACTTGACACTAGCTGGAGTTATCACAGAGAAAGGAGCCTCCCTTGAGGAAATGCCTCCATGAGATCCAGCTGTAAGGCATTTTCTCAACTAGTGATCGATGAGGGAGTGGTGGGTGGTGCCATCCCTGGGCTGGTAGTCCCGGGTTTTATAAGAAGGCATGCTGAGCAAACCAGGGGAAGCAAACCAGTCAGCAGCACCCCTCCATGGCCTCTGTATCAGCTCCTGCCCCCAGATTCCTGTTCTGTGTGAGTTTCAGTCCTGACTTCCTTCGGTGATGAACAGCAGTGTGGAAGTGTAAGCTGAATAAACCCTTTCCTCCCCAACTTGCTTTTTGGTCATGATGTTTTGTGCACCAATAGACAATCTTGCACACACACACACACAGAAAGGGGGGCAGAGTTTGGGCTTGGAAACCTCTAATTCCACCCCCAGTGACACACTTCCTCCAGTAAGGCCACACACCCCAATCCTTCTAATTCTTTCAAATAGCGCTACTCCCTGATGACTAAGCATTCAAGTATATGAGCCTGCTGGGGGGCATTTTTATTCGAACCACCACACCCTCCATTCATTGTTGACTCTTATTTCTTCCATTGTGGTCATCACTATGACTTCCCAGGATCCTTCACTGTGGAAGTGCAGAAGTTAGTTTTAGAAACATTGTATGTGTTTGTTTGGGTGGGGTTCAAGGTGTATTAAACAGTGTAGCCAGCAAAGATGTATTCAAGTCCTAGCCCTGTGTGCCCCCGCAAGTGATCTAGATGGAAAATGGGCCTTTGTAGGTAGATTTGGGCAAGGATTAGGGTTCTCACAGCAAGACAAGGGAGCCTGGGAAGCATAGGAAGCCATGTGGAGTCATGGCTGAGGCTGGAGTGGTCTGTAGGGAGCCTCAGATAGCTGAAAGACAGGGAGGAGCTGCTCTGGAGTCCTGGGAGGGTCAGGTTCTGCTGCACCTAGATTTAGGGGCTTTGGCTTTAGGATGGTAAGTGTTCAATGTCTAGAGCCACCTAGCATGTGGCTGTTTGTCCCATAGCCCCAGGAAGCTCCCAGGTCTCTGGGCATCATTTATCCGCTCTACTGTCATGTTTCCACTGAAGCTGGAGACAGTTCTTCAAGTTTCCAACTCAACCATCTCTCTCCGTCATCTCCTCCCTGTGGCTGCCTTGTTCTGACCAGAAACCCTGCCTTTCGGAGTGCATTCCTGCCTATTACAGGCAATCCCGACTCCATCAACAACAGCAAGATGGCAGGGCAGGGGTGTCACTTCCTCCTCCCACCAGGCTCCTCCCTTTCAACAGACACCTAGTGAACCCTGACCCATCACAGTCACCAGCTGGGTGAGTGGGGTAGAGCCGAACTCGGTTGGTGTGAGAAACTGTCTTTGTAAAAATCAACCATTAATATACAACAGACACGGGCAGATCTGACCAGCATGGTGGCATTAAAAATGAGGTGAGGGGCTGAGGGTGTGGCTTAAAGGGAGATTGGCCAACTAGGCTGTGTGGGAAAAGTCTGCTAATTAAGGTCAAAGTTCACCATGACCAGCTAGCCTCTGGGCTCAGTGTAAGAGAGGAAAGTCTCTTCATTAGCAGGGTTTCCCCTCTCTGACCTTGTCTGGGGAATTCTAAATCCCTCCCTGTCCCCATGCCTCTACCTGAGGAATGTCACATAGCCTTAGTTAGACTACAGGATCAATTTCCTTTCTCCTGATCTCAACCTGTTCAGCTAGCACCTGATATTCCCGAAATACTCCCCATCCTAATGAGGCATTTTGGTACCCTAAGCCCTTCAACCCATGACCTCTGCCCATCCTGGATGTATGTACCTACCCTCAGTTCCCCAATACTTTATAAGCCCTGAATCACCTTGAGTAAAGTTGATCTGCCTCCTGATAGCCGGTCCTAGTGTGGTCATTAACCATATCTTACAGGGCGTATGACCTCTGCCCCCACTACCCTCAAGGACCTTATTGGTTGATGATCACAAGCAAGAAGGTCCACATAGTTGGGTCCCCAATATCAGAGAGAGGTGCAGGAGGATGGAGGAGAGAGAAAAGAGGGTTGGGGTGAGAGTGAGGGAGCATATGTTAGATGTTGAGGCAGAAACAACTCATTAAACTTGTTATCTCTGTTGTTAAGAAGGTATTCTTGGAGAAACCAGCCACAGTGTGTAAGACTCTGGTGAGCCTTAACTTACGGGGATCCCCTGAGTGAACCATGCAGAGATGTGAATCAATGCAAAAACAAGAGGAATTTATTGTTCCAATGGGTTGGGGTCGTCCTGCACCCGAAGGAGAAGTGGTGACCCCACACAGCTAGTTCAGTGAGCCTGTATACAGTTTTTAGGGGTAGAATAGTGAAACAGCAACTAGGCACAACATGATTGGCAGAACAGTGTGACTTTTAAACTGATTGGTCCTTAGGGAATGAGGTGGCAAGGACTTCCCTTGTCTGTGGGTGGCCAGTGGTCCATCCTGTGGAATATGTCCCAACCCACAGGTTGGCTCTCTCCCCTGTTGTCTGAGGAATGTTAATTAGCCTCTCTCTTCCGAAGTGTCTCATGACTTTTCCAAAGTTCCTGAGCTGACCAGGAATGTTAATTAGCCTGTCCCTTCCGGAGGGGACAAGTGTTCCAAAGTTCCTGAGCTGACCTCTTCAAGTGCACGTACAGCATGACCCTGGGCTGAGTCCAGCTACACTTCTCGAAGCGGGAGAACAGTGGAGCAGTTGGCTGCACAGACAGCTCTTTAGCCCCATCTCTGAGCCTGTGGCTCATGTCTGTGGGACCCGTCCTATCATGTGCGCTCATGGACACATGTGTATGTGTTCCTTTAGCTCTGTGTGTGTTAGTCACGCATATCCTTAGTGGTGACAGTCAGCTTTTCTGGTGGCCCTGGGGCTGGAGGAGAAGCTTTGAGAGTCTTTTTTCTTTGAGATGTGAGTTTCTGGGAGTCACAGAGAGTGTCCGCCGTGACAGTTTTGAGTTGTTACTGGCCTGAAACAGTGCAAACTGGGTGGCTTGGGACCTGGGGGCCAAAGACTAAGATGGAGTCAGCAGGACTCTATTCCTTTTGGGAAGATGGGAAGGGGCTGTCTTATCTTTTCCAGCTTCCATGGGCTTCTAGGCTCATAGCCTCTTCCACCGCCCAGGCCTGTAAGGCTGCATAGTTCAATCCCTATCTCTCTCGTACCCCCCTCCCCCACACTTCCACTGTTTCTGTCCCAGCACCCTGAACTCCTTCTTTTTTCCCTATCTCATGAAGACCTTGGTGGCCCTGCTGCAATCCAGGGCGATGTCTCTATCTTGGGGTCCTTACCTGAATCCCACCTACAAAGTTGGCGAGGCCTCAGTAAGGCATTATGCTCGTGGGCTCCTGGGGTAAGGATGCTGACGTCCTTGGGGGCCTGGGCTTCCATACAGCTGGATGCATCAGCCAGTTTCCCAGAGTTCCCCACATCTTCTTCCTTCACCTTGGGAGCCAGAGCGGCAGGGGCCAGGCGGCTACTTCACAAGCCAACCCGAGATCCTAAACTTTGGCTGCTTGCTCATCAGACCATGGCAGTGGTACCACCTACAGCCTCCAGCACAGGGCCAAACTTATCTATGGACCTAGCTAGCCATGGGACCCTGTGGCACAGGGAAGGCAGTTTACTCCCCTGTCACTGTGCTTGCTTCATCCCACTGTGCTTGGATCATCCCAAGGGTTAAGGTGACAAAGCAGTATCAGGGCCTGAAATGCCATTTTAGCATAGCCGGCATGAAACAGTCATGGGTACTGGTGTTCCTTCCTGGGGAAGAAGACCAGAGTCCCTGAAGGAGCTGGCCTAACAACAAGAGGGCTCCAGAGGCCACAGCCCCTCCCCTGGAGGCTTCTTCGTGGCCCTGGGTGCTTCAGAAAGTTGAGAGTTGGCTGCTGTCGGTAGTAAAGTAGGCAGGCTTCTGTTGGTCTTCCTCAAACATGGGGCTACAATGGGTAGGTGCAGCCCCTTGCCATACCCAGGCTGTGTTCAACAGAAATCACTATCAGCACAGAGTCTCGAGCACAGTGGAGGAATGTGGAGGGCAGGAGGAGCTACTGAGATTAAAACCTGGATGGGTCAGGGCCCCACACAAGGTGGAGTCTTGCCAGTGTGATTGTCCTAGCAGGTGTGTCTGGGTGCAGGTGTGTCTGGGTGCAGGTGTGTCTGAGTGCAGGTGTTCCTAGGTGCAAGTGTGCCTGGGGGTGCAAGTGTGCCTGGGGGTGCAAGTGT
>NW_021604638.1:6452739-6459872 GCF_004785775.1 Grammomys surdaster | reverse complement strand
GGTGCAAGTGTGCCTGGGGGTGCAAGTGTGCCTGGGGGTGCAAGTGTGCCTGGGGGTGCAAGTGTGCCTGGGTGCAGATGTTCCTTGGTACAAGTGTGTCTGAATGCAGGTGTGTCTGAATGCAGGTGTGTCTGAGTGCAGGTGTGTCTGAGTGCAGGTGTGTCTGAGTGCAGGTTTGTCTGGGTGCAGGTATGTCTGGGTGCAGGTATGTCTGGGTGCTGGTGTTGAGGGTCACGTTAAAATTTCCCACTCAACCTCAGCCCCAGTGATCATCAAGGTGTTTGGATGTCTTTTGTCAACAACCAGCTGTCTCAGGGGTCGTCTGCTCTACCTGTCTAGAAACTGCTGGCAGGCAGAGGTCCTGGCGGCTTTCTTTTTCTCTGGATGCTGCAGCAAGTGGCGCCCTCTAGTGGCAAAGGCCTTGCTAGGCCTGGGTATAGGGGATCTTGGAGTTGTTAATGGACAACCTTGGCCTAAAGACTTGGTGGCTGTGTGCTCTGGCTCCTCACGGTCTTTCATTCTTCTTTTGTCCCAGGGTTCTGGGGCAGCTGCTGCTGTGACTGGGGCAGCCACAGCTCGCTTGCCCAGTACCTGGACTGTAGTCGGCTCCCTGGGATGCAGATTGCATGCAGCAGCTCCTGGCTGTGCAGGGCCAAGGTCCCTCTTTTCATCTGCCTGCTAAAAAGTTCTATTCCTGTAGGATCACGAATAAGACTGAAGAACCATCCTTGGGGGCAAAGGTAAGATGGCTCAGTGGGTAAAGGCTGTGGCCACCAAGCCTGATGACCTGAGTTCAATCCTCAGGACCCACACAGGGCAGAGAGAGAGAGACCTGAGAGAGACCTGTTATGTTTTCTCTCTCTCTCTCTCTCTCTCTCTCTCTCTCTCTCTCTCTCTCTCTTTCTCCTTTCCTTCTCCCCCCGTCCCCTCCCCCTTTCTCTCTTCACACGCACACGCACATACTCGAATACAAAAATGCAATGCAAAAAATTTAAAAAAGAAAGTTTGACAACAGGTGACATTCTTTCTCCTAAAAACGCAGAAGCACTGGAGTAAGGACAGAATGTCAACTAATTAATGTTTTGTTTGTTACCATGAAAAGCCTGCCACGCTCCAGTCGCTCAGCTCCTTCCGCCCCCAGTTGCAGCCGCTCAGAGACTGATTCATCCCCTAATGTTCTAAACATTCCCAGCCTGGCCCCAGAGCTGCACATCGTGTTTAGGTCTGACTTGTCCCCCAGCCACAGCCTTTCTGCTGGAGTGTGCGGGGGCGGATGGCTTTGACCTGGGCCAAGGCTATGTGTGTACGGAATTGTTAACGTGTGTGCTGGCCCACAGCTTCAGCAGCAGCCAGAGCTTCAGGCTGAGGCTGGGAGTCAGGACCACCTTTCCGGGGCCAGGAGTTCTGTGACCCTGGAGAGGTAGCAGGAGAAGACCCTGGGGAAGGCCTAGGAGAACTCCAAAATAGCCTGTACCCTTGTGGTGTGTTGGGATGTCTGTTGGCGCAAGGCAAAGGAGGGGTGAGGCCAGCTTAGCTTCTGCAGGTGCCCAGGGGAGGAGGGGTCTCAAGAGTGGAGTATGTGTGTGTGAGTGTGTGTGTGTGCATATGTGTGTGTATGTGTATATGTGTGTGTGCACGTGTGTATGTGCGCATGTATGTATGTGTGCATGTGTGTAAGTGTGTGTATGTGTGTATATATGTGTATGTGTATGTGTGTATATGTGTGTGCATATGTGTGCCTGTATGTGTGTGTTGTGTGTATGCATGTGTGTTGTTGTGTATGTATGTGTGTATGCATGTACACATGGGTATGTGTGTGTATGTGTGCATGTGTGTGTATATGTGTGTGTGTGTTGTTGTGTATGTGTGTATGTGTGTGTGGATGTAGACATGTGTATGTGTGTATGTGTGCATGTGTGTGTGCACGTGTGTATGTGTGTGCATGTGTATGTATATGTGTATATGTGTGTGTACGTGTGTGTGTGTGCATGTGTGTGTGCACGTGTGTATGTGTGTATATGTGTATATGTGTGTATGTGTGTATACATGTGTGTGTGTGTGTATACCCACTGTTGACTTTGCATTTGACACAGGCCACCACCTACCTCGGCAGCTGATTCTGCCCAGTGCTGAGCTGGGGAGTCAGACTGTGAGTTATAGCTGCCGGGATTTTTTCTGGAACCCTCATAATAAAGATGAATGAGCTGCCTGCTCCGAGTCAGGAATGCCTCCGGAGCAGGGCTCTTTCTCTTTCTTATGTGCATTATGAAGAGAAATTATCTTAATCTAAAAAAGAGAAAAAAATCACAGAAAGTCTAAGAAATGTGTGTGCCAGTCCTCCAAGGAGGGAGGGAGTCAGGCTGGGGGAGTGTGAAAGAATGTTCTAGAACCTTTTGCGCTCTCTAGCTGTTGTGAGAACTTGGGGCTGAGTACGGTCTTACCTTGCCCCCCGCCCTTGGTTTGAAGCTCTAGCCCCCATCCCCATCTGGAGATGGGGAAACTAAACCGGAAAGAGGAAGTGAAGGCAGAATTCTAGTCCATGGCTCTGAAGAGTCCATGGCCCCAAGCTCTGTGACTGTCTATGAACACAGTAGAGGTCTCTCAGAATTTAGGAAAGGAGGTCTGCCTTCTGTAGGCAGGACCCTCTAGAGCTCCCCCAAAAGCTCAGTTGCCTGGCACCTGAGCTTCCAGACAACAATATGTGGGGCCGGTGTTTGTGACACAGCCTGAGCTGAGTGCAGTGCCCCTGCCTCTGTGGGAAACACTAACCTCTAGCCTCCCCAGCCCTCGTGGAGGCTACAGCGCTCTTCAGAGTACCTGGGCTCAGTGCAGCCACTTCGCTCATGTCAACTTCGCTCATGTCAACTTCACTCATGTCAACTGCTCGTTGATGAACTCCACACCACTCCTCAGGAACCCAAGCAGTTTGTCCAGGGGCACACAATCAGGAAGAGTGAGTGGGGTGCAGGGCCCTATCCTAAGTCTTCTAGCCCCGGCTGATTCGTCTTTCTCTGAGAGACTCCGTATGGGGCTGTAACGAGCCACCTGAGCCTCAGGGCTTTGCAAAAAACCTTTGCCTCCCAACTCCTTCCTTAACATCCACCCGGGAGGGCCAGTCTGTGAGCACAGCAGCCCAGGGTCACCTGGCTGCAGACCTCAAGTGGTTCCAGAAAACCAGGGCACAAGGGACTTGGGTGCTCTGGCCTGAGCACACACATAGCAAAGTGCCTACAGCATCCCACCATGCCACACCTCCCATCTTCCTCCTTTCAGTTGCCCCCCACCCCCTAAGGGACAGCCAGAGGACCAGCCTCTTAGGTCCTGTGGTTGATGCCCAGGGCCCCAGATGTCTACATTTGGGTCATTTTGTGCAGCTTGTTTTGACTGGTTCCTTTGGAGCCTTGAGCTGAGGTCATTGTTTTTGGGTGACAGGGTGTTATTCCCAGGGGAATCTCCTCTGCCACCTTGCACTGTGTGACAGAAAAGATGACAAGGGGTAGCAAGTCCCCTTCTCACATCTCAGCTCTCAACAGGAGCTGTTAGGGCCAGAGCCTGAGTCCCGACAGCTCTAAAATCAGGATTTTCTGCCCCTCCTCACTGTGCCGATAAAAGAGGCAGGCCTCGGTGGGAAGCAGAGGAAGGAGGTTTACTCAGGGGGGCCACATCGGGAAGAGAGATAGTGGAGAGGTAGCAGATACCCCCAACTCCATTTTCAAGGTCCCCCCTGAGGTTTAGGCTATAGAGGCCCAGAGGTCTGCACCGCTGAGCACGCCTGGTCAACGTGTGTCCCACACATCACTGACCCATCTGTCTGGGCTCCAGTCTTTCCTGAAAGGTGATCTGGGCTGCTGGAAAACTGTGTGGGAATCCAGCCCCCATGACTGGCACCAGGCTCTAGGCTTTCCCTCCTCCCAGCCTGAGAATCTGCTGAAATTCTTCTTCTGCAGAAACCCTGCCCCAACCCCCTGATAGCCAAAGAAAGACACAGTATCTTTTTAGAATATTGTCTCTCCTACCAGCAGGGTAACAGTCTCACCCACTGAGCCCCGGGGGAAGGGGGGGGGAGAGGAGGTACCGAGATGTGTATCTGGGCCCATTTCCTAAAGGAGAAAATTGATGCTGGAGGAAAGTTTTTGGAGTCAGGTCTGGATCAGGGTCTCCTGCTGTGGCCTTTGTGCAGGGACTTTTCTCATAACTGTAGAATTGACTTCTGATCCCAGAGAGGGACAGAGACCAGTATGGGGTATTCCAGCAGGGTATTATCAACAGACATTACAGACAGCACACGGAGCCTGAACTGAGTCTTTTAAAACCTCAAAGCCCACCCTATGACCCATCTGCCCCAACAAGGCCACACCCCCTAACCCTCCCCAAACAGTTCCACCAACTCGAGACCAAGTATTCAAACATGTGAGCATATGAGAGTCACTGTCAAACTACCACATCCTCCTTTTGTGTGCATGCACAGGTTTGAGTGCATATATGTGCACATACGTGTGCATGTCTGTGAATGTATGTCCATGTGTACATGTGTGACCAGATGACTTCCATTAGTGTTATTTCCATGAGCACAGCCAGTGGCTACAGCTCCTCCTTCTCCATCAACCAATTCCTCAGGGGCTGGTGAGGACACAGTGTGAGTCCCTCTCCCCTCCATGACAAAGAGGATGGTGATGGCTTCATCTTGCGGTGTCCTGCGCAGGTTAGCCCTGCTGCTGAGTTCAAGAGTGCCATGGTCGCAATGCCAGGGATCAGCGTTCGATGACACTCTGCTCTCACGGTCTCTCTGTCCCTTCTTCTCTGATGCTCCCTGAGACAGGTGATTCACTTACGGCAGAGGACTCACCAGTCACTTACTCACAAGCCTTTGACTGGGTCTCTGATATCACCACTGCCCGTTGCAAAGCATAGCTTCTCTGACTGAAGCTAATGGTGGCCCTTGTTACCCTGCAACATACTGAGGACAAGTCTCTCCGTCAGCCTGCATAGCACCTTCTCCCATGAGGACAACTAGCAAGCAGGAAGGAAGCTTCCAGACAGCTGCAGCTTGACTTCTCTTCATCCTACAAACAGGGCATGTGATATCTTCAGGAACAGGGTCTTGCCATCGACTTCTGGATGGGCAGCCAATAGATGTAGCAACTGCCTGTATTGTTTTGGGGTCTCTGGAGCCTCCTTGACCAACAGGGAGGAAGTCCACCATGACACTGGGATTTTTATGCATTAGCCCAAGGCTTCTGGGTACAGCTTTATCTATTCTCAGAGGGTACCTAGAACATGACTGCTTACCCTCACTCCTCTGGAGGACATTAATAGAATGATTCTTGGTCAAGAATTGGCCCAGCTTGGTATACTACCCATCATGCCTCACATGCCTCATGCCTCCACCCTCTAGGTGGCAGCACCTCTGGCCTCTGACCACCAGGTGGCAGCACCTCTGGCCTCTGACCACCAGGTGTTGTCTGGGAACCACATCCTGGGCTGCTTTGCTGTGAGATTACCCAGTTACTGATAGTGGCTCAGGTCAGTCCCTATTGGTGCTATGATGGATGTGACCATCTTAGTACACACCTCTAGGGAATGCATTTCTGCCCCATGGATACCCAGGACTGTTGTGGCATCCACACTCCATGATGCACTGATTGGGTATCTGCCCACTGGACCTGACTCATTCTTCAGAGCCTTGCCTTCTGGTGTGGTGAGTCACCACAGAAGATGTTAGCTGTCAGGTGACTGTGAACTAGCTTTCTGGAGCTGCAAACAAAATGTATGCAAGAACTTGAAGAGATTCTCTAGTTTCGTTCACAGGTTCAGAGGTCATCCCGTGGTCCTGACCTTTGTTGACATGGGAGTGGGGGGTGGGGGTGGGGTGTTGGAGGCTGATTGTTTCCCAGAAGACAGGAAACAGAGAGAGATGACCCAGGATGACAGACAGCTCTCAAGGACCCACCCCGGTGATGTACTTCCTCTACCTAGGCCCCGCCTCCCAAAGTTTCTAGAACCTTCCAGCTAGGGCTCAAGCCTTCAACTCATGAGTCTTTGGGGGTTTTTCATATCCACACGGTGTCAAGAGCAATGGCACGGGTCCCTTGCCTCAGCCAGACATCATAGTTGACCCTCAGCAGCAGCAGGCTGCTCTATCAGCTGACACGGCTCGTGGCTATGGCCACACTTTTCCACTTCCATGGTAAGCCGTATGTCCTGATGTGGCTGTCGAAGCCAAATGACGCAGCCGTGACTTCCGCAGATCTCTCACGCTGTTGTCTTTGTCTCTCTAGAAGACCTGCCAATCAAGCGAGAATCTGGTTTTCTACCTAAGCTGCAGGATATTTTTACAGCAGGTGGGATGCTCGCCTCTCCCTGAGTCAGTTTCCTCCTGGCTGTCCTGCGTGGCCCTCCGATGTTAAGGATGTTGGTGGCACGAGTCACCACGGTAGGCTTACCGTGTTGCAGCGGATGGCATTTCATGTCTTTAGAATCTCCCCATGTGTTTTCATTGCTTTTCTGTTGCTGTGATAAAACACCGCTGCTGGCGCTGCCCATGGAAGGAAAGGTTGATTTGTGGCTTACAGTTCAGGACAGAGAAAACACTGTCACCGCCATGGCGGGAGAGCTTGGCAGCAGACAGCCTGCAGAGGGGAGCAGTACCCCAGCGCTCACATCCTAAGCTGCAATCAAGAAGTACAAGGGATGAACTGGGAAGTGGTGAGACTCTTGGAAACCTCAAAGCCCGCCCCCAAGGATGTACTTCCGGCTGCTGCAAGGCTACACCTTCTAAACCTCCCCTCAGCGTCCCGATACCCTAGACTGCAGAGAATTCTCGTCATGAAGCCCGGGCAGAACTTCTTAGACTGTGAGCTTCTTAGACCGTGAGCCGAGAGAAATCCTTTCCCCCAAAGTTGCTCTTGTCAGGTATTTTTCATAGCAATAAGAAAAGTAACTGAGACTCAGGGAACCCCACCTGCCAGCAGGAAGCACCCCACCAGACATAGCCCCTTGGCCACGGCTTCCAGAACTAAGAGCCAACACACCTCGACTGTATAAACTGCCTGTCTGAGTAACAGGGATAGCGCCCAGCAAGATTCTCACACTGGGGTTGTGCCTGTGTCCTCTCCCCGATGTCTCTCTTCTCT
>NW_021604638.1:6434931-6452639 GCF_004785775.1 Grammomys surdaster | reverse complement strand
TTTTTTTTTTTTTTGGTTTTTCGAGACAGGGTTTCTCTGTGTAGCCCGGGCTGTCCTGGAACTCACTCTGTAGACCAGGCTAGCCTCGAACTCAGAAATCCACCTGCCTCTGCCTCCCAAGTGCTGAGATTAAAAGCATGTGCCACCACTACGCGGCCCAAAACTCTTTATGTAGCCCAGAGAAGCACATTATTTCAGACACCCCACCCCCGGAGCTGTGGTCAGGAGTCTTCAATGAAGCCTTCTGAAGTCCCCTCTGCTGGGCTGAAGCATATCTTAACAACCTGCCCCCCCCAACCCTACCCTACCCCCATCTGCTCTTCCTGGCTGCTGCTTCTGTGTTGTCTTGTAACTATATGGGCCACACTATGGTTTGATGTAGCCAAGGCTGACCTCAAACTCAAGGTAATTCTCCTGACTCAGCCTTCTGGCTCAAGCCTTTCTTCCCGGCTTAAGTATGATACTGGAGTTCCTGTCGAGGCAGGAAGTCTCCCCTGAGCTCCTGGGGAGGCTGCTGCTATGCTATCCTGGAGACTATAATTACCAAGATACAGCTAGCCCGCACAGGTGAGACTGCGCCCTTGCTGCCTCTGGGGTCCTTAGGTGTCTTCGCTGCAGGATGCATCCCCATTCTGTCACCAAAGAGTGACAAAGTTACTCCCCCTGTCACCTCCACACTGACAGTGACCATGTGGCTCAGTACTGTGTCTTGTATTTATCTTCTCAGGAAAGTGTGACCAGAGGTAGGTGGGCTCATCTGCGTCAGCGTCCCCATTGCTGCTGGGCAGCCCTGCTGGAGAAGCCTTAGGAACCTCGATGTGCCAAGGAAGCAGTGGAGGAACGTCTAGGTTCACATGCCCCTAGAGCAGAGACTCCCAACCTTCCCAGTGCTGCGACCCTTTCTGTCCTCATGTTGTGTTGACTGTCAACCATAAAACTATTTCCATTGCTACCTCATAGCTATAATTTTGCTACTTTTATGAATCATGATGTGAATATCTGAAATGCAAGCTCTCTGATATGGGACCCCTGGGAGAAGGCTGCCCCCACCCCAGGGTCGAGAGCCACAGGTTGAGGTCTTAACACCACTGGGCTTCTAGGCCTCACTCGTCACCCTTACAGTCCATCTGAGTCACTTTTGGGAGCTCACCAGTGGGGACATATCGACCCTTCTGCCCTCCAGATTTCTACCACCCAGAAGTTCAGAGACGGACAAGTCCATATGCACAAGATCGGCAGGGGAAGGACCTGGGGTCAGTGCAGATCTTGAAACCTAGCAGGCCCCCAGGCAGAGGGGACACACAAGGGATGGCGTGGGACAGGGCTTAGCTGATCACAAGAGAAGTTCTGTCTGCCACAGGGAGTGTGGGAGGTAAGGACAGAGGAATTCAGGGTTCTCTGGAGCCACAGAGCTTACGGACTGTCTCCATATTGAGGGAATTTATTGTAGTGGCTTACATCATGCGGTCCTACTCACCCAACAATGGGCAGCTATGAATGGGAAGTCCAAGAATCTGGTAGTTGCTCAGTCCCACGAGGCTGGTTGTTTCAGCTGCTCTTCCGTATACCCTGGGATCCTGAAGAATAGGTTCCAACAGATGTGCTGGCAAGTAAATGCAAGCAGGTGAAGAAGAGAGAGTCCTCTTTCTTCCAATGTCCTTATGTAGGCCTCCAGCAGAAAGTGTGACCCAGATTAAAGGTGTGTACCACCACGCCTGGACTTGCAGTTTGCTCTGTCGCAGGCTGGCCTTGAATTCGAAGATCTGCTTGCCCGTGTCTCCTGGGATTGAATGTGTCTACTACCCTGCCTGGGTATATGCTTTTCATGGCCACTGTGTCTCAAGATCTGGATCGTAGGTGTGCCCTCCATTTCTGGAATGTAGTCATTCCCTATGTAGTCAAGTTGACAACCAGAAGTAGTCATCTCAGCAAGGCTGCTGCTGGCCATAGGCAGGCCTCCCTCTGGGGACTGGGCCAGCTGGAAGGGAGGGCGGATACCTCAAGGTGTGACTACCAGTTCATAAGCCTGGACAGCAGTGCCACGGCCAGAGAACAACAGGCTGGTAGGCCGGGGAAGCCACAGGTCCCGGGCCTGAACGGAGACAGCAGGGACGTGTGCCATCTGGACAATTCCTTGTTCAGCATCCCCGAGCCTGGCACAGGGAGGCACGCACACAGTTGCTAGGTGAATGGACGAAGGAGGAGAGGCTCTCCGTTCCCAGCGTCGGCTGCAGATGAAGCCGTCTTATAAAAGCTCGGGAAATGTGTAAATTCAGCCCGCAGTTCAGCTACTAAAGAGGAATCCTAAAATAGTGATGCCTACATGTCTTTTTTTGGTTGACAGTCTGTGTGAGCATATGGGGCCAGTAGGGCAGCGTTGCCACCATCAGAAAAATGAGTTCTTTATCCTCTGCTATGGCGTCTTTCTCATGGCCCAGTGTGGCTGCACCAGCTCCTGCCATCGTATCTGCACTCTGGCCATTTCCACTACTTCCCAACCAACGGCAAAGGGTTAAAACTAGGACTTTCCCTTAAGAGAAAACCCAAAAGCTGTGCACAGTCTCTGGTCACTTGCTCTGGACGGTCTTCTTGTGAGGCTCCATTCAGCGTGGGAATAGCTGGGTGTGCTAACTTCAACCTAGAGGATGTAACTCCAGTTTAGCAAGAGGGTTCTCTCTAATGAGAGAGACAGCATGAAGACTGGGGGGTCAGCCTTCCCTGTGTGATTTGGAGCTAAGACAGTTGTGGTTTGTTTTTCTTTTTCTTTTTCTTTTCTTTTCTTTTCTTTTTCTTTTTTTTTTGGTCAAGACAGGGTTTCTCTGTGGAGCCCTGAATGGCCTGGAGCTCACTCTGTAGACTAGGCTGGCCTTGAACTCAGCCACCTGCTGCTGCCTCCTGAGTGGAGTGCTGGAATTAAAGGTATGCACCACTACCACTTGAAGACAGTAGTATTTTTTTTTATAAACCATTTTTATTTTTATGTGTTTGGGTGTTTTACTTGCCCCTATCTGTCTTACGCATCACATGCATGCCTGATGCTCCTAGAGGCCAGAGAGGGCGCTAGATCCCTCGAGCAGGAGTTACAATTGTGAACTGCCACGTGGGTGCTAGCAAGCAAACCCAGGTCGCCTGGAAGGGCAGCCAGTGCTCCTAAACACTGAACCATCTCTCCACCTCTCAGAGAGTACATTTTAGTCTTTATGTAAATCCACATGGCTGTATTCACGGCTCTTCATAGATTGCTCTCTGCACAACTGTGTGTATAAAATGGTTAACAGTAAATGAAATGCACTATCCCGGGAGAGTGTCCCTCCTGACTCTTGATTTTCTGGCGTATATGATGCTGGGCCTCATCTGTGGGGAGGGTTCTAAGAACGCAGAGCCTGCGCTCGTCCGCGTGAGGATGTGTGCTTGGGCTAAGGCCAACACTGAACTATGTGGAGCCGAAAGGGAGACTGCACCAGATCTGAATAATAGAATTTGGCTGTTATTTCCTGACGAGAAACCTTTCCCAGGCTAGCACCAGCAGCTGGTGTGTGTCAGGCTCTCTCTGAGTTTCCAGCTACGCTCATCTGGCACTTTGACATTGTGATGTGATGACATGGTTATCTAAGCCCCAAGAACCGTGCCATCAAGTGGGAGGGAACCACTAGTTTATGGAAGCCTAGAGTGGCAAACGTAGGCCTCCAGTGGACAGGCAGGTATGGGGATCCTGGGGGAGAAGCAGGTTAAAAGGTCACATGGACAGCAGAGGGGTGTTCTGGCTTTACTGGGCCGTCACCACTGTCTAGCCCTTCCTAGGGATAGGGGATGTGCCTTGTGAGATGACCTTTCCCTACAGAGACACAGAAGCCGACTCCACAGGGAACTGTAGAGTCTGGGAAAGGGTGATCTGTTGTTCCTTTTTTTTTTTCTGAAACAGGGTCTCACTGTGCTGCCCTGGCTGGCCTGGAACTCATTGTGCAGACCAGGCTGGCCTCAGACTCACAGATCTCTGCCTGTTTCTGCTTCCCGAGTGCTGAGGTCAAAGGCAAGCATCGCCAAGTCCAGAAATGATTCTGTTTTCACATTAACGATATACATCATGGGGTGACTCTGTTCATCTAGGTCAGTGGTTCTCAACTTTCCTAATGCTGCGACCCCCTAAAATAGTTCCTCGTGTTATGGTGACCCTAACCATAAGATTATTTTCGTTGCCACTATATAACTGTAATTATTTTTGTTCCCAACTGTATAACTGTAACTTTGCTACTGTTATGTTTGTTAATGTAAATATCTGTGTTTTCCTAGGATCTTAGGGGATTCCTGTGAAAGTGTTATTCGATCCCCCAAAGGGGTCACAATCCACAGATTGTGAGCCACTGATCTGTTGAGCTAGAGTGTCTGGCCACCCACGTTCCCCTGAAGTGTGGAGGGGGTTGCCCTGCTAGGTCTGCATGGAAGATCAGCAGGACATCCTGGAGCTAGGCTCATGAAGGACAGATCCTTCTGGTGCCCGCGAGGGTTTTCTCCCTCACCCACCTTGAAGCTCCACTCACCCAGTTGAGTCCCAGACAAGGTAGGACTGAAACCTGTTCAAATTAGAACCCAGGACAGCAGGGTGACACCTTGACCCTCAGCTTCAAGCCAACACCTTCAGAGGTGATGGTCTGTATATGCTTGCCCCAGGGAGCGGCACTATTAGAAGGTGTGGCCCTGTTGGAGTAGGTGTGTCACTATGGGCATGGGCGTTAAGACCCTCATCCTAGCTGCCTGGAAGTCAGTATTCTGCTAGCAGCCTTCAGATGGAGATGTGGAACTCTCAGCTCCTCCTGTACCATGCCTGCCTTGTTCTTGCCTTGATGATAATGGACTGAACCTCGGAACCTGTAAGCCAGCCCCAATTAAATGTTGTCCTTGTAAGAGTTGCGTTGGTCATGGTGTCTGTTCACAGCAGTAAACCCTGACTAAGACAGTAACCCACATCCAATCTCCAGGGCGCAGATCTGAGCCCACCAACCATGAGAGCATCCTCCCTAAGACTGCCCAGGGGAGATCCTGGCTGGTAAATGCCACATAACTAATGAGATTACCTCTGCCCGTGTCATTGTGCCTGGGGAGTAAACCTGAGCACACCTGAAGAGTGCAGTCCAGTGAAGGACACTGGAGCTCGGGGGGCCAGCTCCAATGGGGATCCTTGTCCTGTCTCTGAGGGGAGCCTTTGGGTGTCTATTGGTAGCTACCCTTTCCCTTCTCCATAGCTTCCTGCTGGGAAACAAGTTGACCCTCCCCTTTCCATTCACACTGGGTCCTGACTGGTTCCTTCACGGGGTCCATTTTCTTGTGTCGTCATTGGCTCACAAGCAAGTACCTTGAGCAATCAATCGGTGTACATCTGGTCTCTGGGATGGGAACCTGGGAAGATATAACCTCTGGGTGCCCATGGAGGATGCTGGGAACGCGCAGTGGAAAGAGAGAGAGGGTCACAGATGGCATGGTTAGAGCCATGAGTGAACCATGAGGCTTATGGGTCATTTAGCCTATTGAGATAAAGCCTGGCTGTGTAGTCTAGGCTGGCCTCAAACTCATGAGCCTATGGCCTCAGCCCCTTGAGTGCTGGGGTCCCAGGCATGTGCTACCACCACTCTGAGGTTGGATTTTATTGTGCTTTCTGTTTACACAAAGCTGCAGCCTGTGGCCATGTTTGACTATTGACCCTACACCGTGCCCCACTGCAGGTTTCTTGGCCACCGTCTGCTCTTCCTTCGGCCACTCAGAGCCTGGCAGCCTTTCCCGTTACGGTCTATGTGCCCAGCTTGCCACCAGGGTCCAGGACACCTCTGTGCCATTAATCTCTGTTGGTTGGATTCATGGGACACAATGCTCATCCCCTGGAACTTTCCATCTCATTAGGAATGAGACACAATGTATGGCTGTAAATGAGATGTGAGACAGGCTGTGACCAGTGCCACCGGTCCCTCTGTGGCAGTTAATGATGTCATCACTAATCCTCGTCAACTTCACTGGGGAGCTTTCTCTTTCCTTTAAAGGACTCACTTATTTTTTTTTTCATGTAGATGAGTGTCTTGCCTGTGGGTATGTCTGTGCACACAGAGGTCAGAGGGCATCAGATGCCCTGAAACTGGAACTACAGATGGTTGTGAGCTGCCACGTGGCTGCTGGGAACTGAACCCGGGTTGTTGTCGGCAAGAGCAGTAAGTGCTTTAATCTCTGAGTCATTGTCCCAGACCCTGCAAAGTCTTTCTTGCTGCCCTAAGTGATTAGGGCTCATAGCAGGTGATAGACCAGCCCTGGTAAACCAGCCAGGGGCAGATCCCAAGAGGAGGAATTGACATCATTACTGAAAATGATGAAACTGGGAGTGGCAGCCCCCAACAATGCACGGATTAAAACACTTTTGGTTCAGATGGGTGGAAAATTGGTTGCACACTGCAAAAAGAGAATTTGCTGGTCTGCATTCAAGAAAGCTGCGGAGAGAGCCCTCGACATATATATATATGCCTAGGAGCAAGATGATGACAGCAGCTCAAACCTGTGTGACCTCATTGGCAGGAAAGGGCTCTGTTTCCTTCTCCCTCCCTGGTTCAAGCACCCGTCCTGGAATCAGCTTGTATGTGTGTCAGGTCTGCCCAAGTTTAGGTTTGGGCAATGTGGTTCCCTGCTGAGGTTGAGCCCAAATGATAATTCCCAAAGACACTGGGGCCACTGTCCTGCAGAAAACAAAAGTGGTCGTGGGAACATGCATACCAGGAACTGAATCAAGGTTAATGGTTTCTCCATCAGTGTGGCTCTGTGGCATGGGGGCCCAGGTTACCTGATGTGGCTCTGGGCTGCCCCTGGCCCTCTTCTTACTCCTTGGTCCAGCATAGCTTCTGTCCAGCTGTGGTTTGAGAAGAAGGGTAGAGAGGGGAGGAGGAGTGTGCCCCTGCCTTCAAAACCATCGGTGGAGCAGGATGTAACTTTCCCGGTCATTCCTAGTGGCTGACCCCATGAACTCAGGGACCTACAGGGAGATGGTGAGGCGGCACAGGGGGAGGAAAGTGCCACATCTAACCCAAGTTCTGCATTGTGTGTGTAATAGAGCACAGAGGGAGGGAGCTGGGGGTATCTCAGGACAAGGGTCCTTCAGTAGGCGAGACAGTGACAAGAGTCTCAGTCCCTGACCAGGACACTTCTCTCTGTGGGACCAACAAGGCCCAGGAGGACCTGCTTGACACCAGGATCCTGCAAAGGCCTTATCAGGGTCGAAGAAGGAATTAGTTTCATTATATTCCTCACCCAGGGTCTCATCAAAGAGATGGAGAGGACCTGGTCCAGAGAACTGAGGGGAACTCAGGAAGCGTGGTACCTCCAAATGCCCGCCGAGTGCCAGGCCAGCTTACAGTCACAGGGGCAAGCTGACGTGCAGAAGGGATGGAGACTCACTCTGGGTGGCAAGGTAGCTTTTGTAGGGGAGCTTGCTGCTGGGTCATCGGGTGCTCTGGAGCCGGCACGAGATCCTCAGGTGCATGGTAGGTGTGCATTTGTGTGGAATTCTCACTTCATTTCCCTGAAAACTCGAGAATTGCTTTAGGACATGAGTATTTTCTTAGATTTTTAAGAACTGAAATCATGAAGGTCGGTGCCTGGCACACAGTAGGTCTTGTTTTCGGTTTGGTTTCCAGAACCTTCTATATACATCATAGTGTGCCATCAAACCTTTTTCCATGGAGTCAGGACTGCTGATGGCTTGGTCGTGCAGAAGGGAGGAATAATAATATTGGTCTTGATGCTGACTGTCCCCAACTGAGCACACACTGTGCGCTAAGTTCTATGCCAGCCAAGTCCCTTCACATCTTCCGACACTTCAACACAGGTGATGCCTCTACTTAGTAATTCACTCACTGATTTAAAGCAGAAGCTGGCAAGGTGTGGTTCATGCTCGGGATCTGGCCCTCTCATTTGTTTCTGTAAATAAAGTTTTATTGACACACAACCACATCCATTCATGCACGTACACTCAATGTTTCTTCCTGCAATAGACCACGTGGCCCACCAAAAAAACCTATATGTCCTTCGCAGAAAAAGTACAGTGATTTAGAGGATGAATTTGAAGACCCACTTTGTGCTAGGATTGAAGTCACTGCTGGTGGGGGTGGGGGGTCGTCTCCTGTAAGCCACTGTGGGGACATGGAGGCTGGTTCTGCTGGATTAGATCTGGGCTTCAGGATGACCAGTCTGGCTGCTGAGTGGACACAGGCTGCTAGAGGTGGAGGCCGGGGCGTCTGGGAAGATTCTGATGACATAACCTGGGCTGGAGAAGCCAGGTTGGAAAACCACAGGGGGATGGAAGAGAAGCATCAGGTGGCTACCGTGTCGGTGAATTTGATCAAAGCTCTGACCGTGTTGCTGATAGAGGGGTTTGAGGACGAAGGACTTATGTTGACATGGAACTATAGAGGGCTCAGCCTATCAAGGAGGGAGGCTGTCGCTGAACTGAGTTGATCAGTCCTGTCATGGCTGACAGCAGAGATTGGGGAACATCAGCATCTAACTGGCTGCCTTCTTTCCTCTCCTATGCTCTGGCCCTCAGACCACAGGTGGTGAGGCCCAGTCAGCAAGAGTCTTTCCTTCTCACTTAATCCTCAAGAGAAATGCCTTTGCAGACATCCCAGAAGTGATGAGCCTTGCCAGTTCCCGGGGTGACTCTAAATCCTCTCATACAGACAATGAAGATTAAGTATGTTGGTGGCCATTTGCCTCTCTCATGGGCAAAGGGAGAGGGACCAGAGAAAACACCTGAGCTTGGGTGTGATTAGAAATGCCATTCACTGGGCTAGGAAGTGTGAGGGTGGGGTGAGGTGACATGGGAAGGGGGAGAAAGAGAAGAAAGAGAGGAGGAGGAGGGCTAGTGTGGTAAGGACCTCCCCCACCCCGGCCCCGCCCCTTCCCTAAGCCTGCTGAAAGATCCCAGTCCCATTACATTGAGGACTGTTTGGGGAATGTCTCCATAGGTGTGTTATCAGGTTCTGATCTCTCTAGCACTGAACTATTCATGGGGAAGCTCAGAGCTCTGCCTGTATGCTTAAGCCCCTGTTCCTGGGCAGCTCCAACCCCATCTCCTGAGCACCCTGAAAGCCACAGCCAGAGAACAGGGGTCCAGCACATTAGCTCAGCTCCTGGGAGGCCCCAGACACCAGACCCCGAAGCAGGGAGAGAACTGTCTCTCTCACGTCAAAGGTCCCAGGAAAGCTGGGGCTGTCACTCTTCCCAAGGGTTGACATCTGTCACGCTGATGAGATCTTTTTTGCTGTCTCACATCCCAGCTGTTACTGTGTTCTGCAGCATGGTTGGGGGTGGGACTGGGCGCACCACCATGGAGCCATGTTTCTGGAATTGGTTCCTTCTGTGGGCTCATGTGAGCCCTTGCCAGCCAGAGGAGGACTCAGCTGGCCCCCCTGGCCTCTGGGGACCATTTTCGGAGTTCTTGGCTCCCAAGAGGCAGGCCAAACTCAACCTGGGACAGATGGCTGGTGGGTGGTGCCTGTGTGCTGGAGATGTTTGGCTGCTCAAAGAAGTCCGCTTCTCCTCCAGACAGGCGCGCAGCCCAAGGCTCACGTTTCTCTCCTGGGTCCTCACAGCGGGCAGCTTCCTCCGAAGGGAAGCGCTTTGGGAGGGAAGGCGCTGGTCTTCTGGGACAAAGGCTCTTGCTCCCTGCCTGGATCTGTAATTTTTGTGGTCTTTTATGACTGGGAAGAATGGTAAAAGCCTGCACAGGCTTTGTCCCAGGAAAAGCTGGGGATTTGGGGAAAGAGACTTCTCTGGCAGGCACTCCTCACCCCTCAGGTCCCACCGGCTGCTTCTACCTGGGTATTGGTGGGTGAGACCTGTGCTTGCTCTGAGTGGGAACAATTGAGTGGCAAGTGACTGATTTGTGTCATATTGCCTTAGGCACAAAAGTGGAGGAACCGAGATTGCTCAGAGAACCAACTAAGATGGCTGGGGAAGTGACAGTTGGTAATGTGCTTGCCTGGCGTGCACAAAGCCCCGCTTTAATCTCTATGGCACTTAAACCAGGCATGGTGGCATGGTGGCCTGTTATCCCAGCTCTGGGGACACAGAGGTGGAGAGTCGTCAGAAGTTCTCCATGGTTACCTATCAAGTTCTTGTGAGCCTGGGATATAGGAGATTTTGTTTTAATAAATCAATAACCATGGCCAGGCGGTGGTGGCGCACGCCTTTAATCCCAGCACTTGGGAGGCAGAGGCAGGCAGATTTCTGAATTCAAGAGTTCGAGGCTAGCCTGGTCTACAGAGTGAGTTCCAGGACAGCCAGGACTACACAGAGAAACCCTGTCTCAAAAAAAAAAAAAATCAAAAACCAGCCAGATACATGAGCAGTGGTTTGGGAGAGAGGAGCCAGGAGAGACTGCAGTAGTGTGGTTAGTAAGCTTTGGGGGAAGCCAAGGAGGGCTTCCCTGAGGAAGTGATACTTAAGACAAGGAGAGTTGGACCTGGGGTGACAGGAGGAATGGTGAGCATGGTGGCCCTGGATTCTGGACTCCAGAAATGAGCAATGAGGAGGGTTAGTGGAGTTTGGGACTCCGGGGGACTGGGACTAACTGTAAACACCAGCTCAGCTGTTTACATGGTGCCCTTGGTCATGGAAGAGCTGCAGTTGTAACAGTTACTGTATGCGTGACTAGCCACTGTCTTAGTTACTTTTCTATTGTGTGACAGAGCACCATGACCAAGGCAATTTATAAAAGGAAACATTTCATTGGGCTTATGGTTTCAGAGGGCTGGAGTCCATGATGGTGAAGCAAAGTCATGGCAGCGAGAACAGCTGGGAGTTCACATCTGGATCTGAAAGCAGGAGAGAACACCGAGAAGGGAACCAGTCTTTGAAACCTGAAACCTTCCACAATGACACGCCTCCTCCAGCAAGACCACACCTCCTCATCCTTCCCAAATAGTTCAACCAACTGGGAACCAAGTATTCAAACATATAAGCCTATGGGAGCCATTCTCATTCAAAACACGACAGTCACCCTTTCCTTCCCAGGATTAAGGACAGAGGCGAAAGTTCATGTCCTTGATCAGGCCTCCAGGCAGTTGTGCATACATGTCGTATCTCTGCAACTGCCCAGAGGAGAGGCTTGGCTCCATTCTGCAGATGAGGAAACTTGAGACTCAGCTTGGTGATGGAGTTTGTGTGTAAATAGCCTGCTAAGGTATGCAGTACCCCACAGTCTCCAGGCCTTGCCTTTCCCCAGCTCAGGGTGACCAGGTACTCCTAGGCTGCTTCCAGCAGAACTCCAGGAGTAAACCTTAGCACCCCTGCCCTTCCAGACGCTGGTTTCCTCTCCCTGCTTCTGTGAGCACACAGGCTGGTATTTCCATCTTGTGGCAGATGGAGATGGGGGTGGCCCTGGGCACTGGGATGGAGCCGGCCCTGCTGCCAGGCTGGCGGCCCAGCAGATGCTCCCCAGCCCGGAGGCGGGGGAGGCACCGCCCACGTCCGCGCTCCCTCCTCTGAGGCAGTTTGGAGCAGGATGGTTTTCCTAGCACGTAAATGTCATTTCCTTCGTGCCTTCCTTTTTTATCCTTGAGATGGAATCGGCTGCTATCTCCAAATGCACATGCTGGCTTCATCCCGAAAACACCACCACAGGCTACTCCTCCGCGAGGTTCCACGGCAGACGACCTGTGAGGCCTCACAGCATCTGAGCGGAGCACTGAGGGCTGAGCCCACATTACCACCGCAGGTGTCTCCTGGGTCCTGCATGGGTGGGCGCTTTGTGACTCTGCGTGGGAAATCCCATTCTGGGCACAGATTCAAGCTTTCCCAGCTGAGCTAGGCTTAGGAGACGAATCAAAAAGGGGCTTCTGGCAAGGTGGGTGGGTCTTGAGGTTTCCTGCTCAGCCCCCCTTGAAGATAGGACTCCAGGGCCCTGGGGGTACTTCCATTGGTGGCTGCCCCGCCTTAACCAAGTCTCTTAGGTGGGGAGTGAGCCTGGCCAATCACTTATTCTATCATATAATCAGGTGGGTGACTCCAATGTACTAAAAGCCAAGATACAGTTCAGTGGGTAGAGCTTGCCTGGCTGGCATGAAATCCTGGGCACCATCCTCAGCATGTGTGTGCAACGCTCATGGAGACCAGAAGAGGGCGCCGATGTCAGTGAAGTGATGAGGGCTTACAGAAGAGCATGGCTGGGTGGGGATCTGGAGATGAACGTTGTTGAAAGGAGGACGGACCCCGCTTAGGCAATGGTGACATCCTGAAGGCGGGGACTAGACCACAAAGCTCAAAATCTGCCTGTGGACCTGGCGAAATGACGTCATCTTTCCCTAGACTAGCGGCTGCTGCCACCCTCCTGTAATCATCTGAATAGAGGGGTCTGGAAGCCTGTCTAGGGTGGTGAGGAAAGACGGATTCACAGACACATGTACAAGAAAACCTGGGGTCAGGGGCCCTGTGCGCACTCTGACAGAACCGTACCAACCACGGCAACCTGCAAACTGGAACCTCAGAGCGTACAGTGTGTAGTTACCTAAACTTGCAGGGGAGGTCTCTAAGGTGAGTCGTCTGGGGACATAGCAGCCCAGAGGAGGAAGCTGCAATTTCTAGTTTTTTCCTACACTGGTTGTGGTGGTTTGACTATTTTGGCCCAGAGGGAGTGGTACTGTTAGGAGGCGTGGCCTTGTTGGAGGAAGTGTGTCACTGTGGAGGTGGGCTTTGAGGGCTTCTCCGATGCTGAGACTCCACCCATTGCGGAAGAGAACCTCCTCCCAGCTGCCTGAGGATGTCAATTCCTCCTGGCTGTCTTCGAATCAAGACGTAGAACTCCCAGCTCCTTTTCCAGCACCATGTCTGCCTGGATGCTGCCATGCTTCCTGTCTTGATGATAATGGACTAAACTCTGCAAGCCAGCTCCAACTAAGTGTATACCGTCATAAGCGTTGCTGTGGTTATGGTGTCTGTCCACAGCAGCTAAATGCTAAGGTGCTGGTCTATATTCAGAAACACTGATTCTTGGACCAAGGGAAAACTTGACCTTTCCCAAGCCTGACCCAGAGGAAAGGCTTTGCCAATGTTCCACTGGACACAGGCCTTGGTTGGTGACATGGCCTTGCCTGTGTCAACAATACATAGTCACCCAGGCTACCTTGATTCCCATACCCTCCCTCCTCCCCTTCCTCTTTCCTCTTCCCCTTCCTCTTTCCTCCTCCCCTTCCTCCTCTCCTCCCTCTTCCTCCTGTTTTTCTTTCCTCCCCTCCTTCTTCCCCTTCCTTTTCTTCTCTCCTCTTTCCTTCCCTTCCCCATCCTCTTTCTCTTCCCCTGTCCTCTTCCCCTTGCTTCTCTCCTCCCTCCTCCCCTTCCTCCTCTGCTCCCTCCTGAAACTGGGTTCCAATTGTGACAAACTTTCTAGTGGCCACAGGAAGCTAGGACAGCTGCCTCATCAGCCTTCCCCCACCCCAGCCTGGTCCCTGTGCTCTGGGGCCCCAGTACAGACACACAATGTGGCCAACCCTGGTAAGCATGTGTGCCACTGAGAATGGGCTTTGGGGTTTCAAAGATCATTCCAGGCCTAGTTCCTTCCCAACTCTGTGTGTGTGTGTGTGTGTGTGTGTGTGTGTGCACATGAGCACTTGCCATGGAACACATGTGAAGGTCGGAGGACAACTTGCAGGAGTCTGTCTTCTTCTTCTACCACGCGGATCCTGGAGACTGAACTTGGCTCTTCTATTCAGTAGCAAGCACCTTTACCTGCTGAGCCATCTCACCGGCCCTTCCCCCAACCCCTTTTCCTTTTAAAGGGCTCAGCCTCTGGTGTTTTATTATAGCAATGGCAATGCTTCCCATCTAGAGCTAATTGTAATACCACGAGGGACACTCAGGTTGGAGAGGAATGGAGGGGTTTGGGAGGATGCTGGTGTGCGGCTACGGGGAACCAATTCACTCCAAGTTTATGCTTAAGACTTAAACACATGGTCTAAACCATGTCATACTTTACCAATGCTCTAAACCTTTCTTAATGTTAATAAGGCTATTGTTAACTATGAAATTCAGATCTGCATTTTTACAAGGCCATTTCTTTTTTTAAAAAAAAATTATTTATTTTATTTATGAGTACACTGTAGCTGTCTTCAGACACACCAGAAGAGGGCATTGAATCTCATTATGGGTGGTTGTGAGCCGCCATGTGGTTGCTGGGATTTGAACTCAGGACCTCTGGAATCGCAGTCAATGTTCTTAACCGCTGAGCCATCTCTCCAGCCCCCAAGGCCCCTTCTTTTTATTGATTTTTGTTGTTGTTGTTCCTGAGATGGCAGCTCCCTAGTAGCTGAGGCTGGCCTGGGACTCAGGCTCGTCCTGCCTTATTCTCCTGAGTGTGACTATGGACATGTCCCTCACGCCCACCCACCCTGATGGGAGTCATTTTTCTCTCAGTGCCAGCTACAGAGTGCCCAGGGCACTGGCTCGTCCCATGCACACCTGGGAATGTGGACTCAGAAGCCTATTAGCAGCGCCTGTCCCCAGAGAGCACTCACTGCCATGTTCACTTAGGAGTCTGAACTTGAGAAAAGGCAGTCAATCTTTGTAAATGTCCTTCTTCCTCTCTCTTTAGAAGTGGCTCATTGGGGAATCGAGGTTTCACTCCAGTGCTAAAGAGGAACCGCAGGCAGCCAGAGCCTTCCTGTGTGCGGCTGTGATCTTCAGAGGGACTCTGCCCGATTCAATCAAAGGCTCCCCGAGGTGAGATTTAATGCCAGGAATCAAATTCAAGTAGATAGATGGGCACCTCTGAGAATATGGCTGTGTAGGGGAGGGAGGAAGAGACAGGGAGAAGGTATTCCAGCAGCCACCAGCACCACTGACTGCTTGTTGGTTCTGGTAAATTCTTTATCACATTCTCTGTGTATGTGTGTGTGTGTGTGCATGTATTCACTCCCCAGCATGCTTGTGAAGGTCAGAGGACAATTTGTGGGAGCTGATGCTCTCCTTCCACTTAGTGGGTCCTGGGGATTGAACTCAGATTATCCAGCTTGGCCACAAGCACCCTTACTCACTGAGCCATCTTGCCAGCCCATGGTGAATTCTTGACCCATTATCCTGGCCATTGCAGAGTCCCTGTTTGAAAGGGCTCCTGAAGGAAGGACAATACACTCAAGTGTTCCTCCAAAGTTCCTGTGACCCTGTCTAACTGCATTGCAACTTCCAGAGACAGATCTAACTGAGAATGAGGAAAGTCATTCTGTCTGAGGTGAGAAGAGAAGCTGGGGACGACAGCGGCTGCCCTGTGTCTAAATGGCAGATCCACGGCCCTTCTGGAATCCAAGGTTTAGGACACTAGAAACGCTGTAGCCCTAACCAGGACAGGCACCTACTGTGTGCGGAGTTTTCTCCCACCTCTGCCAGTTCGGTCCCTCTTTTCTGTTCATTTTAAAGGACGGAACCGTTTGCCCCTCATTATCAGGACAGGAGCGGAGTCAATGTCAGCCTCTTATAGAGGCCGTGTGCCCAGGCTTCGGTCTGCAGGACCACCCGGCCGGGGGAGGTTGCTTCCACTGTGAACTTTACTTCCTTTTCATTGTGTTCATGTGAATCTCTTCAGCCAAGCTTTCTTCAGGCTCTCAGGCGTCCATGGGTGGAGTTTGGGGACGGTAGAAACTGAATGTAAAAACCACCGTCTCTCCATGCTTCCTTGGCTGTGCCCATCGGATGGGCAGGGATTGTGGGGACACCCAGAAGGTAGGAGCCTCCTACCGCATCCACCTGGGCCATGGAAGGGGCGGGGTGGAATTGGTTAGAGGATGTTTGTCCCCAAAGCTTGTCCTAACTGACTTCTAATGAGCTTGCATTTTGCATAAATCAGCTTTTGTTTAGATCTTGGGATGTCTTGGTTTTGACACCTAATCAGGACATCTCTCTCCAGGTTGAGGCAGCTTGCTTCATTTTGTATCGTTGCTTTCTTTACCCCCGACCCCCGTTGTTGTTGGAAGGGGTTGTCAAGGTTTTAGTAAATGTTAGTTTCCTGTTCCCTGAAGTGTCACTTCGGTGCTGACCGCTCCGTGGTGGAGCACTTGCCTAAAGATGGGGGTCCAGAATTAGGACCACTCAACGACAGACAAGCAGATGCCGCTTACAGGCTGAGTCCATGGCCAGGCTTGGGCTCCAGACCTTCCAAAAGATGTGGCTTAGTGACCGAATGGCCAGCAACATTTCTAGGCTACAGGGGTCCCCCAGAAACTCTTGGCCTGGTGGAGGCAGGACCCTGGCACATCTGGGTAGTACCTTCTGCTGTTCTTAGCCCTCCCTTCCCTCTCCCACCCTCTCCAGTCACCCTCCCCCTCCAGACACCCTCTCCCTCCAGACACCCTCCCCAGCCAGGATCCCCTCCCCCACCCCTTCAGTCACACATTCTTTCTCCTCTAATTCTTATTTCTTTATTTTGAGACAGGGTCTCATTATATAGCCCAGGGTGACCTCAAAAATTGCAATCTTCCTGCCTCAACCTCCCAGGTGCTGAGGACAGGTATGTGCCACCACAGCAGGGCCCTCTTTTCAGAATACCTGCAGCCCACCCTTATTTTGGTGGCCCCAACTTCCAGACCCACCACAAACACCTGTGCAAACACAATCCTAGGTGGCCCAATGACATCACAGACCCCAGCTTGCCCCATTGCTTGTTGGTGTGAACACAGTTGTAGTGAATCAAAGCCTCAGCCATCACTTTGTTGTCGGCAGCCCCTTTCCCTCCATGGCTGTAGACTGAGCCCCATGACAGGACCACACAGTCCCCAAATCTGTAGCCTGCGCTTAATTATTAAGTGAGGAGACCACATGAGAAACAGGCTGAGGACCCTCCCCCATCCATTCCAGCAACCCAAAGCTTCCCCTGTGAGGCTACTGAACTCTTCTGCTACCAGCTACGGTCCAGCCCTGGAGGTGCAGGGAAGCCCACTAACTTCCACACAAACTCAGAAGATGAAGTCATCAAGTATTGTCTAAGAGAGGGAAGATCATCCAGGGTCAGGTGGCCCCTGCAGGCTCCCCAGCTGGGAATTTGGCCACCAGGCAGCCTGGCAGAGACTATGGGGTTGGGGGAGAAGTCACTTTCCCCTTCTGCCTCAGGACACCTCAGCAGCAGCATGTCCAGAGGTCACATCCCTTCTGCTCACAAAAAGCTGCAGTTCTGGCTGGTGTGACATTGGCCCATATTCTGTAAATCTTAACATTTTTTATTCAAGTTTTACCCTGCTAGCTCCTTTAGCTCTGTGAGCTGGCAGCCTGTGGCTTTTGGACAGAAAACTACTGATTGGCCTTTTCTCCTTTTGAGTGTTTGGAGTCTAATTTAACCCTGTGAAGTTCAGACTCACACAGGCACATCCTCGAAGGCTGCTCCCCACCCACCCCACCAAGGTCCTGGAAAAGTTCACTCACTCATGGTATGCAGGAAGCAGGCAGGAGGATGTGTCCCAGGGCCTGTGTGTGGCAGAGCAATGCTGGACCACCCAAGCACAGCCACAGGAGACACAGAGTGCCTTGGACACGCTGGCAGCCCAACCAAAGACCAGCTACACACATTCCCAGAGAGATCCTAAAGATCACTTCAGACGGCACGGAGCAGAGAACGGGGGTCTCTGTGTACTCACATACATGTACACACCCATATACCTGCACACACACATGCATGAACATACCCACCTGCACACACACAT
>NW_021604638.1:6419073-6434921 GCF_004785775.1 Grammomys surdaster | reverse complement strand
GCACACACACATGCATGAACATACCCACCTGCACACACACATGCATGTACATACCCACCTGCACATACACATTCACACACGCATGCATACACACACCTTCACACAATACATGCACACACACCTGTACACACGCATGCATCACATACATACCTGCACACACACATCTGCACACACGTACATACACGTACAAACACACACACACTCTGTGTGAAAAGGCAAAGCTGTGCTTCAGGATTTGCCCCCTCTGTGGTGGGGGGGGAGGAAACAGGCAGAATTTACCCACAGGGCTCTGACTTATCTGTCTTGCTTTGCCTCTGAATAAATCAATCAGGCTCAGACAGAGTGGCACAGTGACACAAGGCAGTGATCTGTGAGCTGAAGATCATGAGACAGGAGGATTGAAGTTTGAAGCTGGGAAGCAAAGGGAAGGAAGGGGGGAGAAAGGGGAACCATGGGCACTAGGAATTCCCTGGAGTCCCGAGCAGAACTGAATTCTTTTATTTTTATTACATTTATTTATTATGTATGAGTGGGGGCTCATAGGGGCCATACAGTGTGCGTGGAAGTCAGAGGACAGCCTGGGAGTTCTCTCCTTCCACCATGTGGGGCCCGGGATCAAACTTGGGTCATCGGGTTTGGCAGTTTACCCACTGGTCCCCACATCTCTCTAGAGCTGTGCAGTGCTGGGTCTGTTGGAAGGAAGTCAAGGCTGCCCTTCCAGGAGCAAGACAGCACTGAGGCTGTCAGAGGGTCCACGCCCCCTCCCCCAGCCTGGGAACACGGGAACTGTTGACCATCTAAACCAAGAGCTGACTTCAGAGCCAGGCATGGCACGTCCTCTTGATTTTAGAGGGCCTTTAATCCCAGTGCTCAGAGGCAGAAGCAGGCAGGTCTCTGAGTTCAAGGCCAGTTTGGTTTATGTAGCAAGTTTCAGGCCAGCCAGTCCCGATCAACCAACCAATCAATCAATCAATAATAAAATAAATAAGCAAACAAATAAATAATTAGTGGTCTTCACAAGTGGCTTCCTTGTACCAGAGGGCAAGCCCAAGCTCCCACAAGGCCCTGCGTGGTACAGGCTCTGCTTAACACCCCTTACCTCCTCAAAGCTGCACCCCAAACGCTCCCTGTGAAGTTCTGAGCTCCCTCTGCCACTAGGCTCAGGGCTCAGTCCCTTGGTACTAAGTGTACTTTGACATACCCTCAGCCAGGATTGCTGCCCTCAGGTCTCTGTCCCTCAGGGAAGCCCCCGTAGACACTCTCTGAAATGTTATCCTTAAAGCCGATCCTCTTTCTCCTGCCCTGCCCACCCTCACTTGGCGCCACTTAGAATGATATTCATCCCCAGTCCATCTCCCATCTCCATCAGCTCTATCTGGAGAACAGTGTTGGTCAGCAACGGTCAGCATTGCGTCCTCAAGCCTAGAACAGGGAGAGGCATAGAAGACACTCAGTTAAGAGGAGAGAATGTATAAACTAGAGTAGCACCATGCTGTGATAGTTTGTATATGCTCGGCCAAGGAAGTGGCACTATTAGAAGGAGTGGGCGTGGCCCTGGTGGAGTGGGTGTGGCGTGTCTCTGTGGGTGTGGCCTTGTTTGGAGTGGGTGTGGCCTTGTTGGAGTAGGTGTGTCACTGTGAGTGTGGGCTTTAATACCCTAGTCTTAGCTGCATAGAAGTCAGTGTTCTGCTAGCAGCCTTCAGATGAAGATGTAGAACTCTCAGCTCCTCCTGCACCATGCCTGCCTGGATGCTTCCATGTTCCCTCCTTGATGATAATGGACTGAACCTCTGAACCTGTAAGCCAGCCCCAATTAAATGTTGTCCTTATAACAGTTGCCTTGGTCATGCTGTCTGTTCACAGCAGTAAAAACCTAACTAAGACAACAATCAAAGCTGGTCAAAGACTTGAACCACGGAGCTAGTTCCTAGGACTCAGTTTACAAAAATGCCAAGTGCTTGCCTTCATGCCGGAGCCCTGGGTTCCTTCTTCCACCCTGCAGGAAGCAGGCATGGTTGCAGATAATGGTTTCTGAAGCTTCTCTATGGCTAAGCATGGGTGAGGGGTTGGGGCAGGGGCATGGCAGTGAGGGAGAGATATCTAGAAGCTGCCTGTCAGAGCAGGGGAAAAAACCTTGAATCAAGACTGATCCACACAGATCCCAGGTCATTCCCACCCTGGATGATGACAAAGTCTCACACCTGTCTGTGACTTTCTGCAGTCATCTTGCAGTGAGCCTTCTTCCAAAAGCCTTGGCTATGTGGGCAGGGGACATGAAGACCCTGTTGCTGGTCAGTAGATAGGTAGGAATGTCTGTGATCTGGCAGGTTAGGCCTGACACCAGATAAACGCAGCTGCCTGGGTGGTCATGGGAGCTGGGCTCATCTGCCTGATGTGAATATACACAAACACATGTACACACATGCACACATGCTCACACATGGATCTCTGACAGCCAGGAATGCTGTTAGCATGGACTGTGGCAGTCTCGGTGGCCATCCATGACCATGAAAGGCAACAAAGCTACATGAGGGTCATCAAGAGGGCAGGAGGGCCTGGCCAGAGATCCGGGGAGTTGACTGAGGGCTGCTCCTGCAGAGAAGTCTGCTCTTAGAACACCCGCTGCTCCCTGCCCTTCCCCAGCCACTCACCACACACACCGTGTCCCTTATGCCCTCAGTGAACCCAGAAACAGAAGTAACTGGTCCTCAACAGTGCCCCCTAATGGTGCTGAGAACCAGTACAGGCCTGGCTCCCTTCAAGCTAAGAGAGTGGTTCTCAATCTTCCTAACAGTGCGGCCCTTTAACGCAGTTCCTCATATTGTGGTGACTCCCCCAACCATAAAATTATTTTTGTTGCTACTTCAGAACTATAATTTTGCTGCTATTATGAATCATAATGTACATATCTGTGTTTTCCGGTGGTCTTGGGCAACCCCTGTGAAAAGGTCATGTGACCCCCACGAAGGAGGAACACAGGGTTAGAACAATTCTGAAATTCTAGGACTGACTTCTGCTGTGGAGGGCTCAGAGCCTCAGTTTACTTACTGAATCCGTGAGAGCAACAGAGAGGTTGAATGCCTCAACCATCATAAGGTTTATGATGTAATACCTGTGAGTTATCACCATATTACAGCCCAGCTTTCCTTTTGGCTTTTGAAACCACTTCCTTCTAAGTTGTCTAGACCAGCCTTGAACTCACTCAGTAGGCCTTAGACACACAATTCTCCTGCCTCAGAATCTCAAGGAACTTGACAGCCCCGTGCCACCATGCTTGGCTGTGAAATAGCATCAGGTCCGAGTGTTGAATGCCGAGGGCCTTGACGGCTTCCGTATTCTCCTCAGGTCAATGGGAACTTGACCACAGATGAACCGACGGCTCCTTCTGCTGTTTGAGTTAGTTCTTAGCCAAGCACTTTGGCGCATGCGCATCCACACACGCGTGCGAGCACATCTTAGCGCATGCGCATCCACACACGTACAAGCTCCGGCATGCAATACTTGTGGTAGGACAATTGAAATTGCTCATATTCTGAGCATCTGGAAAAGTTTAAATCCATCGCATCGTATGCACTAGCGGTACCCAGCCAGATGCGTAACTTCCTGTGGCATGGCGCGTCCCTCCAGGCCGACCACAGCCTTGCGACACCAGGCACAAACTGGCATCAGGATTTTCCACTAGACAGTCCGATTCTCTGGCGGCCAGCTTGGAGATCTTCTTATTCTCAGAGCCTTGGGGACAGGTCTGTGGAGAACTGCCAAGTGCCTTGGGAAACCCAAGATGTCTGGGTTAAAGGCAGAGGGAGTCCCTCCGCTCTGTCTCCCTGATCATCATCTGTCTCCGAGGTTGTTTCCAAACCTCCGAGTAGAATGTGAGCCAGGATGCCCAACACACTTAGACGTATGGTTAGGCACTAGAAAACTATGGGCCAGAGAAAACTGGCTGGACTAGCTCTGACTGGAAGCACGGGGGTCAGGAGTCAGCCTTTAGGGGTATGTCAGGTCTTGTGGGGGATGGGGAGTTGAGAGAAAGCACTGGAAAAATTGACTGCCCGCACTAACCTCCCACACCTGCAGGAACTGGTGCCTAGCGTTGGGCGGGAGATCAGCAGGGCCACCTGGAGGGACAGGTAAGCAGTGGGAGGGGCCAGAACAGAACTGGAGCCCTGAGGCTAAGCTCCTTAAATTCCCTGATCCCCAGCAGCCACCATCCCTGTGCCAGTTTCTGCAGGAAAAGTAAAGTCTTTGTCACCGAGCTCAGGTAGCTGAAGAAAGATGGCAGGAGCGGAAAGGTGCACTCACCGCTGTCCCTGCCGGTCAGTAAGGCAGCCGTAGAATGCGCGGGTGGGCAAGCTGTATCTGCTCGGGTGGGCAAGCTGTATCCACCTCCCACAAAAGGTTTCCTGGGTCCATGTCACCCAGAATCTATGAAAGGGAGAGAGTTCTGGAAATCGGAACCTCACTGAGCCCACACCATCTACATTCTCCAGTTAATACCTTGTAAGGTAGTCGGTGGAGAGTGGGTTGGTTGGTCACTCCTGACTTAACGACTCTCACTTTAGAAGTAGACGTGGTGTATGTAAGAAAAGGACATGCTGTAGGAGGGGCCAGCAAACCTAGATCGAAATGACCAGCTGTGTGGTCTAAGGCAAGTGCCTCTACCTGTCTGAGACCACAGGGTTTCGCTTATAAAATGGAATGAAAACTGGCCGCCTGCAGGAGGCAGCGGTGCTGCTCAGTGGGAGAGCATAAGCAGGCATTCGCGAGGCCTTAGGTTTGAATCCCAGCACTGCAAAGTCAAAACAGACGGAGGAGAGACTAAACCCCACTGCCTACAGATAAGATTTGTAAGTTTAGCTCAGTGGCTGTGTCATAGGCAATCGATAAATGAGATATCAGTATGGCAGGACATAAGGTAGCAATGTTTTCAAGCTGCGGGGCTGGGGAGATGAGCTGACTTGGTGGACAAAGTGCTTGCCGCAAAATTGGAACGGCATGAGTTCGAATCTCCAGGTAGGAGGTCACCAGGTATGGTGGCATGTACCTATAACCCCAGAGCTGGGAGCCAGGCTGGACAGTCAGCCTAGGTAACTGGAGGACTCCAGGGTAAGTGAGAGACAGTCTCCAAAATAAAATAATAAATGTGGAGAAGAACACACACACACACACACACACACACACACACACACACACACGGAAACAAGAAGTTCCAAGCCCGCACCTCACAATGTCCTCTCTCCGTTTCCCCCCTCCACATCTGACCTCCACGTGTGTGTGTTACAGGTGATCACATCCACACACCAAAAAATGAATACCTGAGAAACTGTGGGCTCAGCACAGTTGGAATTCTTATTAGATGGCCAATATGGATGGGTGCTTGCCTGGATGGGTGTCTCCTTCCCTGGAGATCAGGCTGCTTGGGCAAGGCCACTCTGGAGTAAATATCAGGCCTGTGAGCTTTAAGCTGGCCAAGCCAGGGGTAGGCACCTGCCCTTTTGATCTCTGACCCTTCTCAGCACAACCTGCCATGCCTGTCTGGCCTTGAGTGGTGGGACATTCTGGAACTGCTGTGAGCTGTGAGTTTGTGTTCAGAGCCATTGCCCTCTCTTTGGTCTTGCTATGATCGTGACATGGCAGCTTCTCCACAGGCCATCATTCTTGTGGCTCACACTCCGTTCACCTCCTGACAGATCTCCCAGAGCTTGTGTCAAGTTGACAAAAAAAAAAAAAAATAACCAACGAGGACAAACATGGTGGCCAGCTTGCATGATGGTCCTGCCCATCCTACCTCCTTCCTGGTGTCTGCTCAGCACAGGGCTGGCCAGCTGAGGGCACTGGACGGTGAAGTCACAGGCTCTCGATCCTTCATCTTGCTCTCTCTGGTCATCTACTAGGAAGCTGTTTTCCACTGTCCAGTGGCAACTTCCAGTCAGCTGAGGATGCCATCTTAGAAAAGGACTCCAGGCAAGGTGACCCTTCCCACCACTGTGGCCCCGGGTGACAAGCTGGTCACTTCCTGAGACCTGGTTCCAGCAGCTTGGCTCATTGCTCTCAGCCTCCTGGTTCAGAGGAACAGTGAGGTAACTGGCCGGGGTTTGTCCCCTCAAGTCACTGACCTTCCGGGGGCATTTGTTATGCAGCAACAGCTGACTAATACAGGAAGTGATGGGGCAGTGCCCAGACAAGGAGGGACAGTGTGCCCAAGGAGGGATTGCTCTGAGGGGGGAAAACGGAGAAAGGACATCGTGAGGTAGGGGCTTGGAACTTCTTGTTTCCGTGTGTGTGTGTGTGTGTGTGTGTGTGTGTGTGTAATGTGGAGGTCAGAGGTCAACGCTGGTGTCCTCTATTTCTCTCCACTTTAGTTTCTGAGACAAGATCTCTCACTGAATGTACTTATGGGTTAATCTGATTGGCCAGAAAAGCCCAGGCATCGCCCTGCACTGGGGTGACATAGCTCTTTATGTGGGGGCTGCAGATCCGAACTCAGGTCCTCGTTCCTGTACAGCAAGCACCTCACTGGCTGAGCCGCTGTCTTCGTAGGGCTTGTTTGTTGGTTGGTTGAGACAGGATCTCATTGACCAGGCTGTCCTCAAACTCACAGATTTCCTCCTGGCTCCGCCTTTCAGATACTAAAGTGAAAGACGTGAGACACCATTCCTAGTCCCCATAACTTTCTTTTTTGAGACAGGGTCTTCTCATGGTAGCCAAGGCTGTTCTGGAAGTCATTGTATAACCCAGGCTGGCCTCAAACTCACCATCCTACTACCTCAGCCTCCTCCTGAGTTCTGGGATTGCAGGCATGGACCACCCTACATGACAAAATAATAATCTTATTCAACGTGGCCAGGGATGGCCTTGCTGAGAAGGTAGAGGACAGCAGGTTAAAAGGTTGGAAGGAGATGGTGGAGAGGTGCCGGACCACCTTCCAGGCAGTGGGGTGAGCAGGTACAAAGGTCTCAAGCCAGTGTCCACACGCAGCAAGGATCAGGACAGAGGCCCAAGCGGCCAGAGTAGGTGAAGGGGACAGGTGTAAGGGAGGGGGCAAGAGAGGAACCGAGGGGCTGCACTCAGAGGTCCAGAAAACTGCAGAAGGAGCGACAGTCACAGAGGACCAGGATCAGCAATGGTCACAGACCTCACAAAGGAGGGTAGACACTATGCCCATCCCCCTTTGAGAGGTAAACTGAGGCCCACAGAGATACCATGAGTTGCTCAGGGACATGGAATCAGCATGTGACAGGACCTGCCATCTTCCACTGGAGTTTGGTGGCATGGGACTATTTCCTCTGGGGAATCAGAAACCCTGTGAGGTCCTGGGTCTGGACAAGGACCTGAGGAGTCCACCCTGAAGGTCAGGGCTTAGATGGAGCACTGAACATGGCTGATGTCCTTGGCTGCTATGCAGAATAGGCTCAGGTTTCTGAGGGCAAAGGTCAACGAGGGATGCCTAGACCTTCAGCATCACAGGAGTCACCGAGACCCACTTGGCAGCCAAATGTAGCAGCCTTGGTCTTAGCTGCCCACAGTCATACATGAGTCACCGCAGGCAGCCTGGTACGCTCTGCCTGGGACATGTTGTTCCTTGGGGACCACAGTCTATAACCCCATCATGACTGTGGCCATCCAGACCCAACGAGTGGAAAAATGCAGTGGGCTGAGGGAGGTCCTCCTGGCACAACTGTATGCTGCCCACAATCACTCCAAGCCTCCTGCCAACCGCATGGGATCTGAGATGGTGGGTTTTTAAAAGCCAGCAAAGCATTCTGGGGCAACCCAAGGCCCTGGCAGGAGAGTTCTATACAGTCTGTCTTCAGGTTACAAAACCAGAGTATTGGGTGACACTGTTGAACATGTTCTTGGTGCCAGACATGATGCAGATGTTCCAGCTGTCACATCTGGTCTCATCCATGATGTCTCTGTGTCAGTCCACTCTCCTAGTTGGGGAAACTGAGGTATCATGGGTTAAATAACATGAGCACCATTAGGAAGCAGATCCCAAATGAGTCTCTATAGCCCTGTAGCCCAGGCTGGCCTTGAACTTATGAGCCTTCTGCCTCAGCTTTCCAAGTAGCTGGGATTACAGACCTGATGCTCCAGGCCCATCAATGGCTTTCACAAGGAGTGACATGGCTCTGAGGTGCATTGAGGTAGAAGTCTAGCCATCAGCTCAGAAAACAATGGCGTCACTGGGTTTCCTTATTGAGCATGGTGAAGGGTCACTTGTAGTAGAATGAGTGACCCCCCAGACAGCCACACTATTGGAAAGCCTCAGCCCAACATGGATGCCGACTTTCCCACAGCTGCAGAGATGGAGCCCCAGGCCCCCAACACTTGCACTCAGTTAACCGGCCGTGCTCTCTCTGTGTGACCTACACCTCCCAAGGCTGCGAGAACATGATGCCTCATGCAGCTTGGACAGAAGCATCTACAGCTGGGGGGTGGGGAGAACAGCTGGAATCTCAGGTGGAGGTCTAATGACCCTCTCCTGTGAGGGACAGACAACCAGGCAGGTTGTAAGGATCTCTTCTGGGAAGTCCACACCACTCTGATGGAGATGGTGGCTGTCATGCTCAGAATCAATCGGCTGTCCACAACTTCATATCTGAATGCACACATGAGGGCTAGTTGTCATGTCCCTCTCTGAAAACAGAGCCTCTGTTTTATTCACTCTGAGTTGTATATTGCTAAACATAGGGAACGGCAGCCTTCTTTGCAGCTGGTGGGCAGTGAGGTGTGAGTGGAAGTCACCAGAGGGTGCCTTGGTAAAGCTTTCTATGGAGTGTCCCAGTCACTGGAAGCTCAGACCTGGTGTTCCTTCTTCCTGCCTGGAATGCCAAGATGATGGCTGGAGCTATAGCATTCATCTTGGGCAATGATGTCACTGAGTATGGAGACACTATATATAGAGGGTGAGTGTGGGGGATGAATGACGTCACATTGGGAGATAAAGTGTGGCATCACTTTGGGAGATGATGACATCACATTGGGAGAAGATGACATCACATTGGGAGAAGATGACATCACATTGGGGGATGATGACATCACATTCAGAGATGAGTGACAGCACATTGGGAGATTAATGACATCACATTGAGAGATTAAAGACATCACATTGGGACATGGGAGACATCGCATTGGGACATTGATGATCTCACACATCAGGGCATTAATGATATCACATTGGGACATTAAAGACATCACAGTCTTGCTGTGTTGAAACTGAACTGCCTTCTAAGGAGAGGAAATTAACTCTTCAACTTTTTAGCCCATACTTGGGTAGTCTGCTAAAATCCAACTCCACTGTGTGAGGTCCATGTCTAGAGGAAGTAAGGAAGGTCCCTGAGGCTGTCAGCCCCCCACCCCCCGAGGAACTGAACCCTGCTGGAGGCCACAGGAAGGAGCTAGGTCCCCCTCTGTCACTCCAGGAGGAGACACTGCCCTGGGATCCCCATGGAGACTGAAGGCTTGGCCAGGCCACACTTGGACCTTCCTCTTGTGGATATAAAGAGAAACAAAATGAATGGATTACAGCTACTGTACTGGCTGGGGAATTTGTTACTCAGGTTTGGCTAGCTGACACAGAAAAGCGAGGTTGGCCTGTGTCAGGAGGTAACAAGGCTCTGGGCCTCCCTCCCATGATGACCTCACAGAATGCCTACTGGGGAGTGTTGAGAATGTGAAGAGCAGGCACACAGTAGGTGATTGAGAAATGCACACAGTAGGCATGGAGGAAATGTACTCTCCCAGAGTACAGTCAAGATGGGAATTGTGAGTGCTTAGGGCAGGGCAGGGGCCTTCGCACAGGGCCTAGGCTTTGTCCTTAGAACTCCAGGAGCCTCAGCTAGTATTTCAGGGTAAGGCCAGATATGCCAGGAATAGCCTGCCCATGGCACCAGGGACAGGCCACAGAACCAGAGGAGGCTCTGGGGACAGGGAGCATGTAGGCAGACCTGGGGAGTCTCCTAGAAGGGGAGCCATACCAGCCCAGGGACAGGGTGTGAGTGGGAGGGGAAAGATAGTACCCAGGGACATCAGCCTCGGTGGTCAGGGGCCACGTGAATGATGGTGCCTTTTTTTCTGATGAGAAATACAGGTTCAGGGACACCTAGATGACCCTTCGCCTCTTGGTGACCTCGTCTAGAAAGCAGCATCTGTGAAATTCCCCTGTGGAGGTGGCGGTGACCTTTAAATGAGATGAATCTTGATGACACCTCCAACAAGACAAAGCAGGATGCGTGCCCACGCATGATTGGCACCTGTGATTGGTATGTCACAAGTGACTTCTGTGAGATCTGCATGTGTGATTTCTGTACTATACCTGTATTACTGTGAAATCCCGGAGGCAGTCCTGGATATCCCAGGGCACAGGGGAGGTGTCTGCTCTGCGGACTGTTTCTCTCTGGCTATATCATGGAAAAGAATAAACCACCCGAAGCTGGATGCCCTTCTGAAGTCAGCTGTGGCTGCCAGATGGCATGGTGCTCCTGTCAGAGACGGTCTCAGGGACGGCCTCTGCCCATTCCCACACAGTCCTGAAACAAGACACCTCTTGAACTGATTAAGTTGTGGCCAGAGCATCATGACATCACTTGGGGTTTTGGTGTCCGTCTCACCACTGCAGGGGGATGGGTTCTGGTTTTGGAAGTGGGCAGGGGCTGGTTGCATGCCTGTGGGCTGGAGTCAGCACGTTGTAATCAGGCTCAGTCAACTCACGCCACTGGTATTCGGGGTCCTGACGTAGATACTAACCCGTCTCGTATGTCCGGTGTCCCATGCCAGTCACTGGGACTCATGCTCCTTCTTGAGTGGCCAGTGCTGATGTGACTTTTTAGTGTCATTCTAAGTGTCCAGAGCAGTGGATCTTAGCCAGGGGCAATTGGTCAGTTGAACACAATATGGGGTGGGGGGAGGCATGTGAATCCTATTCCTCTCCCCTGACAGGTAGAGGCCAAGGATTTGATCAAGCAGCTTATGTGCTGGGGTCACTGTGTGCCTGGGGGAGTCCCTTGCTCATGGTTTGCCCCATGCTGGTCCTATTGTGCCAGGAAGGGGAGGGTGGGATGAGATGCTAAGGTCCCCTTGAGGTGTCCTGGCAGGTGCCGAGGTCCCTTACAGACTTACATTCTCATGGAGGTGACAACTTTTTAAAAACTTTTTATTACTTTTTGTGAATTTCACATCATGCACCCCAATCCCACCCATCTCCCCACCCCTTCCTACCCACCCTATTCCCTTGCAACCTCCCCCACAAAAGAAAACAAAACTCTCATCCTGGAACCTGTAGTGTGTCACAGTGTGTCCCACAGTGTCACCTTGTGTCTACACATCTTTACTTGCAAATGTTCATTGCAGTGAGCCATTGGTCTGGTTCTGCTACACTGCCAATACCGGATCCTCACCTGACTCCTCTCAGACATCCTGTTGTTGCCCTGTGCCACGGAGATCCTGCAGCTTTGGTTCTGCAGGATCTGCCCACTCACGAGCCCCCGCCTTTCATCCATGGGGTAGAGGTTGGGGTAGGCCAACTCACAGACCTGGATCTGGATCTGAGAAGTATCTGAGCTGGTCAGCCAGCCAGCTCTCCCACACCCATACCACCAGGGGGAGCTCTCCTACCCTGCTCCAGGTAGCTCATCCAGTGCCTCAGCTGGCAAGGGCCAGAACCAGCTCTCTCACTCTTCTGCCCTCAGGGCTTGCTTACTGCAACAGAGCCAGCTCTACTGTGCTGCCCAGGCGAGGTGCAGGGGCTGCTCTCCCGAGCACTGCAGCAGGCGAGGTGCAGGGCCTGCTCTCCCGAGCACTGCAGCAGGCGAGGTGCAGGGCCTGCTCTCCCGAGCACTGCAGCAGGTGAGGGGCAGGGCCTGCTCTCCCGAGCACTGCAGCAGGCGAGGTGCAGGGCCTGCTCTCCTGCTCTCATGACCCCGGGGCCAGATCTTCTACCTGCCACAGGTAGCAGGGGGGGTGGACATCTCTCCGTTGCCCACACTACCACAGGGCAGACAAGCGGCAGGGCCTTTCTCCCACGCTCACACTTGGGGCCTAGCTCATTCACAGCTCCCACAACCAGAGACTACAGATCTTAAGAAGTGGAGGAGGCAAGAGATATAGTGTAGTAGTTAGAAGGGGGAGGTGGGATCCCTTGGGTCCGGGGGTTATAGACGCCTGTGAGCTGCCTTGTGAGTGTTTGGAATTGAACCCCGGGTCCATTACAAGAACAGCCAGTGCTCTTAACCCCTGAGCCATCTCTCCAGCCCCTCAAGACAGTTTCGGTTGGCATGCTGTATGGGTGAGTGTGTTCCTGACATCAATCAGGTTGAGCTGAGACACTGTGAAGGCCCTCCATCCTGCCCAGGATGTCAGCAGCATTGAGGCAGGGAGACAGAGGTTCAAAGGAAACAGCTTGGTGGGGGGAGGGGAAGCAGAAGGAGAAGGAAGGGACCTATGGCACAGAGGGCTAGCCTGGGCCTTAGACAACCTTAGACCTCTGTTTCTGTTAACACAGGAAGCTCATTGAGGCTCAGATGGAAGAAGCACATGCTTGAACAGAGTCCCTCTGCTGTTGTGTGAGGGCCATTGGGACCATGAGGGCTCAGATGGAAGAAGCACATGCTTGAACAGAGTCCCTCTGCTGTTGTGTGAGGGCCATTGGGACCATGAGGGCTCAGTGGGGGCAGTGATCAGTCTGGGGGAGGGCTGGTCTTGAGATGGCAAATGAGAGGGAGCAGAGTTCAGATCTGAGGTACACTGAGAAACTGGGTCCAGGGGTTTTGCTGATGGAGATGTGGAGAGGGAGAGGGGGAGGGGGAAGGGGAAGGGGAGGGGAGGGAGAGGGAGAGAGGGAGAGGGAGAGAGGAAGAAGGGGAGAGGGAGAGGGAGAGGGAGAAGGAGGAGAAGACACAGGTTTAAAAGGGGTAGCAGGAAGGGGATGGCTCATTCAGAGCCTCTGGTCCCTGTGAGGAGTCACCATGGAAGTCAGGAGAGGTGTTGATGGCTGAGATGCTGTGGACCCGGACACTTATTCAGAGGTTTGGAGCTGATATGAAAACAGCTGTCACCCTAGAGTAACTGTCGCTTTCAGATTCCAGCTGTCACTGCTTCCAAACTGGCCGTCTAACACGTATGCATGTGATTTCAATATGAAGAGTGGCCCGGCTTCCAGAATCTTCCTCACAGATGTGCTTCCTGTGCTGGCGGGAGGGGCATCTTATTCCGATAGCCCCCCCCCGCCCCCACTGTTCAGAGATTCTCAACCATCTCTTTCCTTTGAACTTGGATTCTATAAATGAGGTCTGCTGGGACAAGGGGGCGTGCACATGAGTGGGAGAAAAAGGGGTTCCACACTTGTCTCCACGATCCCTCACCACCCTATGCTTGGGAGTGTGGACTTCAGAATCTTGAGTGAGTCAGGACAAGTTCAAGGTGAGCGTGGAGGAAGGCGGAGGGGGTGCTCTGAGCCGCTGCAGCCTCTACTGCCTCTCAGCGGATTCTAGAAAGCAGGAACAAACGCAGGAGGAAAGTCCCTTCCAGTGTGACTCCCTGCCATCCACTAGGTACAGAATATAAGGACCCCACGGGAAAGATAGCAGGGGACTCCAGGAGGGCCCCCCTTTCCCTGGCAGCTTTCTCGTGGACCGGAAGAGCAGCCGGGGTCTTTTGTCTGTGTTCCTGCTGTCCAGGAAGAGCCATACATATAGTACCGCTCAGCCAGCCACTCCACCAATGGGTTAGATGCTTTCAACTTGGTCCTTAGCACCGGGAGCCAGTGGCCAGTGAGCAAACAGTAAATAAGTTAGTGTCGGCAAGTTTTGAGATTTTAAGTTTTCATTACCTAACAACATCTGAACAGCTAGTAGGAAAGCAGAGTGAGAGAGACCGGAAGAGAACAGAACTCCCAGGCCAGTGCCCTGCACGGTACATTTTGTCCCACATTACCCAGGAGGCCCTGCGCGCTCCTCTTCCCATTGGTTGGAAAGTGATAGTGCTGTCCTGTGCAAACCAAAAACCCCAAGAGCCAGAGCTGGGCCGAGAGCAGGACCCAGAGCAGGACCTGAGGGTGTGGGTGGTGGCAGCCAGGCCTGCCCCTGCACACTTTGCCCCAGGGAAGGAGCCTCATTTGTTTGCACCGGTTCAGTTAATCCCGCTGCTGGCTGCACCGGCAGTTATGGACCATATCCCAACATTTTCTTTGGCTCACAGCCTCCTCTTGAAGGTGCCGTTTAGCAGGGCAGCAGGGGCTCCCGGCTGGTTCCCTGGGGTCCTGGTAGAGGAGTGCCACATGAAGAAAGCTCATTTTTCTGACTTTTAAAAACAACCAGGCCCATTCCCTCTCTAATGTATTCTTTGTTTTTAAATGAAATTTAGAAAGGACCAGAGTCTTTCCCCTGGCCTTGACGTTTCCTGTGGGCCTAGCTAATCTCCTGGTGCCTTGCCTCCAGGTGGTCCTGGGCGGCTCAGCACCTCCCCCAGGTCCCCCCCCCCAGCTTCTCTCCTCTAAAGGCTCGCCACCATCTGTCCGCTGTTGGGAGCTGATGAGTAGGTGCCCACAAGGGCCTTTCCCAGTCCCCGACAGCCCCCTATAGCACCGTCCCTCAGTGATTAGCAGAAGACGGTATGAGAGGAACCCAGGGTATGAGAGGAACCCAGGGTATGAGAGGAACCCAGGGTAGGAGGAACAGCTTGTCACATTCTTGCGTTCCAGGGAGGAGGGGGAGGAAGCTAGTTCTCCTCCTACCAGGCCGTTTCCAGACTTCCTTCAGTGTGGACATTGTCACACTGGCAAGGGGAGCTTGAACCTCAGCTCCATTATTGACCTCCCTGAGTCTCAGTTTTCCTCCCTGTAAATGGGGTCCACAGGAGACTGTGGATGCAAACACATACAAAGAAATGATGTAAAAATAAGAACATTAAGTCCCGAGCCAGAAAATGCACATCTCAGAGCCCTGGTACCTGGAGGCCCTCTGGTGGCCACAGGGACCTCTCACATGACGCAAGCCCCTGCTCACAAGGACAAGGCAAGTCCTGCCTCTGAGTATGACCAACCATGTCAGCACTGGGTGTCAACAGAGGCAGCTCCACAGTGGAGAAGCAGGGAAGGCATATGTGGGTGAGATCAGCGATATACTAATGTCAGAGCCCTGGACACCACTTTGTGATGGGCCTTAATGGGCAGGATGGGACAGGGGCTCTGTTGAGTCATCTGGGCCCTGTCCCCAAGGATTCCTGAGCTCAGCAGCTCCTGAGTCTCTCACCCCTAGGCTGTGCCTCAGCCCTCCATCAGTATCCCAACTCAGGTTTGTGATGTCACAGGAATGTTGCTCCAGAGGTCTGTGGTGTGCTCAGGGCAGCCACAAATGAGGGGGCTATTTTTAACTAGGAGAGAGAGGAGTAGGGGTTTAGCCTGGTGGCCTGAAAAGCTGGAAAAACTGTGGCATCATCTGAAGGTTGCCGGCGGGGCAGGGCTCTCCCCATCACAGCACCCTTCCTGGCCTTATAAGGTTTTCATGATGCAGGCAAAACATTTCCAGGGGACTGGGGTGATAGCTCATTAGGAAGGGTGCTTGCCGTGCAAGCTCGAGGTCCTGAGTTCAAATCCCCAGCTGGATGTGTCTGGAACTCCAGTACTATGAGGGATAGAGACAGAAGGATGGCTGGAGCTTACTGAATCTGCAGGTTCAGGGGATGATACTGTCTCCAGGGAATAAGAACGTGATAGAACAAGACAAAGCAAGATATGTCCTCCTGTGGTCCTCACACGCATGCCCAGGTGAACACATTTACACCTCTCTCTCTCTCTCTCTCTCTCTCTCTCTCTCTCTCTCTCTCTCTCTCTCTGTTTGTCTTTCTCTCTC
>NW_021604638.1:6351229-6418973 GCF_004785775.1 Grammomys surdaster | reverse complement strand
CCCCATCTCCCCCCCGACCCCGTATCTGTCTCTACCTCTCAGGAAGGTCTGCAGCATCTACCACAGTGGTCAAACCTTGGTCATGCTGACACATCCAGAGACAGGTGAGGCCTCCATCACACGCTACTGTGCCACATACTTGGGGCAATTCTGCCACTGAAGGGGGGAAGATGCTGTGTGGCGAGGAGAGCAGTCACCTCCCCTGCCCAGGCAGGCAGAGGGGAGGAAACAGAGAAGCCTGCCACAGACGCCGGGCTACTAAGGAAAAGCGAGCAATCCATCCAGCATAAAAGATGGTGATAAGGTTAGACATCTGAAGGGCAGAGGTGAAGGAGTCTCAGATGGAGAATGAACAGGTCAAACTGAGAAGAACAGAGATGATAAGTCCAGGAGTTTCAATCTCAGGATGATGAGAATTTCCAGGGGAAGAATCAAGGGAGTTAACCAAAGAAATGCATGTTCACATACGCACACACATACAACCATGCTCACACATGCACATGGATACACACAAACACATGGATATATGTCCACATATGCATACATGTTCACAAATGCACATGGATACACACAAACACATGTCCACATGTACACATATGCATACATGTTCACACATGTACATACATGCTGACACATGCACATGGATACACACAAGCACATGTACACATGTACACATATGCATATATGTTCACACATGCACACACATGCTCACACATGCACATAAATACACACAAACACATGCACACATGTTCTCACATGCACATGAATACATGCAAACACATGTATACATGTACACATATACACACATGTTCACACATGCTCATAGATATACACAGGCACATGTACACATATGCATACATGTTCACACATGCACATGAATACACACAAACACATGTTCACACATGCTCATGGATATACACAAGCACATGTACACATGTACACATATGCATATATGTTCACACATGCACATATATATATAGGCATATGTACACATATGCATACATGTTCACACATGCACAGACATGCTCACACATGCACATAAATACACACAAACACATGTAGACATGCTCATGGATATACACAGGCACATGTCTACATGTCCACATATGCATACATGTTCACACATGCACATGTACACAGGCACACGTACACACATGTACACAAGCACACACACATACATACACATGCACACACTATGTCATATGGAGTCTTCTGATTTCTGTTCTACCCAGTGCCAATTACAGCCCAGTATCAATGGAGACTGGAGGGCTCACAGCCACCCCTGTCTGGAAGTAATCCTGTCATAAGTGGCCAGCTACCCAGGACCGAGAATCAGCCTCTCACCAGATTTGCCTCAGCTTGAATCAGAAAGCAAAGACAGCTTCTGTGTTCTGAGGGGGAAATATCTTCAATGAGAGTTCTTACTGGAGCAACATAATGGTGTTCTCATCAGACACTGAAGAGTCTGAAAATTCATGAGCCCTGTTCTCTATAAGAGCTCTCCTAGCAAGTGTGTTTGTGTCCCCAAAAGCCACCTCAAAAGGAGGTGGCAAAGGCACTGGTGGGTGGCAAGTCCATGGGCAAAGATGCACACAGAGGCTTGGTTGCCCTCCCTCACAGGTGAGGAAACAGAGCCACACCCCCATGGGTTCATTCACACCCAAGTTCACCAGTGAATACTATTTAGTTGGCCCTTTAGCAAGTGTGACTTTTGGGTTGTCAATTTTTGAGGACCAATGTACTGACAAGTCAAAGGTTTGGTTCTGCATTCCAGCACAGCGCAGTGAGACAAATAGCGGATGGAACGTTTACTTACTCCTTGTAGACGGGGCTCTGCACACGGTGTGTGCAAGAGAGACACCTGACATCAACCTCTGGCTTCCATGAGCACATGCAGATATGCAATGCATCACAGGCGTGCACACACACAGGCGCATGTGTGCACACACACAATATGCACACACGTGAGTGTGCACAAACATGCACGTGCACACACACACGTGCACACATACTCACAAGTGCACATACACACATATACACACATGCATGCACACATATGCACACAAGAGTGTCCACAAATGCACATGCATGCATACACAAGCATATACACACAAATGCATACCACACATGCACACACACATACACACAAATGCACACACACACATCACACACGGATATACACACATGTCACACATGGACATATACAAAGGTTGTATGTTGTTTCTCTTTATTATGAGATGTTTTGCCTAGGCATTGTCATTGTTTTAGGTAAGAGTTCCTTTTTCAAAATCAAATATTATTGATACATATGCTGAAAGACCTCTGGGTGACTCTGAGCTGGAATTGAGGACTCTGGCAAAGGCATTGTGGTGAGGTGGCACAGACGTCTGGAGTGACAGCTACTTAGCTTAGCTGGGTCACCTGTTTTATTGCTCAAGTGTCTCTCACTGTCTCAGGCATTCTCCCTGGCTAGGAGCCCTGGCAATGGAGAACCTTGGCAGACATTACAGAGGGAGCACAGGACGCCTGGGCAGGGACTGGGTTTGCTTGTCCCCTCCCAGGGGCAAGGGGGTGGTGAGTGGGTGCGAGGATTGAGGATACTGCAGACAGTAAACCATTGTTGACACTGGTAAATCTGACAGTGTCCTCCAGGTCCCCAAAACACATCAAAGAAATCAAGACCATGGAGTCTTTTCCACACTCCACTTTGACTATTCTTTGGTCTGCAATCTTTCTGTCTCCTGGCATCTGGAATTCTGGCTGACACCCCTACCTGGGGTCCCAGTGGGGCTCCCTCAGCATCTCTGTGGTCCTCTCTGTGAGTCATGCTGGGCCGCCTTCACTATCTGGGGAACCCAAGAGCCATCCCCTAATTTGCTCCAGCTGTGTCTCTGTAAGGCTGAGGTCATCCAATCTGGCATAGAAGGAAGGCCCGGCTTGTTGTGTCTTTGTTTCATTCAAATGGCTGGGACGGTGACTCACCCGGCTTCTCTCTTTAAACCAGGCCACCGTCCGGGAGCCGTGGTTTTGATTATAGACACCAACCTCAAAAATACTCTCACATCACTTTTGAAAAATCCTCCAGCACCGCAGAACTCGGCTCTGATGGGGAAAGGATGGTGAGGGGATGGTACCCAAGGCAGGGGGCATGCTCCACCACTGCCTGAGATGCAGTCCTCCTGTGCTTGTCAGAGACTTTGGCCTGAATAAGAGTGGGGACATTATCTTTGTCATGTGATCCAGGCCAGTGATGGACATGATGATGGTGATGATGGTGGTGATGATGGTGATGGTGGTGATGATGATGATGCTGGTGGTGGTGATGGTGATGATGGTGATGGTGGTGGTGATGATGGTGATGATGATGATGGTGATGATGATGGTGATGGTGATGATGGTGATGGTGGTGATGATTACGGTGATGACAACCATCATTGCCGTCACCATCAGCAGCATTGACCACCACACCTAGCTTTCACTCTGGACCATGCATTTCCTAATGGAGCTGCACCAAGTGGGCTCATCCTAACATCTAACGGCTCCTGGACTCGCCCCTGGAGTCGGAGGTGTGGGTGGTCTGAGGGAGCCATGGTCAGCCCTGAGGCAGAAGGTGTGAACCCACGACGGGCAGGGACAGAGAGTGGAGGTTGTGAACAGGCGTGTGAACGGGGACAAGTGGCCAGCGGTTCGAGGAGAAGGGTGGTGGGTGGCGGGTAGCTGGCTCCAGAGGGGAGGGCAGCATCAAGGTGTGGTTTGCGGAGAGTGTCATTATCTGTGTCCCGGCTACAGCTTGGCTGTGACTGTGACTGGGTGAGTGGGTAGAGCAGGGATCAGCAATGTCCCAACACCCACAGGCTACAGGACAGAGCACAGCACGGCAGACAGAACATTCCATCTTGAGGTGGACATGGAGAACAGGGGAGCGTCCAGTCAGGTGATGAGGGCTGGGGATCAGGGGACCTTCACCAGGGGTCGGAGAACTTGCGCTCAGGGAAGGGGTCAGTGCCCCATTTGGTGGAAGGTCACCTCGAGGGGTGAGGGTGTGAGATGACAAGGGTGGCTTTGGTGGCGGTGCCTGTAGGAAGTGTGTCACCTGCTGTCTGGTGTACGAGTGGTGGCTTCTCCAGCCAGGCAGGATGACACGGTTGCCACGGCCCAGCCAAAGCCTACCAGGGGATGGTATCTCATAGCACTGGTGACGTGTGGCCCTCCGTGTGGCGTCTGGGTGTTGACAGATTACCTATGGTTGGCCAAAGCACAAGTTGAGGACCTCTCCATTTGAAAACAGAAAAATCCAGCGTATCCCCGGACCAGAACTATTTTGCAACTATTTTTCTTGTGGAAGATTCCACAGCACAGAACTTTGACACACAAAGGTACAAAAAATGCTCCGTGCAAATTCCTTCAGGGTAGGTGTGCAAGTGTGCAAGAAGTTTCGGGCTCAGATGGAAGCCCCAGTCCCAAGAGATCTCATTATGAATATGCAAATATCCGAGTCCCAGCAGGTGGCAAGGACGAGGGAGACTCCTCAAGTATTCGTTTCAGTGTTGGCCATCATGAGGGCCCACTCACCAGGGGCCTAGGATTCTCCCTGCAGGAGGACAGGAGCCCCAAAGCAGGATATCCCCAAACCATGCTCCCTTCACAAGAGAATAATGGCAGCTTCCTTTAGCCACACCCCTCACTCTGTCATTACTTAGAGATGGCACCCAGGGCGAGCACTCAACCACTAAAGCTCAGAAGCCTCCTTTCATTCTTTAGTTTGAGACACGGTGCCCAGCTGGCCATGAACGTCTTCCTCTTTCTGCCCCAGTGTCAGGGGAGCTGGCATGAGGGCTGGGTCACCAGGCCTGGACCTCGGTAGCTCGTGGCTGGGGAACTCCTGTTTCTGCCTTTGTCTGTGTCTCCTCTCTCCATTAAGGCTGCTAGTCATGGCATTTAGTTTGTCTGAATGACCCAGGATGCCCCCCACAAGATCAGTGACGTGTCACACACCCAAGATCCCTCCTCCAGACAAGTCACCTCCGCAGGTCCCCAGTGAGAGAGGGTAGCAGGGGGGTCACCATCCAACCCACTTCACATGGCGCTGTGCACTCCTCTTCTGAGTAGGGCTTCCGGAGAACAGCAGTGTGTCACTCATTCAGCCACTCGTTCAACCATTCATCCATCTCACTCATTCATTCCCCTTCACTCATTTGTTCATCCTCATTCATTCATTCACTCATTTATTCATCTTCACTCACTCATTCTTTCATCTTCACTCATTTATCTTCATTCATTCATCTTTAGTCACTCATACATTCATCTTTGTTTATCCATTCATCATCATTCTTACACCTTTACTCGTTTATCTTCCTTCACTCACTCATTCATTCATTCATTCACTAATTCATTCACTCATTCATCTTCCCTCACTCATTCATTCATCTTTATTCACTCATACATTCGTCTTTGTTTATCCAGTCATGCATTCATCATCATTCATACACCTTCACTTATTTGTTTATCTTCAGTCACTTATTCATTCATTTTCATTCACTCATTCATTCATTCACTGATTCATTCACTCATTCATCGTCACTCATTCATCTTCACTCACTCATATATTTATCTCCATTTATCCATTCATGCATTTATCTTCATTCATTCACCTTCACCCACTTGCTTATCTTCATTCATCCATTCATTCATTCACCTTCACCCATTTGCTTATCTTCATTCATCATTCATTCATTCATTTCACTCACTCATTCATGCAGCACATACTGATGGAATTTTATCATTTCCATGTATAACGTGAGGCCCTGTGGGGAGATGAGCCTGGTGACACACTGCAGATGGGCTGCAGGGGAAGGCATAGAGGAGCTGGAGCAGTGGGGTGGCTTCTAATCGGGGGGTCATAGTCCTGCTTTCTGAAGAGGTGAGAAGCAGGCTGCATCCTGAGGGCTGGATAGAAGTAGCCATGGTATCAGCCTGTCCAGTGCACTTTCCATTTATGCAGGCCAGTGCCTGGAATAGGATTCACCTTTGATCTCAATGCCATTTCGTCACCAACTGTCCTGGAAGTGGGAGTGGCTCTGGGGCAGAACACACAGCCCTGGGATACAGAGTGAGCCGGGTCAGGAGAAAGGCTGTCCTGTGGCTGGGACCGGAGGAGGGACAGGGCAGTCCTGGGAAGCTGCTGTATACGTCTCTTCTTGCGTTCCAGTTGGCTCCTCTAGGGGGCAGCGGGACTCCACCGGAGGCCTTCCTCCAGCGTCCCAGAGGTCAGTTGTCACTTCTCATCTTGGAATAGAGCCTCCAAGTTCAAGTTTGGCATGAACAGTACTGTCAGCACATGCCGGGGAGCTGGGCCTCAAGAATGTGCCTCTCACACTGCTGTGTGTGGCAGGTGTGCTGTCCCTGTGGATCACAAGGCCTGACAGTTAAATCCACTTGGGGCCATGGGTGTCCCCACAGACACAGAGGCTGTTTCTCCATCTTGGGGCTGGGAAGGGAGTCTGTTTCCAAGGTCACTCTTATGTTCTTCCAGAGTCAAGTGCTGAGACCATCCATCCCCACCTTCCCACAAACAAATTCCCTTGACCCATTTCTCTCCCCTGCTCCATTCCCCAGGACTGTTTTTTTTTTGGGGGGTGGGGGAAGGTACAGGGATGCAGCCTAGGACCTAGCACATGCTAAGCAAGTACTCTACCACTGAGCTAACAAACATAGTCCTCTTACTACCTTTTTATTTTGACACAGGGTCTCGCTAGGTCTCCTGTGATTGTCTTGATTTTACTCTGTTGCTCAGGTTGGCTTTGAACTTCCAATCCTCCTGCCTCCGCCTCTGAGGAGATGGGATGACAAACCTATGCCTCTGCACACAGTGTCTTCCTCTTAGCTCTATGTAGTTATAGAGAATGCCCCTGGTTGTGCTTCAGGAAGACCTTAAGGATATCTGGGACTCTGGGGCCACGCCCCCTAATGGCTCTAAATTCCCCAGAGTGGTCAGGGTGAGGAGGTGGCACAGCAAATTTGGTGACACCTCTCAGGAAATTAGCTGTGTGTTCATTGGGTGTGTGCCCTGAGCCACCTGCTTACCTGGATAGTGAGAAAGGCATCCACTTCAGGCTGTCCATGAGCCTCAGTGACAATCCTAGACCAGGCAGAGTCTGGTGCAGCTTTACCCTCCCTGACCACTCTCCCCTGTGGCTCCTTCCTCTATGGCGCCTGCTGGTCATCTCCATGCCTCCTGTACCTCCTGGGCACAAAGACTATCCCACAGCTGTATCCAAACACCTGCTCTGGACACATGGCTATAATCAGTATCTGTGGCATGCATAAGTAGATGTCTCTGGACTTGTGGCATCTCCTGACACACAAGAGACATCCAGACCCTTGCCCCTGAACTCATGAGCTGATGAACACTGCAGGAGTCTGAGCTCTCAAAATAAGAGTGATCATAGCTATGAATGCAAGAGGCAGGGTTACAGCAGGTGCATTCAGGGGTGGGGCTACACCAGGTGCATTCAAGTGACCGGTGAGCCTGACTGCCCCTCCCTTACAAACTGTGGGTCAGGTTCAGACTGGCCAATGGGGACTGTGGCTCTCATCATGCTGGTCCTCTGTGACGGCCATCTGGTTTGACATTACAAAGCTTGGAGTCTCCAACATTAGTTCTAAATCATATTCTACTCCAAAGGGTCACAGAGATCAAGCACTCTGGGCAAAGCTGTCTCTGAGACCCCTGGGAGACAGTCAGCGTGGTCTTCAGCACCTGTTATTTTCTAGGTAATCCTATAAAGTAATGAGTTTCATTGTGACATTTTTCACACACGCTCTTACTCCTTACATTTTGCTCTTATCCCCTCCCCCCCCACTACCCTCTTCACCTCTCCCTGCCTCTCCTCTGTGGACGCCAACATGAACCCATTCCAAAGACAATTGAGGCACAAATTTGCTTCCTTCATCATCCATGTTGGCCAACCCAATCTAATATTAATTGTACAACAATTGGGGTGACTTGGGGCTGTGGGTGTGGCTTAGCTGGTCAGTGCTTGCCTCGAATGCATGAATCCACCCCACACCCCATCCCCAGGAGTTTGATCCTTAGACTGCGTAAACAATTGTGGTGCCATATGTCTGTAATCCCAGAACTGAAAGCAAAAGTATCAGGAGTTCAAAGTCATCCTTAGCTACATAGTGAGTTTGAGGCTGGCCTGGGCAATGACACGATGATAGCCCCAAAAGAAAAGACTAGAGAGAGTAAGAGGAGGAGGGTTGGAGCATGTGGGTGATGCACAAAGGCATCAAGGCAATTAAAGGGTTACAAACACACTGCTTTTGAAGGCTGCAGGAGCTGCTTGCTTGTCCTCTGAGAAGGTGAGAAGGTGGGGAAGGGGGGAGCCCCTGGGAGGGCTGCAGGAGGGGGGAGCCCCTGGGAGGGCTGCAGGAGGAGGGAGCCCCTGGGAGGGCTGCAGGAGGTAACCCACCAGGCAGATTGCGTCCAGTCCATTCCTTATAGAGTGCAAATGGAAGGTGGTGATCAGGAGAGCGTGGAGGAAGAGTGAGGTTGTGAAGGGGAGGGGAGGGAAGAGGAGGGGAGGGGAAGGGAGGGGAGGGCCTCCAGGAGGGCCCAGAGCAGAGGGCAAGGAGGAGAATCTGTAATTTTGCAGCACAGGAGAGACATTTTGTGGCTTGATGCTTCTCTGTAGCTTCCAGGGGTGAGGGCAGAAAGGACAGCACATTGGGAGACTTAAGCAGCCAGGGTCACGTGACAGCCCTGAACACCCCCCCCCCCCAGTTCCTGCTGGGAGAAGCAGAAGTTCAAGGAAGCACCCAGGTAGGGATGGTGGAGGGTCAGAGTGTCACAGGTCCCAGGGGTGTGTGGATTTGGATGCTAGAGAGAACACTGTGAGGAGTTGAGGCTCCAAATGGCGGTCTGAGTGACGTCAGTGCTTGCATTTAGGATGTCACCTGGGACCTTGTTGGAAATAAAAAGTCCTCTGGGCTCTTCAGACCTCCTTCTGACATCAGAAGATCTAGTAGTATCTTATGAAGGCTCCAAAGTGACTGGTGTGCACTGAACTGAGAGACCCCCAGTACTGTCTTCAGAGCACAGACATTCTGGATAAGAGGAGGTTGAGAAACAGAGTCAGGGTGTGGGAGGGACCCCTCTGATGATGGAACTGCCAACCATCAAGCAAAAGCAGACCTGGAAAGAGTACTCAGGTGGCAATCACAACCTGCAGTCAAGAAAGGAATGGAAGACAACGGCCCCCCTCCCCCGCTATCAGAGCCCCAGGAGTCCTGGGTCACTTCTGAGTTGGCAGAGACTTCCCCAAAGATGTCCCCATAGTTCCCAAAAGCCGTGGATCTTCCACAGCAAGAGATGGTGAGTGTGATCACTAATCACAGGTGATTTGGGGAGGGTACTTGGGCTGCTCAGGTGTGCCCTGTGTAGCCCAGGCTGCCCAGGTGTGCCCTGTGTGAACATAAGGCTATCAGCCAAAGGAAGCTCACGGGGACCAGCTGTCGAGGCGTGTTGCTGGCTTGGAATATGGAGTCACCTGGGAGCTCTATTCCAAGGGCTGCTGTCTTCCTAAGAGGCAGGAAGAGGGTCCTCGCTGAAGCCTCAGGGAGGACCCCCCCAGCCTGCTGAGCATCTCCATGAACCCCATGTTGGACTTCTGGTCCCCAGAACTGCGACTGTAAATTTTTGAAGCTTTAGGCATTACATTTTCTACGACCGTCTCCAAGGCCTGTAGCGTGGGGTGAGGGTTGGGGCGGGAGCTGCTGGGTCTCAGTTAGAGGAGAGTGTGGGGTCTTCTTACCATGGCTTGTAGGAGGCAGACGGCAAAAAGCAGCATTTGAGGAAGGAAAAGGTGCAGACAGTAGGGTCTCAGGAACTCATGGGAGAGGGGGAGGGGAGGACTTGACAACCTACTATGAGAAGGATGAAAAGCAAAGCAACGGGTGAGACCGTGAGTCTTGGAGATGAGAGGCTATGGTGTCCGGGATCTCAGTTTGAGCTCTTAAAGGACATCCCAACTTAGTTTCGACAGGGTGCGCCTCAGGAAGGGCCAGGGTTGTGCAGAAGACCTTTTGGTTCTCAGAGGCCATGGGGACCACTGGCAGTACGTGAAAGATAACTGGTAACTGAGAGCGGGGGTTTCTGGGTGTCCCGGAGGTTTGAGGGCCAGGCTGCGGTGTTGTCGTACGGCCTGCAGTGGGCGCTGTGGAGTCCTGACGGCGGGCCGCATCTCTCACCTTATCCATCGCACCCCCTGGGGAAGTTCCAGTTTCACATTTGTCTAGTAAACAGCAGCTGGCTGCCTGCCCTTCCTTTACCTGTCCCCTAGGAGCCATTGAGCTACAGCAGAGAGTGCTTTACAGGCAGGAGGGCCGCAGGTGACTGCAGGCTGCCGGGAGCAGATGACGGCCTGGCAGCTCGGAGACCCGAGGGAGTCATGTCGTTATTGCTTTCTGCAGTGAAGGGAGCTGGCTCTTGCCAGAAAACAACCGCTGTGTAACCAGAAATGAACACACCAAGCCCCATGAGGCAGAGGGAAGGCCTCTCTTGAGATCATTGTTTGGTTTTGAAAAATGGGTTAGATATTAGGAAGTGATTAATTTTTCTGTGGCTCTCTGCCTCTCGTGCATGTCAAAGCTGGTTATGATGTCTGTTTATTCATCCCCTATACCCGGTGCACTGATGTCCTACTGTGTGCTGGACTTGGAGAGGCAGCCCTGAGCTCAGGCAAGCACTGAATGCTATCCTCTTCTGGGACCCACAAGATGGAACAGTCAATAAGCAAGCTGACATTGCGCAGCGGCTCAGCATGGTACCTCGCCGCTGGGGAGGAAGAGCCAGGAGTGCTTCCGGAATTAGGAAGGGAGCACTTCCGGCACTAAGAAAGGAGAACCAGCCCTGGGAGATGGTGTGGTCTGAGAACAAGGGAGGAAAGCTGTGTGAGTGGAGATTGGGAGGAGGGAAGGTGGCTGAGTATGTTGCCGGGGCTCCAGATCTAAATGCTAAGACCCATGACGTGTTTTTGCCTGTAGGCAGAAGGGGATACAGGGTGTCTTGAAACTTGGCCTGTGAGCAGGATGGATGGGAAATGTTGGGGAAACTTGAGGAGCCACCCTGTCATCCAGGCAGATGAGGGAAGGTCTTTGGGCACGGAGGGAGAAGGCAACAAACACTTCAGAGCCACAGAACGTGCTGATCTGTGGGCAATGGGGCTGTGGGGGCTCCGGGTGACCGCCATATTGTTCCTTAAGCAAAAGTTTGGAGGGTGTTGCTGCAGGCTGGTGGTGAAGGGAGGGGTGGAGACCAGGAGCCAGGGAATCTTAGGCATGTTAACTAGAAATGCCCGGTGGCTGGCACAGTGAAGTCATGCAGATGTACCCACATCTGGAATCTTTGAAAGGGGTCTGTACAGCCCTGTCCAAAGTGGTCCTGGGAAGCCTGGCCTTATGTGGCCTTGTGTCACTAGGAGCAAAGGTCCTGAAACACGGTCTTGTGGGTCTACACTGCTGCTGGTGGGGCACTTGAGAGAACTTGGCATATTTGTCACAGAGGTTGTGATTTACCGTCCCTCCTCGAAATCTGGCTAAGGATGAGATAGTGTGGTCCCCGCAGTACATTTGATTGTCGTGGTGAACTGTGTAATTTGTGAGTATAGAATCTGCAGGAAAAAGGGAATTCTTAAAGAAGCTGGGCTGGACCAGTCTCCTTGGCTGTACCTCTTGGTTGGGCCATGTATACACACCCCCACTTCTGGGTGCTACCAGGAGGTGGGGCAGGTGGACTCAGAGAGAGGGAAAGTTTTGCCCAGATTCATGTACCACTAAATGTCATGAGGTTTACAGGCCAGTCCCCTCTGCCTCCGCATGGCCTTCACTTTCGATTACTAATGACTCTTGTGGTTCCATCTTCTTGCTGTTTGAGATTCAACCTGGTTCTGTGCTTCCTTCTGGCTTATGACCCCAAAGAGGCTGTGCCAGTGTCTGTCCTACTTTCTCCCCGAAGCCTTCTAAAGCCTCCATTTGTCACCAGAGTCATGCTTCTTCTGTTCTAACGCTGCTGCTGCCCGTGGCCAGGGACCTCTGCAGACTGCTGTCACCCCTAGGGGTTTCCACTGTGTTCTTCCTTTATATCCGGGGAGTTTTAAAAGGTGGATAGACTAATTTCTGGCACTTAGGGTCTAGCTAAAACACAAACCAACCCAAACCTCTATTATGTCTTTCCAGATCTCATGGTAAATGAGTCCCCTGCAGGAGCTCAAGGCTCACCGCTGAAGCCCAATGTCTGTTTAGTGATGCTGTAGGGGATTGATAGCAGACACAAGCCAGTGTCTGTCAGGGCCCTGATACTTGGAACGTGACAGCTACTGGTCTTGTTTTGCATCAGGGGAAACTGAGGAATGGGTCAAATGTGTTTGCCAGGGAAGCTTGCATGGAAATGTAGAAGACGACATCTACTTTGAATGGCTGTAGTCTTCTCCCTGGCCTTGGCTGCAGATGCTGGCTTCCGGGAGAGACATGGAAGGGCTTCAGAAGTGGGGAAAAGACAGGTTACAGCAAACATTGTAAGGGGTACAGCCAGCTTGGGGGGTGTGGTGGCAGAGCTGGGGGGGGGGAGTTCCTCCCCAGTCCAGCCATGTGATTCATTCTGGAGAGCATGTGTTAGTGGCATCCACACCAGCTATTGGAAGCCATGTGCTCACCAGGAAACTTCTGGAAACTGGACCCTCTAGGTTGAGGGACTCTTGGAGGGCTTCCGGTGTAAGTTACCGGAGGGGCCTGAAACCTGTCAGGGTAGGTGTTTACAGACACAAGGCCTCATGCAAGAGTGCCTGTCAGGGCTTGGCACACTTGTCCACGTGGTCCTGCTAGCTGCAGGCATGGGAAGGGGTGGAGGTGAGATCTAGAACATCCCAAGGGCATCACGGTTGGGTAGAGAGTCCCTGAGGCACAGGCCCCAGGACTTCAGAGCACAGCTTTCAAGGGTGGATGACGTTTGAATAATATTAAGATTTTAAGAAATAGCAATTCCTTCCACCTTTCTTGGGTGCTTTAACTCTGAAAGGAGAAAAGCCGTTCTGAGGAGGACTGCAGCTAGAACGTCCTGGAACTTTCTGGAATATGTTTTTCAGTTTGACAATGACACCCCTCTCCTCCAGTAATTTTTGTCAGGTGACCAAACAGAAGGCCCCCATCCCTCATCCACCTGTTTCCAAACGACTTCACGTACCCAGGGACTTCCTGGAAGTTGGCCCAAGGCTGACTCATAAATCTGTTCCTGTCTGTGACCCTAAAAAGAGGACCAGGAACAGATCATAAGCTGAACCTGGATGGGGGGGTGGGGGGGATGGACCAGACCTCAGTTGACCTTGTGACTCTGTCACTTGGGCAAGCCTTCTGAGCCAGTGTTCTTACCACACAGGGCCAGCAGATGCCTCCTGAGCCTATACCCCACCTCCCAGAGAAGCAGACACACCCATGTTAAAGTTGCTCTCAACTGTTTATTACTAAGCTGTCATCATATAAGCCGTATAAAAATACTTTACATATAGCAAAAATAAACTGCATGAAACTAAAGATTAAAATCGTTTTGCATAGGAATGTGATATATCCCAACTCCTTAGACAGTGGAAATTTTCCCAAACCCGGCCTTCAGGCCCCGCTGGGGCAACCTTCTGGAACTGGGGGGTTGTGAGACTCCTGTGAGGGCTGAGAAATGACAGGGGGACAGGGATCCTCTGACGTCTGGGATGCTCCCACACAACGCTCTGGCCAATCAGAGTGCTAGGACTCCTCCTCACGTACCAACAGTGCTGTCTGCACCCAGTCCATCTGAAGCCTGAGAGGGCAGGGCTGGGGCCTTTATTTCCATTTGCCCCCGTAACCCCCCTGCGCTGTGTAGAACCAGCATTAACCCTTTTGACTCCAGTTCCCAGGACTTCACTGTGATTTCAGAGGGCGTGCTCAGGGAAGCACCACTCTTGGCCCATCATTTAGAGTTAGCTGTAAACAAACTGGATGAAGACAACAATGGTGGCCATATGTCAAGGCACGGGTAAGCTGGTGAAGGTGACGGTGCCTTATTTAAGCTGTTGGGTGGACTGCAGGGAAACCTCTTGCTCTGCAGCTGGCAGGTTTGGGTCCATGAAGGTTGATGCCCAAGCTTGGGAGACGCCAGTGGTGAGGATGTGTCTGTCACGTTCCTCTAGGCTTCCCTGCCAGCAGAGAATTCAGGTATGTTCACTCTAGCCTGGCCACCTCTGTGTCTTTTCTGAAGTGCCAAATGAACACAGTTGTTAAGTAGCCCCCCACCTCCCCACAATGGTGTGTCGGTGCTGAGCCCTCTGTGGTGCAAAGATAAACCAACTCCGCCTCCCTTAGGTTCTTAGTGCCAATTAAAACACATTGGCTTCCGGCCTCTCTGTGTGAAGGTGCCGCCACCAGGTGGCTGACCATGGCTGGTGGTGACGGATGACCAGGCTGCTACATGTTAACAAGCTATCCCAGGGCTTGGGAGGAAGCTGCTCACTTTGTCCGGGGCTATGATGAGGAAAAGGCGGCTGCTCTTTTGGGTGCTGTGCATCGGTCACCTGGGAGGACTCCACGTGGTTGGCTCTGTCAATATCAGCCTGCCCGTAGGATCTCGTCAATGGAAAGACAGACTTGTATGGCTTTAAATCAAAACCACCAACTAAACCTTTCATGCACGATTCTCAGGGACAGCCCTGGCTCGAGGCTGGAGGAGTAAGCATCTTCCTCAAGCTAGAAAAAGATGTTCTCTCCTACAAGGTCCCCTCCCATCCCATCCGGAGGTCCTGACAGAACCTGAGGTGAGTCTTTGGATTTGTTTCCAGAATGTTAAAAAAAATCAAGAATATATCATTTCTCTTACAGAAAATTAAGATACAGATGTAAAAAAAAGACCCTTAAAAAGACAGCTGACCATTTATAAATATGTTCTAACTCCAACAGGGGTGAGATTTTTAAGGGCAGATAAAAAGCATCAAAATACAAATAAGAAAATAAAATTTAACACCATGCTAATCTGGGTGGATCGATATACTCCCCAGCAGCGGCGTCTTTGTACAATCAGGAAGATCCGTGGACTTTGAAGAGAAAGTGCCACGTTTAGCAACACGGAACTGTCAGAGTGCCACCCTAACGTCACCACAGATTTAGCAAGGACACACTTCTACTTCCATCCTTCTGACCCACATGCAGTACACTTATCTTCACTGCTTCCGGCATCTTCTCTCATTTGCTAAGATCAGACTGCGTCTTCCCATCCTGGAAATGGTTGCTAAGCAATCACACCTGGCGTCGCTTCCCCTGGAGTCTGTAACTGACCAACCCTTCTCGATAGCTATCTGCCACTCATACACTTTCTCTGGCCTATTTGTCTGGTGCTTTCTTTCCTTGGCTATTTGGGATATTTGTTTATGAGCAGGTTTCTGAAACTGTTCAGCTAAGACAGTATAAAGGGAAGAACAATGTATACATGTACACACACACACACACACACACACACAAAGGTATAGAAGTTTGAACTACCAGAAACCCCTTTGCTGACAAGAAGACTAATGGGAAATGAGTTAGCCCTTTGTCGCCCTGTGGACAGTGCAGCTGAGCTACCGACTACAATTACAGGAAGGCACTTGGGTAAAACTTTGAGATATCTGAGGAAGGGCCCGATTCCCTCATGTGCAAAAAGTGGCGCTCAGCCAGGGCAAGTGCGAACTAATCATTCACCAAACCCTCATCGCCATCCCCCAGAGAAGCCGGCATTGCTCCAGTCAGAAGCTCCTGTCTGTGAAGGGCCAGCAGAAAGTTTCTGGTTTAGCAGGAAGTACTTAGAATCACAGAGACTTAGTGCTCAACTTCTTGCGGACATTCTGGGTTCAAGAGAGAATTCTGCTCAGGTCGATGCATGGGGTCGGTGGAGGGAAAGCCCAGTACTGCTGCTAGGGGAGAGACACAATAGGTACTGACCACAAAGCCACACCTCATTTTCAAGCTGAACCCTGGGTATGGGGTCTCTGTCTGGAGAGCCAGCCATAGCTGGCCCAGCTCCCAAGATTTACTTTCAAATGGCCTTAACAAGAAAGCCAGGATGTAAGAAACCAACCATGGCTATTTAGCCACTGTGGCTGGCTTCTCGGGTTCCCTGCCTAACAGACAAAGCCGAAAAAGTCACTTTATAAAGATGCCCAACAGGGACATCTGGGATGAAGGCAGGGGGACGAAAATGGTCTTGCTCACAGGATTGGGATAACGCTGTTGGAAGAAGAAAACCACACCAGGAGGAAGACCATGGAGGACTACCTGAAGCAGGCAGAGTGTGGAGTCCCACAGGACACACAACCTGGCCAAGCAGGGCTTGATCACGGAAAGGCAGATGTTGGGGTAGATCCCCCTGAGTTACAGCTCATACAGCAGCGTTTGGAGTCCATGGAGGCTTTAAATGAATTTAGGTTAAAAAAAATATATAAACTGGGGTGAAACCAACACTTTCCTGCTTTGAGATTAGGGCAGAGAGATTTCAGTCCCTTTCTTCTGTTTGGTGGCGGTCATGACAAATACCTGTAGGTTTTGACTGGGTTTGTTGGTTTTAGCTCCTTAACAGTCAATGCAAAACCCCAGAAGGTTCTCCTGACTTCTGGGTGGAGGAGGTGGAGAGGGGAACCTTCAGAAACATTGTTCCCAACAGGCAGCCCGAGCCGGATCCCACCAGAGGTCTGATGCAGGCAGCAGGGTTAGGAAGCAGCTGGCCGAGAGGGCTCAGCCTGCAGCCTCCTTGGTTGGCTCTTTGAAGCTGAGGAAAACACGACAAAGGCCCAGAAGCTAGCAGACATGTACATGTGTTATAACTTAAGGCTGAGAAGGTGGGACAGGTGGTCTTGTCAGGGCAGGGCAGCTTGGTTTTGGAAAGAGAAACTTGAAAATGACGCTTTGCTGTGGCCCACAGATGCGCGTCCACCTTCAGCTTCTACGGAGACCTGGGATTCTTGAGCCCAGAAGCTGGACTCTTGGGCCATGCTCTCTCCCTTGGTTGTTCTGTCTAAAGACCCTTCCCAAGAGATAGGAGCCATGTCTGTGGGCTATCACAGTCCCTCTGGTTCTCCCAACGGCGCAGCCCGGGGTCTTAGGCTCAGCATCCTGGTGAGTTGAGAATGAGGCTTTGGTCAGCAGGCAGTTGCTTTTTGTGTCCAGTCACCATGGACATCGGCTAAGATGCTCTTTGCGAGGCAGCAGGCTCCCAGGCTCCAACACCAACTGCCTGCACTGTGTGCACACTGCAGTGTTCCAGTCAGAGACGGCAGGAGGAGACAGAAGCGGTCCAAAGTAGAAGGCATCGTGCGATAATGTTGGTTTCTAGGTCTGATTTCGGGGGGGAGGTCCTGCAAACTCCTTCCTGATGATTTCGTTAACTAGAAAAAGGGGAGAGAATTTTCAAAAGGACGTGAGATGACACCCAAACCAGGCATCCAATTTAGATGCTACTTTCTGCACTTTTCCTTGTGATGGTCATTTAGCCATTTTAACACAAATGCCTACCTGTGTCGTATCTCTGCCCCACCCAAGTCCCCCAGCTGCTTGCTCATGTGGTAATGTGTTCAGCTGTCTCTTCTTCTGTCTTTTAGTGTTCAAGCCATTGTGGGTCTACCAAACTGCTTCTGTGATTACCATGACCTCACAGCACCCAGCACATGGTCCCATCACATCCAATGAGAAAACAAAACCCCTTAAACCCCCAAATTTAGGGCCCTTAAGAAACAGAGGGGGTGGGAGGGTTCAACAGTCATAGCTAACTGGCTGCCCCCTTAAATAAAATTTCTATCTTTTTAAATCAGCACAACGAGGGGTCCTCCAGTGCTCAAAGACTGTGCCTCAAGGCTCCTGGAGTGGAAGGGTCCTCAGAGGGGTTTGGGAGCCGGTCTCCTTTCCTGGTCAATATGTGGTTCGAATAGGAACTGCAGGCATGGCACCAGCCCCTGGCATGGAGAAGTGATCTAGCCTGTGACAATGGGCAGCTCCTCTAAGGTGTGAGTTACTAAAATGGGGAGGGGAGATCCTAGCACAGAGGAACTGGCCAAAGGCTTCCCCCAGGACCTCACAGATCAGCCATTGCCATCACCAGTGCACAGGAGGCTGCACAGCCTGTCCCCAGGGCAAATGTACATCTTCGGTGCCATTTTGTCAACTGAGCCAAGCAAGGGTGGGAGGGAGATCCCTCCCCACAGCCACCTCAGTTTCTCATCTGAGCTGTTTTATGAGCCTTCCAGATTGAAGCGACATCGAGGGCAGAGAAGCCGCCAGAGACGGTCCTCTATGAGGTCCGAGATGCTTTCTCCTGGGAGGCCCCTGCCCCATGAGCCTGTGACACCATGTCAACAGCGATGTGGATAGGTACAGTTTTAAAGGGCAGGCTAATCCAGGTTTGTCTCTGAGCAGAACTGGCCCTGTCTCCGCTGGTCTGTGACTCGGGCTCTACAGTGAGACTCTCAGCAGCAGCACCGCCCTTTATCACCGTTCTGTTTTCTCTTTGACATCTAACTCTGTGCTGGGGTGAGGTAAAGGATGTCTCATGGCATGTTGTAGAGCCCAGAGGACAACCCACTGACGTCCGTCCTCTCCTCTCACCACGTGGGCCATCAAGCCTGGCAGCAAGCACCTTTACCCACTGAGCCATCTCATTGGCTGTTTTTGCTTTTTTTTTTTTTTTTTGGGGGGGGGGTAGGGGATGGGTCCCTGACATGTATTCTAAGCACTCAAGATGTATACTATGACAGCTCAGAACTGCTGGGCAATCCTCCTGCCTCTGTCTCGCAAGTGCTGGGATTATAGGCACACACCGCTGAGTGGACTTGTAAGAGCTGATGTGAGGATGTGTTATCCACCATGGGGTGGATAACAGCACTGAGCTTGGTGCCTGGCACTGGGCAGCTGTTAGCAGTCACAGTCAGGTGTGCACTGGCGTACCCTCAGCGCTTTGCATGGGAAGGTTGGGCTAGCTCAGTGTTCCTCAAGTACCTGCTAGAGTCCGGGCCGGGGTCAGAATACCACTTCTGATATAACTTGATTGCGAGCCTGGCTTTATTGATATTACCACTACATGCCTCAGTTTCCCAACCTATAAACTGGATCCAAAACTATTGCTATTTCCTAGCGCTGTGACGTGGCAGCATCATCAAGTCAATGGCCACAGTGCCCAGGACAGAACAGGTGTGGGCTTGCGGAACAGCTCGCCAGATGTGTCAGGTATGTTCAAGAATGAACCCTGGAACCTTAGTGTAACAGACATTTCTGAGATGTTAAATAGTTCTGCTACCGGGCCTTGGGGGCGGGACTCATAGGTCAGCTGACTGGACCATGTGGGAGGGTACTGTACTGCTGTGTCTCAGGGACCAGCTCACTCCTTGGGGCTCCAAATGGGAATCTGAATGCAGGATGCCAACTCCAGCTCTGCCCCTGCATCACTGCCAGGGCCCAGTGAGCTGGTGGCCCCACAGCCCAGGTCTGCTAAAACTAGCTGATAGGCAGTGTTTTAGGTACTATGGACCCTCACCAAGGGTCTGCTCCCTCAGAGGAACGCAGGACCGGAAGGCTGGATAACCACTAGCAGCCAGAGAGAGGCGGTGTTGCCTTCTTTTGAGGTGAGGTGTTTCCTACCAGCAGGAAGCTACCATCCAACCGTATCTAGAATATTCAGCCAGTGATTCCCACTTCAGGTCTTTAACACTGAGGGCTGGTGGGTGAGGTGGCTACCAAGCTGAAGCACTTCCTGCAACCTCTCTGATGCTGGCTTTTCTTTCTAAAATCCTACTTGTACCCCTGGCCGCAGGGGAGAAAGTTCTAGAACACATACCAACCAGATGATGGCAATTACATTGTTCTATGTCAAGCTAAAAACCTGGGCTCCAAGTTCTGAGGGGCTCTGCTCAACCTCTCAGGTGTCCCCTCATGAGCCACTAGGGCAGGGGACAGCCCTTTGAAGGTAGCCCGTGATGCCCACTATGACTCTCTGTCCTTTATCTTCTTGTTGGGAAGGAGAGTCCCCAACCCAGGCCTGTCACCACCACCTCCCTCTGTCTTCTGTCCACCTTCCTCACCGTCTCCTTCACCATGGTTAAATTCTCCTATTTCTAAAACCTCTGCTCTGGGCCAATCCCCTTTCCGATTTCCAGAGTCCCTCTTAGGACCCTGGGGTCTGTCCCTTTGTCGCCTCACTCCCTGCCTGAGCATGCATGGCCCCAGCTTCCATCTTTCCAATCCATGCCACCAGAAGCCTCCGGCCCCTCGCCAGCTGATGCCACCCTTGCCTCTTCTAAGCTTTATATCTCTGCCAGTGCCACCCACAGTCCAGACCTAAGGCTCCTCACAGCCGGGCATGCTTGTTCTCTCTCCTGTACCTTCCCTTCCTGGCACCTTGCTCTTGCTGTGCATGCCTGGCCATATCTTGTACCCGGGACATAGAAGTACTCAGTAATGGCCCGGGGACACAGAGATAGACACTTCAGGTCCCATGTCAGAGTATGGCCCCCAAGGGTGGCTCAGAGGTCTGATCCCCATTTATTCATCCCATAAATCCTCCAAATATCTCCCCTCTCCTAGCTTCTTCCTCTTCCATCTTGAGCTATGAGTTCCCACACGGCTTCACCCGCTGTCCATATCTAACTTCCTGTCTGTCCTGGTTCCAACACTACCTGTTCCTTCCCTTACCAGAAGTCAGCATGGAATCCATGTCTCACAGATTGGGCCATGTGTATAGCTGTGTTGGGGGCAGGGCTATTACTGGCCTAGAAATTATATCCACAAAAGAATGATCAGATTTTCTGAGAATGGTGGGACTATTTTAATTCCCACCCCTGCCCTATTAACACAATCACTCTGTGGGCAGATGTTGGCAGTCTCTCACTGTAGTAGGCAGAGATTTGAACCCAGAGCCCACTGTGGTAACTCACTTAGTCTGAAGCCCTGTGTCTGGAGCCCCAGAATCCTTGCTTTATTTTGTGCAGGAAAAGGCCTGATATCTTCTGAGTTACAGTGGTCAGGGTCTGAAGGCGGTGGTCTGCCGGAAAGCACCACATTCTAAGAACAGGACGGGGTGAGGGACACCCCGCCATAGTGCCCCAGTAGGTCAGGACTGAGGAGGACCATGTCTCTACCTTCAGTGTGACTTTAAGCCTGACCCCTGAGGCTGCTACCAGGAAAGATGGACAGATTTTTAAGTGCAACAGAATCATTGCATTTTTCAGTATCATTGACAGCCATTCATATACAAAGAGACACTACAAACTCTAAGAACGTGAATCAATAAAATTGGCTACAGACATTAAAAAGGCCCATGCCAGGGATCGACAGATACTTTTAGTAAAGGATTAGGTACTGTGTTCAGATTTGTGGGTGCTGGGTCCTCTCTCAACTATTGAGACACCTATAGACAAATCAACACCAATGTGTCCCAATAAATCTATTGATAAAACAGGACTGGGGCCAGATGAAGCCTCACTACCATAGTCTGCCAATGGCAGAGAGGTAAAAGGATTTTTCTTTGCCTTCTTTGGGGTTCATCAATCTGGGGAAGCCAGAACCTCAAACTTATATTACTTAAGAATTATTCTGGGTTAGAGGTCAAGTTCTAGAGCAAGTTCTAGAGCAGTGGCTCTCACCTTCCTAATCCTGAGACCCCTTAATACTGTTCCTCATGCTACAGCGACACCCCCCCCCCCGGCCAGCCATAAAATTATCCTGTTGCTACTTTAGAACTGTAATTTTACTACTGTTATAAATCATATGCAGATATGAGTGACATGCTGATATCTGACATGTGACTCCTGTGGGGGGTCATGACCCACAAGTTGAGAGCTGCTATTCTAGATGATAGGATGGAGTTATCTGAGGGGTTTATCAGAACATCTTCTTGCTGGCCTCCTGTCTTTAACAGAGCACCAGGCTCTTAAGCTTCAGTTTGCAGAAGGTCACCCCCATGCAAGGCAAGGGACTCTGATAGGTTCTGACTACAGCCCACCCCCTTAGCTGCTGACTCTGGCATGGCACCTCCAGGAAGGAACAGGGACACCCACTGCTCCTCTCCTAAACCTCATCTGTTTTCTACCATTGGGTCAAACAGTAGCCCGAGAGTCCCTCCTGCAGCCAGGATAGGAAGCCGGAGGCTGTATTCTGGGCCTGAAATTCCCACTTCCCCAGCTCAACTGGCTCCTCAGCTGTGCCCAGGTCAGGAAGACATCTCATCTGCTGAAGTAGGGGAGGCTCCTGGTGGGTGGGGGTAAGGGTCTTCTCTAGAGCCAAGGAAGAGCTCTGGGCCTGAAGCACTGGCCCTCCCTATCACTCACAATCCAGAGATGTTGTCTGGGGACATAGTTATCGGCCTTACTTTCTGCAGAAATGTCCTTGTAACTTTGATTAGCCCCCTTTCCTAGGCTCTGGACGCCTAAGACTCCAGTGAAGTTTTTTAGAACACAGCTAGGCCATCCATACAAACTCAGTGGAAAAGAGAGAATCTGTGATAAGTCAAGGGCCAGATGAGTGCTGGGGTCAGAGGGAGGCTGGCAGTTGGATTGTCTGCCAAGTTCCCAGGCTCAAGAAGCACCACACACCCTTGAGGGCCTTGTCACTCTCAGCATAAAATATCTCCAGTTTTTATCAGCCTGACTCCTGGGCTATGGCAGATGCTCGTCTGGGGATGGCTGCTACAAAGAATGCCCTTGACCACAACAAAGTTTGAATCCCTGTTGTTGGATGGGATGAGTACCCCATCTTCCTAAAGAGGGTTCACTGTAGTGCTGGGGTGCTTTATCCCCTGTCATCAGGAACACGGGGGTCTGAGCTTCCAGCTCATCTCTGGGCTTTTACTCACTACTTTGGTTTTGTTGTTGTTTAGCTTTTCAAGACAGTTTCTCTGTGTAACCCTGGCTGTCCTGAAACTCAGTGTGTAGACCAGGCTGGCCTCTGCATACCCAGGGCTGAGATAAGACATGGGCCACCACTGCCTGGCTTCCTCACTGTTTTTGACTGGGATTTTAGTGTGACTCTGCCAAAGACATCCGTACCTTGCCTGAGAGGTAAAAGGGTTGTTCTCACTGACAAAAAGAAATGGAAGCTGGCCATGGCCCAGCCCCCGATAGTGCCAAATTAACCACCAGCCCAGAGAGCTCAGTGGTACCAGCTGCGAAGTCCGGCTGACCACATAGCAAGAACACAGGAAAGTGAACTTTCTCCTTAACCCACGGGGACTATATTGTCAGAGAGCCTACCAAGCTTGCCCCAGCCAGTCTGATTCTGCCACCTGACCCTTCTATGCAACCCCCGAGGCCAGAACCAGTAAAGTTGGATGGTGGTGAGGGGGAGCCAAGCAAGGGCATTGTGTACTCTGGGAAAGTCACACTCTCTCTCCTGGTCATGGGTCAGGTCATTGCACATAAGCAATAACTTAAAGGCCAAACTCTTAAGCCATGGCTAACACGAAGCATTTCCTGGCTGGCTTCCTAGGGCTTCTACTTAATTCAGAGCCCACACTCCTGAAAGAAAGCTGAGTATGCACAGCATTGTCTTAGAACAACTGGCCCTGGAGGCCACCGCTGTAGGGTACAGGGGTCCCCCAGGACAGCATGCAAACCCTTGCATCCACCCCCCACCTCACAGACTGAGAATCTTGGAGCTGTCCCGCCCTTGAGGGTAGGAGTGGGAATGACAAGGACAGTTGGCCAATGAGAAAAGAGGGTCTTGGGGTTGGTGCATTCTCTGACTGAACAGGGAGCTCAGGGTGAGAAAACACAGCTGGAGACCCCAGGGAGAAGCAGAAGAATCATTACCTTTCACTTTGATTTCTCGGATCAAAGACCAGTCACTGGGTCTCATAATATGTTTTGTATCCAGCTAAGATGTGTGTCTATCAACTCTGAAAGAGACGTGCAAAACCGTTTTTGAGAAGAAAAGGAAAAGTTACCTTTGAACTCTATCATGCTTCCAGTTTGTCTCCAGCGACACAACCCAGGAGAGAACCTCACCCTTGGACTGGAGTTTCAGGCTGATTCTGTAGTATCTTAACTTCCAGGCCTAGATGAACCCAGCCGCTGAGCTCAGAAGCACAAGAGACTAGGGACTTTACGCAAAGAGGATGTGATGGTCTCTGAGGCAAAATACTTAAGCAAGATGAGGGGTCGGGCAAGCCTCTAAGCAATACTGAAGGCCTCTTGTCAGTCCCTAGGGCCTGTCACAGAGATGAAATAAAATTGTCTTCCTCTAGAGCCTAGAAAAAAGGAATCCCAGGAGGGACCCATCTACTGTGACATCCTTCTGCAAAGACTGCACCTCAGAGAGCAAACATACATTCCTAAAATGTCCCCAAAAGTTACTCTCTCCAAAGCCATTTACTCCTCAGAGCAATGAAGACCCCTGAAGAGGATGGGACCCATTTTTTTTTTGATCCAGCTATTGTGTTCGATCTCTCTCTCAAATTTTCAGGGATCCTGGCCTCCCTGTCCCCTCTGGAGGATTCACATAGGTCTGAGGCCCCTTTGATGCAAAGACCTGTGGGTTCTCTGAGGTCCTTTGTTTCTGGGAGGTGGGGGATCCCCTTCCCCTATCTAACAGAATTCATTCTCAGAGATGTTGGACTCCCTGGGGGCTTCACCCAAGGGGAGAAGGTTCTTTTCAGCATTTACAAGCCAGGCCTGAACTTCCAACTGAGATGAGGTTGGTTCCCAGCAGACCTGGGACTACAGTCTACAGGACTTATTTATAAGCCTACAGGACTTATTTATGTCCATTTGCTCTCATAGTGTAGTAAGCGATGTGGGAACCCTGCCTCTCCCATCTCTCTTGAGACACAGGTGGCTGCTATCCAGTGTTTGAGGAACATGAGGCCCCAAGGCCGGTATTGGCTGGCTTTTCCTGTCTGCCCTATGACAGCTCCCCCAGAATCCAGAGCAGGTGTTCTCAGGCCATTCCTTTTGGTGTCACAACATAATCCTCCTGCCAATGGCCCCATTAGCGGTTTTAAACTCGGGCCAGCACCCCTGAACCGTACACTTAGGATGTCTTCGTGTAGCTCAGACTTTACATGGCTTCAAAGCGGTCTCTGGACCTTCTAACTGCCTCTGTGGACTCAAAAGCTGGTACCTCTGCAAAATCCCAATTCCCCCACATTCCCGGTATACTCTGTCTCTGTTTATTTTTCTTTTCTTTGGAGACAGGATCATATGTCTCTGAGTCTGGCTTCCAGTAAGTAGCTAAAAATGACCTTGAACTTCTGATCTGCCTACAGTGAGATTATAGGCATGTACCAACATGCCTGGCTACATGTGGCCAAACCCAGGGCTTGCTGGGCAGGCATGTCATTAACTGACCTATATCACCAACCTCATTCTCACTATGGGAAATGCAGATGACCACCCTTGGGGTTTGCTGGTCCCTTCCTGCAGTTTATAGTCCACTCACCACAAATGTTCCTAGATCTGCCCTGGAACAGACTAACTGTCATTACCTGGCCCTGGCTTCCAGATCAGGTCCCCGCCTGTTAGCAGGAGGACACCTCCTCCCCCACCACTTGCTGTTCCCTTGAAAAACAGATCAGAAATGCCACACGGCTAAGGGTTTCCAGTGTGTCCCCATAACACCAAGCTAAGCATCCCCGAGGGGAAAGTGCTGTTACACACATGGACTCAAGACTAAGCCACTTAGTGCTGTCATCGGGAAGTCTTGCTTGCCTGCCCTGCCTCCATGGACTCAAAAGCTGGTCCCAAAGAAGGGAAGCGTCTACCTCAAAAAGGCCGTGCCCCTCACTGAGGTTTGTGTGAGCTGAGGCGAGGCTTCCTGTTAGTGACAAGACTTCTCAGCTGCTCTTGGTGAAAGCCAGGGGTGTGAAGCCAGAGGCAGGGCCTTTCTCGGTCTGAGGTGCCTACAACTCAGGTTGGGTCTTTGACTCCAACCACCTATCCCTCTGTGCTGGTGAAGTACAGGCAGCCCCAGCTGCAGCCTCTCACCTGGCTCGATGTTTGGTGGAAACCCTGTTCTCAGGCCAAGTTATTGAGGCCAAGAAAGGAAGGTGTGTCCCTGCAAAGCCACGAAATGGCCCAACCCCTGCAGGTCCCACCAACCTTTCTCTGGTATCTACACACCAGCTCTGGTTCCAAGGAGTCTCCTTTGGGGTTTGAACCAGAGGCTGAAAACCCCTTTACCCTATACTCCTGAACTGGGGAGCCTTCCAGCCAGGAGCCAGCCTCAGAGACTTCCATTTAAGGTTCTCCTAATCTTCAGGATGCCCCGGGTAAGGATGCTGTGGCTATCTTTTGGAAGTTTCTGGATTGAGATCACTGTGGTCTCTCAGGGAGCCTCAGTTTCCTCAACCGTGCAACAGCAATACAGACAGTTCTGTGGCATGAGCTGTGCTTAGCAGTGCCACCTACGGTCTTCTCATGAAGAGGAGAAGGGGGTCTGGGACCCTCTGAAAACTAAGACTACCATTCTATCTCCCTGCATGTTTCAACAGGAAGTAGGTTCCGCAGACCTCTTCGAGGGTTCTGGCTAGTTCCTGGGAATACAGAGATGGACATCAAGAGGCGTTATGTAAGAGCTCCATGCTACTCCGGCTGCCTCCCCGAAGCCATTGGTCTTAGAATCCCTGCCCAATTTGGGGGCCTCCTACAAGACTACAGCTGTAAGCCTAAACCAGACACCCCACTTCTACCCATGAGCACCATGGATCTGACAGTAAAGAACCGAGTTGCTTAAGCTACAGTGATTGCTATGGACGCACAAAGAGTCACAGATCCGTCATCCGGCCAGCTTCCTGACTCCTGGGCCACAGACACACATGTGTAGAAGTTCCAGCATGTGTGAGAATCTGCTGTGTGTGGAGTTGTGGAACCAAAGGGGAACAAAAGCAGGTTTGAGAGCATGCTCAGTCTGATGGCTCTACTGTCCCAGGGGGCCAGGTAGAGAGCCTGTTCCCAAGACTTTCATACGTCTACACATGGACTTGAAGCCTAGAAAGAAACACCAGGAAGTGCAGCCTCTCTGTCAAGTCAAGACCCGGGCTGAGTTCATCCCTCAGCTGGGTTCTAACCCCCAGCTCAGCAGAACGTCTCCTATCAATCAAGTGACCACACAGACGCTTCTGCAGCAAGTGTAGCACACGGCTCCTGAACAGAGCAGTGTGTCAGCTCCTCCTCCCTTCTGCCAGCTCGCCACTGTGGCCCAGGCTCTTCAAGAAGATGGACTGTGAAGCAAGGACTGCCATATCTTCACTGCCTTGACATCAAGGGCTGATGCAAGATGCTGGGTGCCGTGGGTCCCGAGTTCAGGAAACAGCCATCCAAACCCACAGGGCGGCTGTGACCACAAACGAGATGGAGACATAGCTAACTGGGAAGCCATGATTCTCGCTGGGGTTGAAAGGCTTAGTCAAAGTCCGCATCTCCACTTCTGAGATTGCATGTGTGTATGGGGTGGGACTGAGGCTGACGAGAGCAGCTCAGGCCTCCCTCTGGAGAGGCAGGTGGGAACAGGGGCAGTAAGGAAGCCCCTCACTTTCCCAAGGCCCTGTCCTCACTTCACAGATCACACGGGGTCCCACCTCTGTGGATGAGATCCCCAACTCCTGACCCAGCCTCAAGAGACCTCACTTTCACATGCCAAGTGACCGAGTAGTTTCTGACCCTCCCATAAATTCACTTTCTAGATACTTCTATGTCCTACCACAAGTGCCACCATTTGCTCCTAGCTGAGTCCCCTATGCGCACATAGTTATTATCGCCAACACCACGGTAAGCCCACTTCCTCTGCACAGACCCCTGGGCTATGCTATGCTTCCTGCCACCACATCTGCTCTGTATTCTGGGCATTTAAACTCTTCTCTTTACCACAGGCTACTCCAGGCACAGCTGCCTCCCTCCTACACTCCAGATCCATTACCTGCCTGCAAAGAAACTCCACAGGATTCACACAAGGCCTAGACCCTATCTTAAGCCTCCTCTAGTGACAGCCATTGGACCAGTCCTGGTCCTTGTGCCTCAGAAACTGCGTGTGTCTTTGATTCAGACACAGCCTTCACTCCTGTTTGTCCACCCAGTCCAACCCTCCTCCTGAGAACTCGCTACAATCTCTCTCTGATCCCCAGATTTGTATTGTGAGCTGTTACCCTTGTATGATGGAATCTGAAGATGAGGTTCTCCAGTCTGGGGCTGAAGTTGAGGAACTGAGACCCCTCCTAGCATGACCATGGAACCCTAGGTTCTATACCAAGCCTCACAAAACACAAGATGAAGCAGACATGAGGGTGTAGTGCCTTCCCAAGACACCCCAGCGGCGGTCTGTATGTCTCACTCACAAATGCAGCAGGAAGGCTTATCTGTAAACCAAACAGAGCCTCAGCACAGAGCCTGTCCACATTACCCTGGTGTTGGGCGTTCAACACCGAGAACTGTGAAGGCATAGATGCCGGCAAGCTCTTGTTACACAGCCGGAGTGACTGCTACAATGTCAAGAGGCTTGTTTTACCAAAGTAATTCCTCCACGATGTCCTGAGCCACGCTCAGTGGCAGGCTTCAAGGTCAAGGGACTGCCTGCCCAGGACCACAGGGCCAGCCTATGGCGGGCTATACCCAAAGAGCATCGGCTCTGCCTTGCTTTTGGGCATCCTTGCCCATCTTTCTCTGCTCCTGGCATCCTCACCAGCCACCAGTTCTCTCCAGCTAGCAGCTGTCCGTCCTGCTCTGTATGGGGCCACATGCAGAGGGAAGGGACTCAGGACAAGCATCGTAGGGAGACCCTGTTCAGAACCAGTCTGCTGGGCTCCAAATCGGCCACATCCTTTCATGGGACTGTTCTGGGCCACCTCTGTAAAGGTGCAACAGGCATTCCTAACTTGTGGCTTTGGAGGGCATTGGTGGCGGCTAAGACCCAGCCAGTACAATGTCACAGGCATTGAAGCCAAAAAGCCTATTTTCACAGTCTCAAGCCTCAGTCTCTTCATCTGTAATATGGGAGCCACTACTGTCAGCCTCCAGCCATCCAACATCCACATGGCCCTCTTACTGCTTCTAAGGGCCTTCCCCTTGGGAGTATCTGTATCTTCAGAATGGGAAGGTTCAAAGTATAAAATCACATCCTGTCCCCCACAGGCCTTCCCTGCCCCCACGGAGTGCCAGCTACCTCAGGCTGACCACGTGTGGACTTGAATTCTGAGTCACCCAGTGCTGCAAAGCACAGGCCTCGGGAAGCTAGCCCCAGCAGCAGCCAGCACCCAGACAACTTACTTGCAAGGCCTCGGGGCTTCTGAGAAAAATGCCTTGTTCCAAACTGTCCCCAGCTCTCGGGATGAGTAAACATAGCAGCTCCGAGACTCTGACTTCAAGTGAGAAGCAGAGGTGCAAGCCAGGCAAGGGCGGCTGGGTGGGGGTGGGCAGAGCAGTTTGCACCAAGCCCCAAGGTGGTGAAGGAACCACCTGCCTTCAGCAGCACCCCAAGAGAGACGTTCAGTCTGTAAGCTGCAAGCAATATAGGACAGTGTCGTGGGGCCTGATCCCAGCATCCTCGTCTCTGACCCATGCCAACCTGGCACCTCCAGTAGGCAATGTTTTCAATTAGCTAGAGTTATGTCAAGGGGCTTGAGGAAGAGGAGCAGGGCTACATCAGGCATGCATAGGAGATGCCACCATGGAGATGAGTGTCCAGCCAGTCAAGTTCACCTTTGGTATCTAGAGAACCGTGGCATACAGGCCTCATCCTTGGACACTGGTCATCCCACCTTGTCCCATTTGAGACATATTAGCAAGAGCCAGTATGCATAGACACCTGGCTTTGGATGCCTCAAAGCAAGACCCTGGGTACATGGCTAGAAACACAGCCTTCCTAAAGAGTTTATGATCTAAGATTGACCTACTCGGTGTAGTTCTGGGGCCCCAAGAGCTGCCTTACTGGAGGGACACAGAAGACACAAGAGGTCTAACAAGTCACTGCAACTCTCATGATGCTCTGTGTCTCACAGCCCATAAACAGTTCCTGTCAGCTGACACAAACATAGAATGGCTAGACAGAAACCGATCTAACGGCCAAGGCCCAGGGAGAGCCCTGCCTTGGTGTGAGGAAGCCACTGATAGCCCCTGTGGACCACAGGCCCACGGGGAAGATCGCATATCTCAGCAGATGGAACTATGAGCCATTAACTCAGAAAACCATGGCTCTGTATGCCAACCCCATGTAGAACTATGCCTGGAAGGTGACACAGTGGAGTCTCTCAGTGATGTGAGAAGAGAAAGACCAACCCCCTCGCTGGCCCTTAAACTTGAACTCAGGACTGCTGTTATGCTGTAAAAGCCCAGCCTGAGACCCAACAGTGTTGACCCTTCAGGATACATGGGGCCCTGCATGTCTTTCAAGCTCTGGGTGACAGCATGGAGGAGACTAACCAGGGGCACATTAAGTGCAGACTTTTCATAAATGAATTCAGTTAACAAGAACTCAAAACTGTTCACCAAACAAAAGACACTGTTTACCACACACCAATGGAAAGGTGTGAGGCTGGAGAGATGGCTTCATGGTTAAGAGTGTATACTGCTCTTCCAGAAGGCCAGAGTTTGGTTCCTGGTACCCACTTTGGGCAGCTTCATAATCTCCTGTAACTCCATCTCCAGAGACTCTGGCACCCTCTTCTGGCTCCTGTGGGTACCTGCACTCATGTGCATATACCCACATACACAAGTACAGTGGTAAGACACAGAAAGGGGTATCGGTGGCCACAGTGACAGGGGAGAGCAGGGAGTGACTTGTGTCAGTGATGTAACCATGTCATCATGCACACCCCATAGTCTAAACAACTCCACAGGCAGGCCTCACCTGAGAAAGAATTCTGGGTACATATGGCAGGAGGTGAAGGCAATTCCAGACAGTGCTGTCTCTAACAGCAAAGGAAAAGCATCTGGAAACAGCAGCACGACGGGTGAGTAAGCAGTGTGGCGGAATACTACACAGTTGACAAAAGGGGGAAAAGTTGCAGCAACAGGTATGCCAAAGTCACCTAAGGCTGAAAGCAAAAGTGAATTCCAGGAAATTACAGAGAGGCTGCTTTCCAGGAGGGTTCTCAGGCCTAAAAACCAAGCTGACTGTTCAGATGGCTGTTCAGAAGTAAAAGGAAACAACAATCGTGGAATTCAGGGTGCCACCTCTACGCCTGGAGTGAGGGTGTGAGAACACACTGGGTTCAGGCACCATGCTTGCTAGAGGCCTGGTAGCTGCCACTCGGGTGAGGCAGCCTAGATCCCATCACGGCTGAATCCGAGCCAGCTGCTCACTGACAGTACCACACGCAAACCCTCCTGTGAGGGGCAAAGCCCAAACCGTGGAACACCATGGCCTCTTACGGAACATGAGATGTCACAGAGTGGAGGCTGGACAGGACGACATAGAAAGTGACAGGACGCCAAGCTCAGTTCTCTCCTTGGACCCAGGATGACATTTGCATCACACACACCACACCGTAGCTAACATGCAATCGATAAAATATATATCCTTGAGTATGTATGTTTTATCTATAACGAGCATTTATAGAGCAATCGAAATTTATATGAGCACTTCATTTTACGTCATTAAACATTTCTCATGATTGGGAGTGACAATGGCAAGTGGTAAAAGGGAATATTTTTTAAAGAGTTCTTTTTTTTGGAGACTAGGTCAGGTAGCCTCAGCTAGCCTTGGGCTCCCTATGTAAGCCAGTGATGATGCTGAACTCATAATCCTCCTGCCTCCACCTCACTAGGGCTGGGATTGCAGGAACCCAGGGTTTCCAACACTCTGTCAACTGAGCCATGTCCCCAGGCTCTTTTAGAGAGAGATGACTGAGCCAGTTATAGCCAGCTAGCTTTCTTTAAACCATTAGAGGGGTTCAGAGGTCAGAGTGACTATGGTTTAAATTTATACTCAAGGAGCATCAATAGGGTCGTATGTAATTATGTAATTTTGGTTCTTATAATATTTGTATTGTTGATATAGCTGGGAGAACGTGCAAGACTCAGGCTGCACATAGAACTCTTTTCTGCCTGAAGCCTCCGGCTCATTGCTAGGCACAGGAAGAGAGGGTAGGAAGTCCTTATTTAGCTCCAACCGATGACAGGGACAAAAAGACCTGCTCAAATCGGCCATTCAGACCTTAAAACATCAGTTATGGTAAGGCCATGGGTTCATAATGGCTCCACATAAGTCACGCACAGACAGCCCTAACTGATCGTCAAGGAAGCATGTTAACAAACTGACCTATGATTTTTAAAATGGTAAATAATGGGGAAGAATTGGGGCATTCATCTGGCTTCCCCGTCTATCTGAATTCTCCCATTGTGGGTGCAGGGAAGTTTCCCTTTATAGATATTTTCCAGCTCACAGGAGAGGGAGGAATGGCAGGATGGGAAGAGAGGTCACCCAGCGTAGTAGTTAACCAGAGAATTTGTGGAGCGAGGCATTCCCTAGCAAGTGCTTCGAACCTCCAAGGATAGAGGTCACCTGAAGCTACACCCCGCGTGGTGAGGATGCACCACCTCCTGCGAGCTAGTCTTTCAAACACTTGGAAGTCTGACTGTCATGCCTCTCAAATGGCATGCTAACATACAGGACATCAGAGGCAGAGGACCAGGCTGAAACCTCCCTGCAGGAACAAAAAAGGTTGAAAGCAACTGGGCCAGGAGAAATTCCACTGGACAAAACATCAAGTTTCTCGCAGTAAAAATGCTGTGATAAGTCTTTTTATACATGCTGTGATAAGCTCATCCTTATGAGACATCGAGGGACTGTTTAGTACATTTGGCGGGCTGTTTAGAGAAGCAACAGCCCAGTGTGGGGTAAGACAAACTTAGAACCAAGGCTGATTCTAATGCAAACACAGGTAAAATCATAAAAGTATACAAGCCGGGCTGGGAGATGGCTTGCCAGTAAGTGTGCACTGCACAAGCAGGGGGACCCAGAACTCGGGTAAAAAGTCAGGACCTGCGGGACCTGCTGAGCAGTACACTGATAATTCCACTCCTGGGAAGATAGGTGGATCCCCGGGGCTCGCTGGCAGCCAGATCAGCATGCTCCAGGCTCAGTGAGAGACACTGCCTCAAAAAAATAAGGTGACAAGTGAGAGAGAAGACTCAGTGTGGACCCTCGGACCCACACAGACACAAGTGTGCCTGTACACACACATGCACACACATATGCACACACGTGCATACACATGCACACATATACACAAACACACACGTGTACACATGTACACATGTGTACACACATACAAATACAGACATGTACACACATGAGGGGAGGGAGAGAGACAGACAGAGGGGTGGGTGGGGGAGAGAGAGAGAAAGAGAGAGAGAGAGAGAGAGAGAGAGAGAGAGAGGCTTTTAAAAGTCTTACCCACTTAAAGGTCCCCCAGACATGAGGAAGAGACAGGCTGTGTAAGTCATGCCTTAGCAGTCACAAGGATCAATTTTGCTTCTGAAGTGAATCTCATATTAAATGCCTATGGGTCTCCATGGGAATGGAACCAAGGCCAGCCAAGCAAAGGAAGACCAATAGATGGTCTGATGCTAAGTACCCTTGACCCCAGTCTGCCACCATGATGCAGGTGGTGGGGCTGTGGATGCAGGAGAAGCTGCTGTCCTCAGGCGGCCACTATGCCTGGGGCCTGCCGGCCTAGAGCTGACTCCTGGTGGCTGCTGAGTTAATGCAGGCCCCAAGTCGCCAGATCCTTTGCTTTTCTAAGGGACCCTGGAAATTCATTTTTTTTTTCTGTACAATTCCCTGCTTCTTTAGCTGGCATCTAATTTATTTTTTTTAAACTCTGTGTGGGTGGGCCAAGCAAAATCTTCAAGCTAACTGCACCCAGGGAACAGCAGCGGGCTATCCCTTTCCACAAGCGAGGCCTGACTCCAACCCAATCCACATGTTAGGAAGACATGGAGGGAACTATTTAGTCAGTTTGGGGTCAATTCATCTTTAGGTGCCCAATAAAGCTGAGAATTCGAAAGATCCCATCAAGTCCTAGAAGCGCTAGCTGCTGCAGTGGTCACCGGCCTCCACAGTGGGCGTCAGCCGCTGGACATTTCACAGGCACCCACCACCATTAGTTTATGCAACAGAACACCCATTTGTCCAGACTTTTGGAAAAACAGCAACCAGGGAGTGCCCTTCCAGCCTCTCTGGGGCAGCAGAGTCACAATGCCACAGATGAAACCTATTTGTTAGTTCACAGCAGGCAATTTAGTGCAAAGTGCCTGCATCTAACAGTCCTGCCACAGACCCGAGCTGGATGCCCCACGCTGGCTGCAACGTGACCTAGGGGCTCTCCGCTCTGCTCGCCTGCCCAGAGATCTAGTTTCAGAGCAATGTAGAGAACAAAACAGACATTGGCCCAAGCGGGCAGGCTTTGCAGCTAAGGACCAGAACAGACATCCCTCTCGCCCAACCCCAAGTGTCTTTCCCTCCACCCACAGACAGAACAGATAGATGGATGGGCAAAGCAGGCCTGGCTCTTCCTTTATAAGTGGTCTCAAGGTGACTGGATCCCCAGATCAATAAAAAATTAAAGAGGTGTCGAAAACACCGTGGGAAGGAGCCAAGCTGATGGTTTAATCATTCCCCAAGACCCAGGCCCTTCTCCAGGTGCTAACACCATGTCAGACACATCCAGAGTAAGAAACAAATCCAACAGGATGGTGGAGAATAAAGCCCAAAAGCAAAACCCAAAGAACAGCTCTGTGGGATGGAGGGGGCAAAGCTATAAACTCTCCACAGCAGAGGCATGGGGTGGGAGCACTCTGGGAAAACAGAACTCCACCGGTTAGGTGTCCACAATGTATTTACTAATGGGGATAAAAGACCAGAGTGGGCATAGAAGGAAGATTTGGCTCACTGCTGGCCAGTCGGTTCCTAGCCTTCAGATACTAACTTGCTTTTGAGTGGGTTTGCTTTTCTGCAGAGCAGTAGGCTAGAGCAGGTATTGGAGGGGAACTAATAGGTATTTATATATTACACGCACACATAAGATTACTTTAGGTGTGGCCCGGGAGACGGAGGCCCATTAGGGTCCACAGCGCTATATGCAGTGGTACCCCAATTTCTCCTGGAGTTGCCATGGCATCTGTCCCGACATGGGTGAGGAGCTGAGTGGGTCCTACACGTGGGTGCTCACCAAGGTAGAGGGGCATCTGGGCCCTAGTAGGAACTGAAGTATCCAGAGAGGCCTCTGTGACATTCGAAATGCTGAGCTAGCCATTCCTCTGGCTAAACCGACCCGTTTTGCCCACTGTGGCTTCGAGAAAGCAGCTGGGAGGAGGCGGTGGCTGATCATCAGAGCTGCGTGGTTCATAATGAAAGACTCTGGTGTGCATGGGGCAACGGCCATTCTGGTTCTCCACACTGGGTGCTCATGGAGGACCCATTACTCTGGCATAAAGGCTGAGAGGGCAGCCATTCTGGGACAGCCTTTCTGTGTCTTGGTGTCTCCTGACCTCCAAAGCCAAGGGCCCATGCTCTGAAAATACTTGCTGCAGAATCCCAGAGACAGGTAAAGCCCACCCGAGGTTTGCAGCAGTGGCTGGAAGGTGGCTTCATCATATGAGCCAGCAGCAGGGAGCACACTGAGAACAGACTGGAAGGTCTAAATGACACATTGAAGAGAAGGGGTAGGGTGGAGGTGGGCTGAGGGACACAGCTGAGCCACTGCAGGGAAAGGAGACATTCAGACCCACCTGAGCTCAGGTAAGCGATCTGCAAACAGTAACCCTTGCCAGTTCTGTGGGTTTATCTGTGCACAGGTAGGGGTTTTCTGAACCTGGGAACTTTCTAAGGAGCCTTTTTTAAGGAAGCCTGGCAGGATGAGAGGGATTCAGGCTGTGTCAACATCGAGGCTCTTTTTCAAAGCTCAGCTTCTCTTGATGATATTGGCCTGGCCCAGAGGATATTGGGATAAAGACCATGCGGCTGCGGCTGAGGCGGCTGCTCTGCAGCTGCGGCTGCTACTGGGGGTGTGGCAGAAGGATCTGACCAATGTGACTGTTTACCATGCTTGTGGCTCCCTGTCAATGACCTTATAGGGGGCTGGGGGGGATGGCTCAGTGGGTAATGAATGCACGGTCAGTGCAAGCACGAAGACCTGAGTTCAGATCCCCAGACCCCCTGTAAACTGGATACAATACTGCATGTCTGTGATCCCAGCACTGTGACATCAAGGTGGAAGGCAGAGGCAGAAGAACTCTCTCAGGAGCTTGCCCAGACTACACAGCTTGGAACAACAGACCCTGTCTCTGATAAGGTCGGTGAGGCTGGGCACCCAAGGATGACCTCTGACCTTCACACAGTACACATGCAAGCACACACACACCCCTTAATGGGAAGCTCCCATTTTTCATTTTGCAATCACCTTGAGACCTGGAGGCCATTCTTACCATGGTGGGGGTACTGAGGCCAGACACCCAGGAAGGAAGCCCAACCAGAACCTCTAGACCCAGCAGGCCCCAAACTGAGATCAGACTCATGAACCAGAACTGGCCCTGCTTGGCATGGGATAAATGTGTAAGGCACTTTGTCCTCCATGTGCACTGCAGAAAGTGATCTTGAAGTGTCTGTACACAGGAAATGTATGGTGTTCCTTCTGCAGAAGGTAAGGAACTGGATCAGCATCTGTTGGGGACCACACACAGAATCCCCAGGACAGAAGTTCCCATGGTGAATGACACTGTCCCGGAGGCACTAGCATTAATTCTTTACAAGGAAAGGGGTGAAAAAACCCTTTACATATTGCAGGTCCCCATGATCAGTGAGGGCTGTGGTACACAAACACAGTCTATTTATGATGCCTGTATCCCATGGCTCAGTGACTAAGACAACGATGTAAAAGTGGAAAGAGAACCAGGAATATGGCTCAGTGGTAGAGCACTTGCCTAACACGCACGAGTCTCTGCGTTCAAACCCAGTCCCATACACAAAGTGTTCTGTGAAGACTCAGGCTGTAATTTTGGGGTGACCCACTTGTACACTGTTGATCTGGGAGTTGGCAATAATACCATCCGATATTTAAATAGAGAGAAAACTACTCAGTTTTCATCCAGCCAACGTCTCCCATTCATGCATTTCCTATGAAGAACAAGGGCTGGAGTGGTTTTCAAACCGGTGTTTCCCATACCAGGAGACTCTTGCTCACGTGTGTGCACAGCGTAGGCTGTCCCCACAGGTCACCTCCAGGTTCCAGCTAGCACCAGACCACATCCTCTCTCCCCAGGAGGGACAAAGACATCAGGGGTGTCTGTTGAGTTGGGCCCCAGCTCCTTCTGCCCCCACAGTCTCCTTCCTGTGGCTAAGACCCAAGGGCATGCCCATGTCTCCAGGGTCTGCGGTGGGCTTGGTGGTGAGCTGGCCTGTTGACCCCCAAACCACAGTTCATCTGCAGCATCAACATGGCTCCCAGGAAGAGTGAGAGTAACTGGTAACAGTGACTTCTGAGTCCCCTTGGCTTCACTCTCAATGGCCTACTATGCACGGAGCCCACAGCCACCCCGTGCTCGCACTAAGGAAGTGGTGGAGGTGACCTACACTCTTGTCCTACTTTGCATTCTTAGATGCATCTCGAACAACCCATCTCAGGGAAAGGAGCTCAGCTAGGTTCCATCTCCATCTGCAGGGGATTTGCCTTCAACAAAGCTGGCTGTGTCCTGAATGTTTCGTGTTATCAACAGGCAAATCTGGGAAGTCACTTAATTTATAAACTAGACCACCGACAGAAAAAGGATCATTATAGGAAAAACTATGCAGACCAATTTCTTTCCTGAATTTTCCATTTACTATTTTGGCTGAACAGGAATACCTGAAACTGAAGGATGAGAACCCACAGCTAAGGGAGACGACCGTAAACCTCTGACTGTCCTGGAAATGACACATGAGCTTGCCTCTCTCCTTCCAACTCCTGCCTCCCTAGTATCTGTTTCTCAAAGGCAGCTAGAGCCATCTTCTCAAAAAAAAAAAAATGCCTAGATCACTGCTGCAGACAATCCACCCCTGCTGCTCTGACCTCAAGGCCACCATCCTCTGTTGTTTCCACTCCCCAAACTGCTCTTCTTTCCGCCCTTCCTGGGGCTGTGCCCACCCCACCCCATGGCCGCCCTCCAGTTCTTAACCTGTGTGACTTCCCCCATGTGTTATGATTTACTCCCTTAGGCACTGGCATCTGCACTTATAGCTAGCCTTATAACACAGGGATGAATCACATAGCAAAACTGCTCCACGTGCAAGGCTTTGTGACCCGGCCCCCACCTACCCACTCAAAGCTCAGAGCAGTGCCTGGCTCAGGAGGCAGCCAGCAAAAACTTGAGAGTCTGGGCATGAGCGGTGGGAGAGATCAGGGGTCAAGGACAGAGGGGAAGGAAGGGAGAGGACAGAGGGAGCTGGAGAGGATGGAAAAGGGACAGGGAGAGACTCGTTACTGGACCAGCTGCCTGCACAGCCTGGAATGTCCCATACAATATAAAGCTTCAGGAAGGGAGATGAATTCCAGAAGAGTTTACAGTCAAGAAAGTACAGGTCATTGCTTACAGACCACATGTCAAGGATGGATGAGGGTGACCTGCTTTACCTGGAATGTCACATTTCCCATTTCAAGGGAACTATTTTTTATTATTAATCATTCCATTAGTTTACTCAAGGAAATTTTTTAATAGCACCTTTAACCATCAGACTGGGAAGCAAATTAACTCTCAGACCAAGGAAGAAAAGGCCCAGAAAGGCAAGAGCATGCAGGAATGCCGTCCAGAAGAGAGGCACGTGGTGGGGCACTTGGTCATGGGCCAAGCTTGGAAGTGCTAGGCTGTGGAGTTCCTTGGACCCAAGGGAGAAGCAGAGCAAACTTCTGAGGCCAATGCTTGCTTCTACGCAGAGACCAGGCCTCATGTCCACTGTAACCTTGATCACACACTGCTGGTATGTGGCCCATGTTCTGGGCAGACAGTTCTGGCCTCAGGGGGAGGGAACCCTTTAAATGACAACAAGAAGAAAAGAAGCCACACCCAGTCACCCTCAGGCAGACATAAGCATGTCTTGAGTCCACCTGTCTACAGTAAACCCAAAACAACAGAATTCAGAACCCTGCACCACAGAGGGATGTGTGGGACTGTTCCCTGGGTACAGGACCAGGCCTCTCAGGAGGACCCAGAGCCTTGTCAATCAAGAGCCAAACTGTGCCCACATCTCACCTCAGAGTACACTGAACAGAAACCTTGGGAACAGGGCGAGCCAAGCACCAAACATAAACTGGCCAGTGACACCTTGCTGCCTTGGGGACAGATGGCTCAGGCCCGGGTGTGAGGAGGGGAAGCATAAGTGGAGACACCTGAACACAGCATTTGAAGGACCAGTGCTGAGCGTCAGGCCAGACCTGTTATGGGCCACACCTCCAGGACTGTGGGGTGGTGGAGGACCAGAGACCACAGAAATGACTTCCCTCAGAGTCTCTAACACATCCTGCTGTCTAGGAAGCGCCAGGGCACCTCCTGGCCTTACAGATTTTTAATGTCAACCAGGACAGTCAAAGTTCTGAGATGTCCTGAAAGAACCTAACCTTTTCACCTTTTAAAACCTCAGACTGTTCCCAGAAGATTCTCACCAATTTTGAGGTGGAGTTGGGGTGAAGGGGGGACGAACACTGGGGAGAAGGTACAGAAGAAAAGAATCCTGCAGTGGAAGCCATCAAATCCCTGGATGTCTGGGGGTTGAATCATGTTGGGGGATGGGGGGCTTACCCCAACATACCTGTGAACCTTCCTGTGTCTAGAAAACTACCTCTGGAGGCCTCGCTGGGTCCCCAAGCCCAGCTGCTTCCTCTGCTACAGGAGCCATCCCATCTAAAGATCTGTGGATGTAGCAGACACAGGTGACCCCCTCTGACCTACCAAGGTATATACCTGCAGTTCCATAACTGAAGTGACCAGCATTCATCTTTAATGCAAGATGTCAGTCAAGCTGGGAGTGGGAGGGGTCAGAACATCTCTGCTCCCAGAGACCAAACCAACACCTCCCAGAGGCTGCTGGGAAGCACCTGCTCTGTTCAGACACTAATCCCCTTGCCTCCGATGGGGTCAGTCCCCCACCTCCACATGGAATGGAGTAAGGCTGGTTACACCTGGGTTTCTGGAAGCTGCAACCAGAGCTAGAGCTGAGGGCAGGAGAAACGGGCCACTTGGTGTTTCCTTTTCAATTCTGAACCCTTCATCCCAGACTCCTTGTCCTCTGGAGCTTCCAAGGGAAGAGAAGTCTCCTCTACCTGTCCCTCTACCTGTCTCAATGCCTTCCAGGCACCCCTTCCTCTGAGAGCCCAACAACCTCTGTCACAGCTGCTATGACGGCTATGCCTCTGGCTGGGCTAGGTGCCCACAAGCAGGGTGGGGAGACCCCTCCACACAAAGCCTTTTCCATCCTCTTCCGGGCCCTGTCTCCCTATCAGCTGAGCTCAACACAGCGGAAGCCTGTTGCTTCCCTCTATCAATGGTCTCTATGTCCTGGAAGCTCGTGGCAGAGCTGCCCACAGCCCCCATTCACGCTCCTGAGAGAGTCCCTTTCAAGGGTTTTGTTCTCCCCTCAGTCTCCACCCCCCCCCCCCCCCCCCCCCGTACATAGAAGAGGGCCATAAAGTGGGATTTTCCTCTATGGGAAAGACAGGCGGCTCCCTCTCCCTTCCTTTCTGCTTTCCTGCTGTCCATCTAAATGTGGCCACGGAAGGAGAATGTGGAAGTGGGGAAACAGACCCAGTTCATGACCTCAGGGGACACCCCTGTGGCCAGATCTCCCTTCACTGGCCTTTCCTACTGAGTGGCAGGAGGGGACACCTATGACGGCCAGCACTTACCCCCACGCTCCTGCAGGGAGACGGTGCATGTGTGACACTAAAGGATACCTTATTCTTAGCCTTCAAGTTAAAATGGAGACACTGGTACATAGCAGGTGGCAGGGTACACTAGGGACTTCCAGGATGGGAATACCGAGCAAGCAGAGCTTCTTACCGTCATCCAGGTAGGTCTGGTCCAGGTTCTGCTCCTGTTTGACTGTCACTCCCGTGGGCAGAGCATCCTTCTGGTCACTGACTGGGGGTCCGTTTTTGGCAGCTCTTTGGCTCGGGGCAGTCTGTTGCTGGATGACCGTGGGGTAGGAGCCTGGGCTCAGCCTCTGACCTTGGTTGATGGGAGGCGGCCCTGGCCTGGCAGAGCCGGGGGCGAAGTTTTCACAGTACATGATGTGTTGGAACTCCTGATGACCCCCACCACGAAGCTGCTGGTTGGTGGGTGAGTAGTGGATCACAGGTGAGGCCTGCTGGCTGCCCGAGGATGTGTGTGGCAGGGTGGAGCCTTGCCCCTGCCCCTGAGAACCAGCATGCACCAACACAGAGCGGTGGGCATCAGCCAGACCCAAGGGTGCTGCCAGGAGGGATGGCTGTTGGTAACCCAGCAGGCCCGGGCTCAGGCTCTTGCTCCTCTGGTAGAGGGCGGCTGCAGGGCTCTGCTGCTGGTATCGAGCATCGGGGGATGAGAGCCCCGAGCGGAACTGTTGGCAGGGGGCCATGGTAGCCACAAGACAGGAGGGGGACTCGGCCAGCATTGGGTGCTGTGGGTAATAGGGCTGGCTCCCCAGGCCTCCATGGGCGGGGCTGCAGATCAAAGACGGTTCGTATTCATCGCTGGGCTCTGTCTTGATGGCAGGGACTGTGGGAGAGAAAAGCACCGGGCTGAGGTGAGCATGGCCACCTGTGAGTATGTGCTGGGGGAAAGCAAAGTGAGTCTGGCTTTGGGAAGCCTCTTGGGTGGTCTGTTATCCTTGGGCTAACAAGATCTCCCTGGGATTGTTTTCAGGTGAACCTTGACCTTGGAATGCCCTTGAACTGCAAGCTTTCCCAGCTGTGGACAGGTGGAGGTGAGGCTAGACTCTACTTGAATCTGTACAGCCAGGGTAGAAACTGAGAAGAGAAAGCTCATGGGAACCCCCACCTCCTCTGGACCCCATTGTCTCCCTGCTGCATTCCCTCCCACTGGACAATCTGACAGGATCTGGGGTCACTTGGAGACAAATCTCTAGGCATGTCTGGGAAGGACTTTCCATTTGGGGTGAATGTGAAGACCCCCAAACCCCTGAAAAAAGGCAGCAACATCCCACGGGCTGGGTCCTGGACTGAAGGGAAAAGAGAAAATGTGTTCTACAGAAGCATTTGTCTCTCTGCTTCCTGACTGACGTGACGTGACGTGACGTGACCAGCCATCTCACACTCCTGGGCCTTTCCCACCATGAAAGGAGAGTCAGAGTGAACCTTTCACCTGTCCCTTAAGTTGCTTTTGTCAGGTGCCGGTCATACCAATGACAAAAGCGGCTGCTAACCTGCCCTAAATCCATGTCTAAGCATCGCAGGGTCTGAGAGGGAGGGACAACTACATAAACAAGTGACAGGCTTGTCCCCAAGTATGAATGGGGCCACCTCCTGAGGGTCAGAGTCGGAAGAATCAAACAGAAGCATAATTCTGACTCAAGGTCCTCAAGATCACTTCTGAAAATGCCTTTCAAGGACCAGCATCTCTGTTCTGGACTGCTAGGGACCTGAGGGTTGGGCCTTGCTGGGGTCCTGTTCCACCAGCCAAGCATTGAGGCTCAGCTCAGGGAGGCCTCGCTACTGCAGGTGAGGGGAGAACACACCAGAAAGCAGCCTCCTTGCTAAAGGGATTGCTACACATGCAGGCTTGTGCAAGGCTCTCCTAAGGCCTGGGAACCCCACTTGTGTTCCCGACAGGAAGTCACTCACATCCGCCCTCAATGGCATCTTCACAGGAATCGCTCAAGCCTGCTATATCACCAAGGCCAGACATGTGGCCCAGTGGGAGGACAGCGATGCACTGAAGATTTCAGAGCTGGGATTACAGGATTATAGGCCAGCAAGTCTTCCCTAACCTGTTGGGTGGCAGCAGGGGTTGGGGGGGGGACAGGCTTTCCCAAGGGTTTTGTCCTGGGTCCACTATAGTCACCAAAACCATGAGTCATCTTAGAGTTTTCTCTGGAAGCACTCTGTGAAGTTAGCTCCACTTTCTCTGGCCTACAGAAGTTCACGAATAAGACCCAGTCTGGCTGTGCCCCCAAATAACTTCTCTCCACCCATGAGGGGCCAGTCAAGGACCCTGAGTTCCAGAGCATGTCTACCTTACCCTGAACGTCACCAAACCCATGACCAAGAGGAGCAGCAAGAGCCATCTGCTTAGCTGTCAGTAAATGCCCCTTACCCACCACCCAGGAAAACGTGGATGGCAGCTGCCGTCAAAGAAGTGTCGTCACACAAGAGAAAACAGGCTTGGAGGGAGGGAGTCCCTCTGCCCAGGTACCTCAGCTGGGAGCAGAGCGTGGGCGCAGGATGTCGGGGTGAGCGTCTCACCTGGGTGGTAGGTAAAGTGCTGTGGCTGACTCCGTTTCCTCTTTCCGTTGATGACGTAGAAGTTGACTTTCACAGGCACACGGATGTGCTTGTTCCGATACTCAGGGATCTCAACAAAAAGCATGTTCTAGAAGGAAGCAGTTGTCATGAACCTGACCACATGTAGCGTTGCCTGGATTCCCACCCAGATCCCAAGCATGGACCTGCCCACCCTACGGCGGGCAGCAGGCTGGCTTCGTGCTCCACACTTATGGAGATATTTGACTGAAGGGAATTTAACGTTTCATCCCAGCAAGGGAAGTTGATCTAACAAAGTGTGTGGCGATGTCACCGTCACACACCAAAGGGCCTGGGCGGCTCTGTGGGTGCTCAGCTTACTAAGTTCAGTCTGTACGTGCTGAGAAATTCTGAGTTCAGTGTCTGAAGGAGGGAGTGAGAGATGGGGATGAGGGAGAAGGGAGGGGTAGGAACGGGTGGGGGGAGAAAAAAGGGAAGGAGAGAGGAATGGAGGGAGAACAGGGGACAGAGACCTCATTGGGGACACTTAGCTCTCAGGTGGCTTACAGGCTGGCTCTTGTCTTTATCCACTGTGGCTTCCATCTCCCAAATCTGCTGCCCATCTGGAGAAGAGAAAAACAGCAGCCTTTGAAGGAACAGTAGAAGCCAAGGATGAATTCCACCAACCCATGTTCTTTATCATGTCACTTTAGCAATGCACGGAAGTGTGCCAGGGTGTGCATGTGTGTGTGTGCAGGGGTGTGTGTTTATGTGTATATATATGTGTGTGTATATGTGTGTATATATGTGTGTGTGCATGTGTACATGTGTGTATATGCGTGTATATGTGTGTATATATACATATATATATGTGTGTGTGTGTGTGAGCACATGTGTGTGTGTACGTGGGTGGGGAGAGAGAAAGGGAGAGGGAGGAAAAGGAGAGAAAGTGTGTATGTGTAAGAGAGTTGGGGTGTGTGTATATGTGTATATGTGTGTTTATGTGTATGTATGTATAGGTGCATGTGCTTGTGTGTATATGTGTGTATGTATGTATATATGTGTGAATGTGACAGAAAGAATGTGTGTGAGAGAGAGTTATGTGTGTATAAGAGAGAGCTGCGTCTGCATGTTCCAAAGCTCTTTTGTTAGAGAGACTCATGTTCCAGGAGAGGACTTAGCATTAGAAGAGTAAGAAGTCAGGGCAACCACAGACTCCACCATCATAATCTAGTCCAATCCAAATGCCTGTTTCTCTTCCTTAAATAAAGACACTGTTCTCTGTGGCCCCTGACTCCACTGGTCTTTGTGGTACCTTTCCTCTCTTTCCAAAAGGCCCTCAGTTCCAAGGCTGTCTCAGGAGCTGCATTGTGGTCCCAGCTTCCCTGGTGTTCCCATCATCTCAGAACACAGTGGTTTAGCCATCCCTCTCTTGTCAGGACCTAACAGGTGGCCTGAGGATGCCTGACTCATGGGTCACCAGGAGGTGAGAAAACCCCCGAGCCCACCCACACCTTCACTGGGCTCCCATGAGAGTCTTGAGAGCAGGTGACATGGCTCTGCTTAGCGGTGGCTTCTTCTCAGGGGCAGAGGGCTGTTGATTTCCTGAGTCTGAGGCCAGCAAACAGGGCCAAACAAAACTCTTTATTTTCAAATTATAGATTTCTCTCCTGACCACCTACACTGACCGCTAGGCCGTTTTCACTCAAACAAAACATTTCCGTGAGAGCTTCCAGGGTGTTTGTGGAGCGTGAATGCTGAAGGATATTAAATGGTTTTATGAGAAAGGGAACATTCTCGAAGCTAGTAAATGCTCGGAAAGTGCTGAGTCAACGTCCAGCGGGTTCCTCGACGAGGTAGAGACTTCACCCTGCTCGCTACAGTGAGCTGTGACACAGAACACACCCAGACATCTGGCCTCGGAACCCCCTCTTTCTGGAGCAAAGCTATTACTGTCCCCTGTGATTGCTTAGGTCCTCCGGCTCTGAGGATTGGCCAGACAATGTGGGCTGTGAGCAGCATTTGAACTCAGTGTAATTGCTTCAGAACAGGTGGACTGGGGGTCCTCACAGCGAGGGATGAGCCAGAGTACTTGGTAACAGCCAAGGCTCTACTCTTGGCCTTCAGTGAGATACAATTCTGAACTTGAACTTGAGCATCTAAAAGGTCAAGTATGGCCACATTTGTGCCTGAAGGCCAGTGCTGTAGCGAGTGACTACAGGAAGCTCTCTGGGGCTTACAAGTGCCAGCCTGGCTCTAGGCTCAGTGAGAGACCCCAGCTCAACAGTATAAGGTGGCATGTCCTCTGTCTGCTCTCAGGCACACACAGACGTACACACCCACGCATACACCATGCCCCCAAAGTAGGGTGGAGAAGGATAGAAGAGAACACCCAACGTCAACCTCTGACCTCCACATGCACACATACGGATACATGTGATCACAAACACATCACAACACCACACACACACACACACACACACACACACAAAGATAACAGGGAGAGTCATTCTTCCTGGTCTTAGATCCCTGTGGAAGGGACCAAGTGACAATCTTGGCTGTCTAGCAACCACATGGTAAAAATGGGATATACAAGCATCTCCTAGGCTGTGATGGCAGCTGAGGGACCAGGAGGAGCCACTCCAGAGGCAGGAGAAACAACGGCCACACAGACATTAAAAGCACCTGGCCAATGCCATCAAAACCCAGCTCTGCAATGTGCAAAGGCCCAGACAGAACTAGTCAGGGTAATCCTCCTCATGTGAGACAGGTCCAAGGTCACTGACAGAGACGCAGGCGACACAGCCAGGCTCCGTGGTTCCAACCTCGCTCACTAACTGCATCGTGACTGCTGAGCCAGAAGCCCACCCCCCAGGAAGCTGTAAGGCTTTCCATCCTCCCAGCCTCTCAGTGCCTGAGGTTAACTCCACACGAGGCTCACTGCTTTGAAAAGCACTTTGGGGGGCTGAGACAGGGGCCAGCCTTGGCTACAGAGTAACTCTCAAGAAATAGACAAAAAAGACAGAGATGGGAGAAAGGAGGGGGTACAGTTGGGTGGGTTTCCAAAGCTCATTCTTGGGAGGATCAGACAGAAATCCTCAAAAAACTGTCAAGAAGCTGAAGTAAGACTGCAGACCTCCAACCCATCTTCCATCCTTGATTTGCAGCAGAGGAAATACTGACGTGCAGAACGGCAGTGTCCGTGAACGGGTATCACCGTGGGTTATGACAGATATGATCTTTGGGTGTATGAATCCAGGAGAGAAGGGTGTGGCCGCCCACTGAGACACTGCCAACAGGAGCTTGAATACAGACTACAAACCAGTCGTCTCAGCACCAAAGGCTCAAAGGAGGTTTGTGTAACGATACAAGAGACAGTCAGCGCAACCAGGTAACAACGGAGTGGCTTCCAGCAGACCAGCAGAGGAAGGTCGCCACTCTGAGAGGCTGAGAAAGGACATCTCTAGGCAGGACCTTGCAGTCACTCCCACTGTAATGGTAGATTCATTGGCTACTCTCAAACCCTTCTTGCCTCTTGCACCCCTTGACACTGTCACACCCTCAAGGTCCTGTATATTCCAGCTACTGCCCTGGCTGCTCAAGGTACCTACCATTCTTAACTAACTCTCAATACCTGCCCTGGTTCCAAAGTCTCTTGTCCCTCAGATTCCAACCTGCACCTCCATAGGCTGCCCACAAGGTACGGCTGATCTTTAGCTCACTAAGAGTCCCGGTCAGAGAGGGGAGCACTGGCTAGTGTCACAGGGCTCCCGGCAGGATTGAGACGGCTGGGCTGGGCACACCCACGTGCCATTCCACCTCCCAGAGCTTAGGTATCAGCTCCTGTTCTTAAGACTTGGGTACCCTGAGGATGCTGCTATGCTAGGCAGGACCCTCTGGAGCTGGCAGGTGAGGGCTGTGGGTAGAACGTGGGTGTCGGGGGAATGCCTGCCCACTCCAGTACACTGGAGGTCTGTGACACACCACCTAGAACGCTTTTTGGAAATGCCCTGTAACAGGGCCAACTCTCTGTCCGCTGTGACGCTCAGCCATTTTATCCCAAACTTTGCAACAAAGAAACCTGTCCTGAAATCCTTGCTTGCTCCAATTAGCTGTGTGGCTTTGGGTAAGACATTGTGTCTCTCTGTCTCCAGTTTAAAACATGAGGGTATTAGAGCATTCACATCTCCTGGTGAATGTATAGATCATTGCATAAAGGCCTGGTAGATAGATGTTCAGTCAGGGCTGTTACGTTGGAGTCCGAGGGTTATTTGAATATGGGCTCGTATCTCAACATGAGTTAACCATGAAAATGCATCCATTTTAAAGTCAGAACCTAACAGGGATTCTCTGTTTGCAATTATGAACATCTACCTGCAGGGCGTGCCTGGAATCTACAAAGAAATGGTATTGAAGTGGGGTCTCTTCCAAGAGATGGCACCTTTGCTTTGAAAAATGGGTCTTTTTAGAGGACTGGAGAGACAGCTCAGTGGTTGGAAGCACTCACTGCTCTTGCAGAGGACCCAGGTTCCATTCCCAGCACTCACAGTGCAGCTCACAACTGCCTGTGACTCCAGCTCCAGGGACCTAACACCCTCTTCTGGCCTCTGTGGGTACTGCACTCACAAGGTGAACATGCACATACATAATGAAAACAAAATAAATCGTCAATGTATAGAAACTGTTTTAATGGGTCTTTTCAAGCTGGGTGTCACAGCACACACCAGTAATCTTGGGCCTTGGGAAGGTAAGGTAGGAGGATTTGGAGGGAAGAGAGGAAAGAAAGGGAGAAAGGGGAGTGAGGAAGAGGAGGGAAAGGAGAGAAAGGGTTGCATGCTGGGAAATGCAGCCAGCAGTGACCAAAGCCAACTAAAGCCAAGGTCTCCCTTCTGCCTTTTGATCTTGAACTCCTGATTCACGCGTCTCCTCCAACATGCTCCGGTTGCAGGCGTAAACCAGCACACACAATTTACGCCGTGCTGGGGATGGAACCCATGGGTTTGCTCATGCTGGATGAGATCTCTACGGTCCTCCTGCCTTCCAGGGGTTCCGCAGACTGGAACAACACCTGGCCTCTCTCCAGAGCTCATGCTAGAGACTCAAAGGTCTTTTCTCTCCTGGAATGGGAACCTTGCCTCTGTCCCCATCCCTCCTGGTACTCATAGCCTCTTCGCTTCTGCCCCTGCTCCCCATGACTCCTGCAGCCACCCAGCCTTCTCCAACCTTCATACCACAGAGGTTGTAGCTCCTGTCATGGAAGGAAGCTGGGGAAGGAGCAGGAAATGTGGGGCAAGAGAGAAACATACAAAAGTCATGTAACTTAGGCCCCAGGGGACTCCTCAATCTCAACCCAGCATCTCCTACTCCCTAGTCCCCAGCCCCACTGCAGTCTAGGGCTCAGACATGCTGGGAACAGACCTGAGAGGAGAGGATGCAGTGTGTGGCTGCCATCTCGAGATGAAATAAAGGGATTTGGTCTTTGGAGCAGATATTTGGGGAAACTCCCTTGTCCAAAGGGAACAGGGCTTGGCGGCCAGCACGGAGAAAGCCCTTCCAACCTTAGTCAGAAGGGAAAGAAAGGAGCCAGTAGTTTTGAGCAAAGAGGCCGGGGACAGAGGAGTCTTAGCCAGGCTGCAGGAAAAGGTGGGAGGGAGGGCTCAGCTCAGCAGACAGCACAGGCTTTCAGTGCCCTCATCAGCCAATCGCATTGGAGTGCACAGAGGAAGGCAGGGAGTGATGGAGGGAGGGACAGATGAATGGATGGATGGAAGGATAGAAGGAGGGATGGAAGGAGGAGAGGGCGGTGGAGGCAGGAAGGGCTGGTTTGGGGATAGCGAGAGGAGGCAAGGATGGATGGACAGATGGATGGATGTATGCATGGATGGAAAGATGGCTGAACAGATGCATGGATAGACAGAAGCATAATGGACAAATGCACAGATGGACAGAACAGACAAATGGATGGATGCATAGACAAATGTATATATGTATGCACGCATGCATGCATGGATGGATGGATGGATGGATGGATGGATGGATGGATGGACAGACAGATAAACAAGATGGACAGGACAAGGGATAGTGCTTGGTTCTTAGAGTGACTGCCTCTCCTGCACAGGTCCAGGATACTGATACCTAGTACTGCATAAACCGGGTACTCAGGAGGTAGAAGCAACAGGAGCAGACATTTATTGTTACTTTCAGCTACGCAGTGAGTTCAAGGCCATCCCAGGCTATATGAGACCCTGTCTCAAACAAACAAACAAACAAACAGATAGACAGACAAACAAACAAAAATAAATGGATAGAAGGAAAGAGAAATGGGGAAGAGAGAAGGGAACAAAATAGAGGAAGGGTGAGAAAGAGGGAGGAAGGGAAGGGCAGACAGACACACAGACTTGTGACTCTATGTCTGCTGGCAGTTCAGAAGAGTTAGGGAGAGGATCACAGAAAGCAGCAGGCCTGAGGAAGGGGGCTGAGCCCCAACTGTCTGCCTGGAAGAGGAGGTGGTATCATCAATCTCAGGAGGAGCCAGACAGCTTTCAGGAGAAGGAAGGCAAACAGAAGCCACACTTGGGCTCTGAGCTGCCGCTAGGTTGAAGCTTGTGTGGAGGAAACCCAAGTGTCAGTTCACTTAAGGAAACCAGGCCTGAGGCAGCCCAGCCTGGTCCTGCCCTGGAGCACCAGGTAAATGGAGGGTGCTGAAGTCACTGTGGACTGCACTTATGATGGTTAGCTAGCATCAAGTGCGTCCTTCCTAGAGCTTGGCACAGTTGGGAAGGTCAGCTTAGCTTAGGGTCTCATGGGGACGCTGCCTGGATAGACTTAACAGATCTGCAGAGGAAGCCACTGGATTCTTACACCAAGCCTCTCTCCTGACCCCAGTGGCTTGATGCGGCTCATCCCGGGCCAGTATGGCAGCACCGTGTCTATTTCCCAGAACCTGCTTGCTCCCTTTGCTGTGCACACTTGGGGATCATTTGAGCAATGTTAAAACAGTAACGACATCACACTCTCCACTGAAAACCTCCATCAACTTCCCAGGGCCTTGGGGACAAACACAAACTCCCCTCTGAGCTTACAGGTCCCAGAAGAGATATCTCTCTCCGATGCCTCTTGTCCCGTTGCCCACGGTACCCATCCATCCCCATTGCTGCTGGGCTCCTGTAATGATCCTCTGGCCTGAGATACTCTTCCTTACAGGGTCTGTGCATCTTTTGTTCCCTCCTGTATGGCTCTTCTTAAAGCCATCTCTTCTGGAAAGTTCCCGATCTCTCACTTTCCAGAGTTGCCAGATTTCGCCAAGGAAAGCAGGGGCTGTGCAGTCATACTCACACTTCAGGTACCAAGTTCTACTTTCTACGAGCATGCATGCTTCTCTCTTCTCTGTTGCCCAGGATGCAGGCACAAGAGCAGCTCATGGTTTGTCTGAGGGTCACAAGAAGCTAGCGTCCTGCACACCCAGCCCCGCTGCAGACTCAGGCCCTGCCTATAAACAAGCCAAAAGTATTCTACCCTCAGGGCAGAAACCTTATCTGTTGCACTACCCTTGACACACAGTAGGTGCACAATAAATGCACAGAGGTAGATGTGGAAGCCCTGGAGGCCCAGTGAGTGTCAGTCCACTCTGCACAGAGGCTCTTTGAGCTCTGTCCTGCCCCTACCCCTTCTGCAGCCTCGGTCCTCAGAGCTGAGCACCATCTACAGACAACTGCAGGCTGCAGACACCAGGAGCCCTGGGAAGCAGGAAACTGGGGTTTGGGGCCCTGCCCTCCACTGCTAAGTTCTGTCACCTCAAGGAAGTTTGTGGACTGCCTGTGACTCAGCACCCGCCATCCGTGGCGGGGGAAGGGAGAGAGCTGCCATCACTCCAGCTCAGCTGGGCAGGACACCGGAAGTGTGAAGGCTCTCCATGGGAGAGAGGTCCGCTATGCCAGGAGGGACACTTCTCATAGCCAAGAAAGCAATGGGCCCTGACTTGTAGACTCCATGTGGAGAGGTCAGAACTCCAAAGCACCTACTGTGTGCCTATACATGCAACCTTGATCTCCTGTTTATATTAAAACACCATTGCCCTCACTTTAGAGTTGGGGAAACTGAGTCCACAGGTATACAGTAGAGGACAAATTAGGGATTTTGATGGACACTCCAAAGCCACTGACCTGCAGAGCGGCAGGGCGGCTGGCTCACTAAGGCTGTTGGCACCAGATCTTTTTTTCTTTCTTTTTTATTATGTGTTTTCCATTTTTGATGGCTTTAGACAGGGTGTTATTATGGAGTACAAGGGGCCTAGAGCTTGCTTTGTAGCTAAGGGTAGCCTTGAACTTCTGATCTTGCCACCTCCACCTTCTAAGGGCTGGCATTACAGGCATGTAGTACAATGCCCAGGTTAGTGAATAGCCCGTGCTGGGGATGGAACCCAGGGCTTCATGCTAGGCAAGTGCTCTACCAACTCAGCCACAGAGAGAACTGAGGTTCTCTCTTCCCAAGGGCTGGGGTGAGAGGCAAGTACCACCATGCCTAGCTCTGCCAATTCCTAAGGGTGCAAACACTCCGACTGGAGTTAACCAGGAAACTCCTTTCCAGAATTCCACACCGAATGAGGATGAGCCAGGAAGACGCACTTTCTCCAAAAAGTGTCCCAGGAGTACAGTGTAGGTGGGAGAACCTCAGGAGACTGACCTGTGCAGGGAGGCTCAGGCATACATGCAGCTATCTGAAAATAATGTGTTTTCTGTCTCTGGCGAGGCTTCAGAATGGCTGTCTGGCCTCTGTCTTTGGAGGCGGTTGAGAGAGGGTATGGCACTGGCCTCCAGTGAGTCACCCAGGGCAAAGGTCCCCTGAATCTTAGTCATGCCACTCAGCCTGGAGTTCAGAGAAGCCCACCCCCACCTCCAGGCCCCAGGAAGCCACGCCCCAGATGACAGAGAAACAGGTGCAAGAGGGGGTGTTGAAAAGGTACCTTAGGCTCCCTCATCACGATCTCTCATGGAAGAATACTTGCTGAACAAAAATGTTTCAAACTGTATTTTAAGCACATACATGATTCTATTTATTAAACAAAGCCCAAAACGATACAGCCTTTGGGAACCTGGGAATAATAAAGTGACTCACGGCTGGCCTCGGTGACTCAGTGGGAAAAAGGGAATTCCACCGCCCACGCCTCCTCTTGAAAAAAAAAAATCAATTTGCTTTCCCCGACAGGTGATGGGAGCCTCTGCCATCAGATCGAGCCAAGAAAACCATCCAACAAAACAAGAAACCCGCTTCAAAAAACTTTCAGTTGTAGAGTTGAGTAATTTAATGTGGGCCTATGTCCAGCCTACGCCCCCGCGGGACACAGAGAACCCGGGAGTGGCTTGGCCAGGGCCAGGGGCCTGAATTAAGAAGGACTTACCAGCTGAAGAATTCCAAAACCCTGTGTCACATGGAGAAACCTTCCAAAACACTGGATCACGCCAGCCTCGAGAGTCGCCCGCAGCCATGGTAACCCTGTCTCCTCAACCACACGGCTTGTGTTTTTGTGTCCTTAGATTTTTTCCTGTTTTGCAATGTTTTGCTGGGACCCCCGACTCTGCTCGGGGCCAGGGGCCAGGGGCCAGGGTTCCTAGCGAGGGCAGGAACAGCCTGGCCTCCCAGCCTGACCTCCCCTGGAAGGCTACGCATCTTTTTTTTGCAGAACACACAGGAACAGAACTATCCTCTTGACTTCTCTTTGACATGACAAAAGACATCATTTCAGAGCTCAGAAAAATGGCATCCCAGGGTTCCAGATCTTTCCCCAGTTGGGGGCTAAACCCAGGGTATCTGGTTTGATATCTTTGAACCTCAGTCAGCTTGTCTGTAAAATGGGGATAATACAGTCGCTTCTCGTGGCGGGAGGGACAATGAAGGGGGACACACCACTTTTAGCATGCCACATGCACACTTAGTACGCACAGAGATAATCTTATAATTGCAAGTGCAGCAGCAAACAGCGTACCCCTGTTCCCAAGGAACTGACAGTCTAGTATGAGAACCAGGAGACCCAAGAGAGAGCAGATAGACAGGTGAAACACTGAGTGCCCCCTGGAGAATAAAGCGTGTCAAAGGGACAGGAGGAGACGACATTGGGCTGGGGGTTGAGCCATGAGTGTTTGAACACGAACACCTCCCAGGGAGAGTAGCTTCTGAGTAAGAGGAGACACGGTGTGCGAGGGAACAGAATGTTACAGAGCCAGCAGCACAAGCGAAGATCCTGAGGCAGGGAGGAGCACGGAGCAGCTGAAGACAGAGCGAGGAGGGTTTCTCTGCAGCCGGGAAAGCCAGGGGGAGAGACGGTCAGCTGAGATCAGAGGGATGGACAAAGGCCGGGTCTCACAGGTCCCTGCAGGTCCTACAAAGAATTAAAAATAGGACCGAAACTCACAATAATCCTTATGATGAATGCCACTATAAATAGAACCGCACTTTCCAAAACATGGGCTCTCCTAACTCAAGGGCTCTGCAGCCCCCCGCCTTGCTGGTTTTCCACCTCCTCAGCTGGTCCTCCTGATGGAGGAGAAAGTGCCAAGCCCGTTTTAGTGGACAGCTATAAAAAGCACGCTGAGGCTCCCGGTGCCGATGACCAAACTCTAGGGCTAAGATTAGCCCGAAGCTGTCACCTTTCCTAATGGGAGCAGCAGCTGGGATTCCCCTGCCTTGGAAAACTTTGGCCACCCCACCCTACATGCAGCGCCTACTGGCCAAGTGTCCATGGAGATGGACACAGGACCGGTTTTGGAAAAACCAACTTTAGCTACATGGATCTCCCCTGCAGGAGGTAAACCCTCGGGGTCAAAAGAGCGTACTGGGAGCCTGGCGAACATCGAGGTTCCCCATCAGGGCTGAGAGGAGCCACACGCCCATCTCACGGAAGCCCACTTCTTGGGGGGATACATGGGATGTCTCGGAAGCCTCCCTGGTCCCTGAGATCCTGGAGTTGATGTAAAAGACTCTCCCCGATGAAACAGATACTGCACCCAACGATTCAGCAGAACTAGGCGTTCTCCACCACTACAACCTGGTTCAAGTCTATGCTTTTGGGGAAGGGGAAGGATCTTAGAGCACACCAACCCTGGGCGGAGCTTTCATAGAGCCTGGAGCCAGACTGCCCCGACTTGAGTCTTATTCCTACGATGTAGCAGCTGTGTGACCTTCGTTAAGTTGTCTAACCCCTCTGTGCTTAGAGTCTCAGCTCTAGAACATAGGGGGAAGTCGCTCTTTTGGAGTCCTATCAGATTGAATAACCTAAGCAAATGCTTAAAACAAAGCAGAGTAGCCATTACTTTTGACCATTTCCTGGCTTTCTGGGTGAACTCTCCTTGTTCTTCCATCAAGGAGTGCAATGGTAACAAAAGGAAAGAAAGGGTTTATTCAGCTACTGAGTGTGGGTCAGAGTCCCTCATTCCATCAAGGTTACAGTGTCAGGAGCTTGAGGCAGCTGGTTGTCTAACATCCGTAATCAAGAACAGAGATAAATGAGTGAGCTCACACTGCCTGTTTGCTTCTTATAGGCAGGTAGCTTTTTTCTTTTTTCCACTCCTAGGCCTAGGGAATGGTGCCACCCATGGTGGGCAGTATCTTCCCACATCAAGGCAGTTCTCTGCAGGGGTATCTATCAACCTGATCTAGATAATCCCTCATTAAAACTCCCTTCCCAGGTGATTACAGGTTGTGACAAGTTGACATTAAAAACTAACCATCATATAGTCTGACCTTAGAGTCTGGGCTTGGGACCATGCAGCTGACAGCCCCACCCCCATCGCCTATGCTTGTCCAATCCAAACCCACACACAGACATGTGCCTCACACAAGGCATGTGGCCAGAGCTCTGAGGAGGCTGGAGAACCACCGAGATAAACCCAAGTGTTCAATAGCCACAAGCTTTGATCTCAGGGCACATGACTCCTATATGCCCCCAACTCCAGGGGCAGGACTAGTGTTCCAGTTCACAGAGAGAGGCAAAAAAACCACAGGCTGAGGTTACATGCTGTCTACAGGTGAGGGCCCTGACCTTGACCATCAGCTAGAGGATGCTGGGTTAGATAGAAATGTGCCATTATGCTTGTCCCCACTGGCTCCCTTGATTTTACAAGGCCAAATGCTTTCATAGGGAGGTCGCGGTGCGGATGGTTCTGGAAACCAAGAAGGGCTGCACAGCAGCTAACGGCACTCACTCATTCAGCAAGCAGTTCATCAATGCTACTGACCAAGACACCCAGAGATGGCTGGCAGCCTCCAGCAGGAGGGCCTCAGTAGGCTCAACCCTCTCATCCTTTCTTAGATGTTCCTTCCTGTCAACACCCTATCACCTTGGCCGTGAGTAACAAACGTGTTTATCTTCTTAGTCTGATGCTTTAAAGTACGTTTGTCTTGCCATGCCTGAGGACAGTGTCCTCATCCTGGAGACGCAGCCAACCTGGAGAAGGTACCATATCCTGCACATCTACAGTCTGTGTCAATCACATGCACAAGTTTCTGCCAAGGTATCCTATCTCCTCACCATGCTGTGGTGATTAATATTGCCAACTCGACAAGATCTAGAATCAACTAAGAAGCGAGTCTCTGGGTGTGCCTGTGAGGACTGATCTCCTCAAGGTTGGTTGAGGTAGGAAGACTCACCCTAACTGCCTGGTTTCTGGACCTCTTGACTACAGATGCAGCCTTGTGACAGGCTAGACCCTTGAACCAGGAGCAAAAGCAAGCTCTTCCTCAGTTGTTTCTGTTTTCATCATGGCAGTGGGAAATGGATCTAACATGCATGCCCAGACCAAATAGAACCGTGTCTCTAGCTGGGTGACACAGTCTCAACAGAAAGGAGCCAGCCTAATAATGCACTGTGGTGCCCTACAGTAGGAGGGGCCACATCCGCTGACAGCAGGTTCTGTGGGCCTATGAGGCATCCACACAAACGTTCGTGCAGCGAGAAAGCACAGTTGAACACAGAGACACAAAAATGTTTCCTTGTAAGCAGAGAGATTCATCCGGCAGAGTCGTGCAGGGAGTGACTCAGCCCCTGCCTCCTGCCTGCTCCCGCTCGGACAAGCACCCCAGGTGAGAGAGTCAGGGATGCTGGGAACAGGCTCAGCTCAGAGAAGGCTCAGCACTCTTAAACAGCAATAGTGTCAACTGTGTCCAGGAAAGGACCTGACCATAAGCCCCTCCCACATGGGGACAGACTATGCTGTCAATGTTACCTCCTGTGCCCACTGTCCCTCAACCCCACAGCCATAGCTCAGACTTCAGGCTTCTCACAGAATTTGCTCTGCTGCCTCCCCGCTGCTGTGACACTCATGGGGATTTCCACCACCTGCTTGCTGCTCTTCCTGTCGCCACTGGAGGCCATACTGTGGTCATCTCGCCACAAGATTCTAATAGAGACCTTTGCACTTAGCTAGATTCGCCCTGCTGTCCACTCCTAGATACCTTACCTATGAAAGATGAGAGCCTAGCTTATCTAAGGAGGTCCACAGTTCATCAGACCCACACACTCACATTTCCAAAAGGGGACCCACATCCCAGCTGGACTTCTTTCCATTGTTTCTCCTCTGCAGGAAACCTCAGTGACCTCGACACTCGAGTGCCTGCCTCGGAGCTGCAAAGCACCCAGTTTAACCTCTTGATAATAGGAAAAGGTATCTTTAAAAAAATGTTTTCCTATGTGAAGAAAACCAAATTATCAAGACAAAGGCAAGGATGATGAACGAGGACAAGCTTTGTCTCCATGGAAACATCCAAGGACCAATGTCACCCACATCAACGGTGACCTGCGTGGCTGTGGGTCACTGAGGGGTGAGCCAGAAGAATGGGAAGTTACCCAATAGGCTGAAGTGTGGTGCAGTGCTCACTTCTGTCTGGCTCAGAGAACGGAGAGAAAGTGAGAAAGCCACTGACCTGTAGTCTTCTCCATGAATACAACCTTGGACTCTGCCGTGAAGTTCTGGCCCGTGAGGATCATCTGCTGGCCGCCGTAGACCAGGCAGCTGTCCATGTCTTGTCTCTCCACCATCGGCAGCTCGTGAGCAGAGCGCTGAGCTGAAGGCAAGAGGAAGAGAAACAGCATGAGCCGGAGAAATCCAGAGTTGCAGCAGGAGAGGTGAGAATGGAGACCCAAGCGGGCATCTCCAAACATCACGTCCTTGGAAGAGCCGTAAGGCACGTGAGCCAATCTGCAAGAATCCAGAAGGGACAGAAACAGGACGGATGGGTCTCACTCTCCCTTGTGCAGAGATGGGCCCAGCTGTCCCCCTCATCAAGGTCTCCACTGCTCAAATGGCTTCTTCTTACACTGAACCCAGACTCATAGCCCCATGTGAGTTTAGGGCACATCCAGCAGAAGTTTGTGGGTGATTCTGACCACAAGCCGTACACTCCACGACTTGCCCCCCATGGCTTCATTTTCCAGAGGCCCCCCTCCAACACTATACTCCTGCCAATTGCTAGAACTTATAGAATATTCTGTCTCTTCCTGTCTTTCTCTCTAAGATAGATAGGTAAATAGATAAATAAACATTCAGTCAGATAGACAGACAGATAATGGACAGATAGATAGAGAGTATGTGGACCCATTATGTATCTGCCTGAGGGTGGAGCCTAGGTCCTCAGCCATTCTGGATAAGCATTGTAACCCTAACCACCAGGCCTTGCTACCTCTTAGGCAAACTACCACCTTTGAATTTCTGTGCTCTCCTGGGCTCTGCCCTCCACCTTATGAGTGACCCCTCCGTCACCATCCCAGGTCCTATTTAACCTGGCCTCCCCTGGGCCACACTTCCTCTTCCTTGCCCCCACCCCACTTTCTCCCGTGCCCCCTCCTGCTTAGCCCTTCTCTGGAGAAAGGCTCGCTTTCAGACACGCTATGCGAGCTGTCCTCAGCTCCAGGAGAGAGGTCCTAGAGATGGCTGAGTGTGGGAAGACAGGTCTCTCTTATCTCTGCTGTCGTTATCCACACTGAATGAAAGCCGGGTGGGACGGGCCTGCATTCACGTTCTCATATCGGCCTTCAGAGACGACCAGCGGAGATATGGACAGGTCCCTGCCTGGTTGAAATGGGAACCCTCTGAAGCAGGCCCAGCACCCAGAGCCACCCCTCAGTCCTACATGGAAGTCGGGCTGCAGGAGACAATGACTAGAGAAGCAGGTGGGTCAGCAGCCACAGAGGAACGCAGGCTGCAGCCAGGCCCCGCCCACTCCCTTAGGCCCCTCCCTCCGTCCTCAGCCCTGCCTTCCTGGTGAGTCAGCTTGAGCTCCTGGCTCTTCTCCTAGAGCTGAGGGCTGGGCGGAGGGCCAGGTCTTTCCATGCCAGGGCCTCTGGACCTCCCCATCCGGGAGCAGGGAGCCAGCCGGGAGCCCGAGCAGCGGCCGCGTGAGGCCCAAACTTAACCCTTTCCTTCCATGTCGGGCACACATCACCGTCTTCCTCTGTCCCCAGGGCTGGGGGAGGGGCGGCGTACCGGTCAGCAGGGACTCCCCAGGCTTCCACTCACTTCCCAGTGGCTTGCCCAGCCCCATGGTCCTGATGCTGTCTGCTCAGGGCAACACCACATCCCACCAGCTGTGGGCTCCAGGATGTGCAGAGGGGCCAGGGATAAAACTGCTAATTCCTCCCACATGAGCATGTTATTAAGCCTGTCTTTCAGCGTGGGAGCCCCTTGGCTTTCTAATTGAACCACAGCTAAGGCAGGTTTACTAGCAGTGAGAAGAGCAGCAACAGAGCAGGCTTTTCAGAATTGCCTTTGATGGAGCCGGGGTGGAGGGCTAGGGGCTGCTGGCGCTGGAGATTCCAGCAAGAGCCACCCCTCCCATTTTACAGGTGGAAAACCTGAGTCATGGCTACTGGGGAGACCAGCCCAGGGCTTGCAGCCAGCCAGGGGGTGGGGGTGGGGCGGCAGGGCAGGGCCGGGCCAGGCGAGCTCTTTGAGGGGTGGGAGCCTGCTGTGAATCTCCATGCACTGCACAAATGCTCCGGCCTGGGGTAGCCTCCTCTCCCAGCAACCTGGGTACAACTGCCATGCTACCTTCTACCCCAAATGTGATGGTGTTTATAATAAAAGTGTAGGGAGAACAAGCCAGCTTCCCAGAAGCCTCTGTGTCACAGTCATAGAGATTCTGACTTAAAGAATCTGAAGGTAGGACCCAGCTGCAATTATTTCTTAATGGTCCCAGATGGCCACAGTCAGCACAATGTCCAGCATCTGTGGGAGATAGGAGTCCTGCATCTGAGAGTCTCCTCTGTGCCATGGTAACAGTACCTGCTTCCCAGGTAAGCGTCATACAGATCATATGTACCAGTAGACATGGTTAGAACATAGCTGGCAAGCCATCTCATCTCAACCAAAATGTCCAGGGCAGACACATGAGTGTACAAAGGGTGGTATGCTCATTCGGAATATTATTCAGCCAGGAAAAAGGAGCAAAGTGCTGGAACCTTGACAATCTCCTTCTACATAAAAGGGGTCAGGCACGAAAAGACAAATTTAGTGTGATGGGAAATGTGTAGCCTGTGGTGGTACATGATAACCTCTCGGTGAGCTGTGGTGTGCACTACTGTCCATTATGCACCACAGTGAGTCCCCGAAAGGGGTGGGCAATGATGTCCAATGCTTGCTCCATGCAGGAACGTTCGGGGCTGAGCTCAGCACAGGCTCAGGGTGTAGCTTCCTACGACACCAGTCTGGCCTGGTCCACCTATGGTCTCTGATGCTTGTCAGTGGCTCCCGAGCCCTAAGGCAGGTTTGCTGACTCGGAAAGGGGCATCTCAGAATCTGCAGCGGCATCAGGTCGAGGCGGTGCTTAGTAAAAGTCCAGAGAAGCCCGGCCACTTCCTGGGGCCCCTGTATCTGTGTACCGAAGGCAGAGGCCAGAGGTGTACACTCTAGTGAAGCAAAGCGGTCCAATTAGCCTCCGAGAGAGGAACTGAAGAGAGACCCTCCTGGGACCCACAGTTCTGCCTGATGCAACTTCCACCGGCTCAGAGGGCTCTCAGGAAGTCCCTGGCTCTCCTGGACTTTCTTCAGTCAGCTCCCATCAGCCCCCAAAGCTCCCATCAGCTACTTAGAGATTCCAGGCCGTCCAATCTACAGTCTCTAAGCAAACCCTGCCTGGGTTCAAGTCCATCCCTGTGAGCTGGCCCCAGCTTGGGGACAGACCAGACCCAGGCTCTTGCTTAAGCTTCCAGGTGGCCCCAAGTCCCTGGATGCTGCTCCTGCCCAGTTTCTGGCACCTCATAAATTGTCTCAGGGTCCCATATTTTTACAAGCTCCGAATCCCCCAGGAGCAGTGGTTCACTTTTCCCAGTGCCAGTGCTGACCTGCAGCCAAGCAGCGAGCACCTCAGAGACTTTGAGGGAAAACTCACGGGCCCTTTCCCATGCCTACAGGGGTGAGTGGCCAAGACCAGGAGCCTCTGGAGGAGCACAGGAGAGGCTGGCCGGAAGGTGTCTCTGCAGAGCCAGGGTTCTGTCAGTGTGGGACAATTACCACAGGAGGACTTTGGGACCTGGCAGGTCATAAATGTGTGTGGGTGGGTGGGTGTGTGTGTGCATGTGTGTGTGTGTGTGTGTGTGTTACATCGTGTGATGCACACAGCACTAAGTGGCGAGGGCCCTTTGTCAGCTGAGGATGCTACAGCATGCTGACAGCTCCAGGTCTAGTTCGACGGTATCTAGCACTGGGTCTCAGCAAATGGTCCCACATGTGTTCGCTGTGTTTACCTTCATTGCCAAATATCATGAGCCCAAAGAAGAGGGATTGCTCTCACTCCAGAGTTGAGGACGCTGCACCAAGGGACACCCTTGAAAGCTTGTGGGTAACAGGGGCAGATGAAAAGGATTTGGACCCAGACTTGAGGACTCAGCCACTGGGAGAAGGGTCCTGTGGGAAGCTGTTGCCCAGCACAGGCCAGAGGTGCTTTCTGCATCCTTAGTGATAGTCAACTGGCCCACACTGGCCTCTCTGACTACGGGATGCCAGGGTCCTGACTTGGAATGGCAGTCTGTCACAGAATATCCAAGCTGGGCCAGAAAGAACTATCCAGCCCTAGCCTCACTGTGACCCCTCACTGGGGGTTCTCCTGTAGTAGGTAGGGACTGTCCATGTGCCCACCAGGGAGTCATTGTCACCACATGGCCTTGGAGGCTTCAGCCTCCTCATGTAGAAAAGGGCCTGCCTGCAGGGAGGTTCCTACCCCTGTCACCTCATCCACAAGGCACCAGGTCTAGACTATACTCTCTTCTTCTTTCTTCTTTCCTTCCAGTGCCATGGACATTCTCAAGCAGACACTCCCTAGAGGCTGCATGAACCTCTCTGATGAGTTCCATGATTAGTGAGGGGCCCAGGCTGCTGAGACAGAGGAGAGAGCTGAGCCTTTGGTCCCTTCCTTATGCAAGCTAGGGCTGTAATAAGCAGCCAGTCTTCCCAAACCTCAGCCTCAGAGGTGATGGACTCAGAGAGTCAGGCCTGCCTGGGTCATTGGTGCCTGTCAATGCTCAGCAAATATATTCCAATATTTCTGGATGAGAAAGCAAGGGGACCACAGGGTGGTGAGGCTAGACGGAGACTGGCACATGCAACCCTGTGAGCATACTGTGTGCATTCCATCAAGGGCAGTTCTGCCTGCCTGTTCCCAGGTGGCCAGATCAGGAAAGGGCCAGCTAGGGAAGAGGGGGAATGTCCACCAGCAGGAGAGCTACCTGGGCCCATGCTCCCAGCAGAACAGTTCTCTTAGCAACTTTTGCCAAGCTGTCCACTCCTTCCCTGACTGGTAACCTGGCTCCTCCTGAGTGGCAGGGTGTGTGGTCCATTCCCCTGTGGCAACTTGTGTTTGCTGAAGGCTCACATGCACCTGCTGTTTCCCAGGCTATGGGCTCCCTATGGTGATGTGCTAACAGCGGGAGGCAGGGCAAGTCCACTTTGTAGTGCTACAGGGACTGTCACAGGTGACCTGTCCACTCTGAACCACCACAGCGGGAGAGAGGACTACAGCTGTGACCACAGCCATGCTGTCATGTGACATGCATGTACTTAACCACAAACCAGCAAGTGGGGTACTGGAACTACTCCTATTTTACAGACAGAGAAACTGAGGCACGGGGCATTAAGTAACTTCCCTGGGACTAAGCAGTTAGTAAGGCTGGATTTGAACCCAGGCCTCTGGATCCAGAACACAGACTCCTAACCACTATTCAAACTCTTCTGGGCCCTGGTGTTACTCAAGGTGGTCTCAAGCCATTGCTGACAAGTTTCTTGGGAGGCAGAGGCTGGCACAGGCCTGGCCTGTGTGCCCTCTCTCAGGGTGCAAATTTTATTTATTTATATACAAGGTCTCAACGAAGACACTCAAGCACCCTGTAACGAGAGATAGGAAATACATAGGCAAGAGTGTGTGACACCCAAGGACCCAGCAACACCTTCCCTGGGTGTTTACCAGGAAAAAAGAAGGCCTTTGTCCACACAAGAATGCTGGTATCTTTATCCTGACACCCACACCGTGGGGCAGGCCAATACCCACTGCTGCTAACTAAGCCATTGTATTCCTACAACTGAACACTGCTCAGCCATCCATAAGGGAAAACTGTTGAATGAAGCAGCAGCAGCAGGTCCCCAAAGCGCACAGCCTGTGCATGCACTCCACTCTACAAAGTCACAGAGCTGGCGATATCCATCACTGGTGACAGGTTGCAGATCGGTGACTGCCTCTCTCTGGAGCCTGGGAAGAGGCAGCAGTTGAGGGGGTGACAGGGACCTGACAGAGTCAGGTGCTCTGTGTCTTTTTAGGAATGGTGGTGACGAGGGTGTATAAAGACAGTGTCTGTACATGTGTGCATGTGTGTGTGCACATGTACATGTATACATATTTTTATGTGTGCATATGCATACCTGTAAATGTAAGTATTCGTATACACATATACATGATATCTGTAGCTACATGTGCATGTGTATATGTGTGTGCACATGTGCATGTATGTATGTAAGTAGTTATATGTGTATGTGCATGTATATATACATGTACATATGTATGTGTATATGTGTATAAAATGTTTGTGTATGTGTATACGCATGAGTGTACATGTATGCATATGTATGTATGTATGTATATGCACATGTGTGCATGTATACATGTGCTACATTATATGTATTTTCACATGTGTAATAAGTATATATATGTCTTCATACACATGTGTGCATTAGTTTTGTTTATATGTGGTATGTATATGTACACATGTTATGTGTATTATACATGTGCTTATGTGACATGTGTCATTTGTGTGTGTGCATCCATGTGTTGTTTGTGTAAATGTTTGCCTGTGTACGTGTGGTTTTGACCCACACGTGATTCTAGGGTTCAGTCGAGCTTGAGCACCTACCCGTGTGGAGCAGTCAGCAAACAGGAAGAGAAATGGGAGGAAGACTCTGCCACTGGAGACTGTGGAGCATCTGGGACCACATCAGAAAGGGCTGTGGCTGAACAGTGACCGCCCCAGGCTGCGCCTGACAACCGGAAGGGGCTGATTCAGAAGTAAAGTCTTTGCACATGTGAGCAGGGTAAAGATGGACAAGATCGGACCCGGGGCTGATGTGGGGCCTAAGTCCTCACCCACGACAGAACTGAGGAGGACCCAGCAGCAGAGGTAGAGAGGACAGGACCCCAGGGAGATGAGGCAGAAACCTGAGCCATGCACACACACAGAGGCACGCAGGAGCTGCCTCCCTCTAACCTGGCAGTTACCTCATGGCAGGCTTCTGCCCCACATCTAAAGGACGCTAAGAGTTAAGCTGCTGCGTGGCTTAAGGAACTAGCCCAGGGTGAAGTCACACCTCCCCCCTGCTGCGGGGGAGGATTGCAGCTGGGACCACTGAGCAGAAGCCTGGGAAATGGCAGGATGCTGAGAACCACGGGTGCAAGGCCATGCAGTGGTGAGCTGTGGCCCCTAAGGCTGGGGTGAGACACGAAAAACCACAACAGGCAACAAGACCACTGTCCAAACAGCGGTGTCCCTCGGCATGGTCTCTCTCTTTTTTTTTTGGTCAGAATCTGAGAACATGTCATTGTTCCCAAGCCGGGACACAGGAGGCACCTTTCCAAAATAAATAAGTTAGCCTTGTAAATATGGGCCAGCCCACTCTGTTTTCCTTACCAGCTCATCCTCCCCAACAGTGTGTCAATTAGACAATATTTACCTTCCACCGTCTGCATCTACAGGTGTGAGTCACTAATTGTCAATATGTTGTCACTATCTGCCTCCAGGCTATAAACCAAGTCAACCAGCCCAACGCAAGCTTAGGCAGTCCTACATGGATCAAGTAAATGGATCAGTAAAGCCAGCTGGCCTGGAAGTGGGGACATTGGCTTGCCAGCAGCTGAAGGTGGCTACACCAGGAAGGAAAAAGAAAAGAAAAGGCGTTGTAGAAGCCAAAGAAGATATTTCACAGAACTAGAAAATTTTGTGATTCCAGCTTTGCTACTGCTGAGTAAAACGGTGAATCATTTTACCAAGAAAGGCTGGGTTCCCTTATCTGTCAGAAGGAGGAAGATGAGGTGGCTGAGACGGGTGGAGAACCAGCAGATTTGCAAGGTTCAAAGGATTTCCAAATGCCCTAACAACCCTATTGAAGGCACTTGTGGTTCACAGAGACTCCTGAAGACCTTAGGGTGATGTCAGACACGGCTTGAGGAGCCCAGAGGACTGGAGAAGACACACATCCTTTGTTCCTACCCTGCAGCTGACCATAGTACCACATTGAAGGTGAGCTGCCCATCCAAAAGAGGAACTCCGTCTGCTCAACACATCCAAAGATCACGAAGAAAGAGTCTATGTTCCCTTCTAGAACAATCCTAAGACATTCGAAATCAAACAGGATAGGGCGGCTCCTGAGACCAGAGAACAGGAGTGAGCATGTGGCTGTCGCCCTTTGTCTCTCCTTCCCTGATGGTGGCTCCTGGGTTCCTAGCTCTGAACAGACTCACTAGCACTCCAGCTTTGCCTGGACCAACTGCAAGCCCCCGCTGGCTCTTCCCTGGTCCCCACCAGACCGAGCCTGAGCCCGTGCAGAGGTTGCCCTCTGTCCTTGCTTCCAGCCAGAGGGGCTGGGGGTCAGTTCTATACGACATTAGAACACGGTCCTGGACTTTCTCTCTGTTCATTCATGGCTCACGCCCGCTGGTAAGTAGGAGCCTCTCAGATCCTGCCTGGCCCTCTGAGTATCTTGAACTCACTGCCATTTTTAATCAGTAGAGAGTGTGAATGTCTGGGGGAAGACAGAATCCAGGGCTTCCTGCATGCTAAGGGCAGACTCTACATTTGAGCCATATCCTTCGATGATTGTTAGTTTTGACCCAGAAATTGTCTTCTTTTTTTTTTTCCTGTTTAATCTTTTAAAATCAAAATCGGCCATCCAGACCACGTTTCCATGTGATAACACAGGCTGCTGTCAGCACACAGCTGCCCAGTGAGAAGGACAGAGTAGCCTCTGGTCCCCAGTCTCCACAGCACCCTACTGTCTGCCCCTGCCCCGCCCACTTCCCTTACTTCTGCCTCCATCTCTCCGGCCACTGAAGGAAACAGATACATAAGGGCAAAGTGAGCTTCTGCCACATCCAGTAAAATAAGAAATGAGATGAACCCAAAAGGAATTTAATGAGAAACACGATTACAACATGACGTTACCTTAAAGACAGGCTGAAGGAGGGGATAAGCAGTTTTTAATCTCTGGAATAATATTTATGCTCCCCTCCTTTATTCTTTTTAAAAGAAGGACTGAACTTTCAAAAATGTAACAGCTATCTAGCCCCTGGCCTAGGCCTATAACCCCAGCTGCTCAGGCGGCTGAGGCAAGAGAATTTAAAGTTCAAATCTAGCCTGGGCAACTTAGCAAGATTCTCTTCCTTTAAAAAAAAAAAGTGTTTGTGGAAGTGTCAGTGAGGTAGCATGGTGGTAAAATACTTGCATGGCACACATGAGGTCCTGGGTTCAATCCCTAGTACTTCATGCATGTATACACACATGCATATGTGCATACCTGAGCAACTTTGTCACTCATCATGGCAAAACCCTGCTGAAAACACCAGAAGCTCACAGCAGCTGCCTTGGAAGCCTGGCAGAACACAGCTCTGTGTCCTGCTCAGCATCTTTCCCAAGAACTTTTCTTTTATACCAGGCTCTGAAATTTTTCTCTAACTTTCCATCATTCATCTTTGGGAGCGGGGCCTTGATCTTCACTAAACTATAAGCTTTTGGAGTCTTACTGCTCTGTGGATGCATGACACTCAGCATGACCCCTGACCATGATCCTAGACTGACCTCAGACAGCAGGCAGGAACAGGTGGAAGACTGGGATGGGGAGTCACTACTGTCTGCAAGGTTCTGGGGTTTCAGTCCCAGCCCCATCTCTTCTGAGCACAGGCCCTGGATACTCAGTCTTCTAACCTGTGAAATGGGTATAATGGTCCCAGCCAGCAACCCAAGGTTGTGAGCATATGGCTAGCTGCTTTCCACAGCATCTGTAGAGTCACAGCTCAAAGCCAATGCCACACACTATTGTGAATCTCATTAAATGGAGGGAGAATGAAAGAAAGGAATGGGATGTGTGTTCCAGGAACTGATTGCAAATGTGTCCGCACTTCTGAAGACCAAAGCAGTATTTAAACTTGTCACATCTTCTAAACAAAGCCATCAACCCCTCTTGGCTCCCATCACTTGTCCTACGTTTTTATTTCCCAAGAGAAGTCTCCACAAGCAGACAGAAGCAGAGATCAACCCTCCCCGGGCAAGCGCAGTGTCTGCCCTTCTGATCACCACAGACCCATGGATTCCTGCAGACCACTGCCCAGGGTGGATATGCATGTGTGGCCCCTCCCCCAACCCTGACTTACAGCACTCGATGGGGTTGGATGCAGCCTGCAGGGAGACGATGCGCCCACTGGGCTCCGGGACATGCACTCGGAACACCAGGCGCACACGCGTGTTCTTCCTGCCAATGTCTGTCTCGCCCTTCCGCAGCTCGATGTCAGCGTTTCGGAGCTTTAGGATGCCTGCGCAGTCGATGCTGTGCAGAAGAGAGACAAGGTCATGAGAAGCATCTCATTGAGCAGAAAAAAACACCACAGACTCACCTAAGGTGGTCAAGCAAACACCTCCTGCCGCCAGACGCAGCGGGGAGAGGGGGAATGCAATGTCCCCTTGGACATTACAACCTGAAGGGTATGCCAAGATGCTGAATCAAAGAAAGAAGGAAAGAAAGAAAGAGAGAGAGAGAGAGAGAGAGAGAGAGAGAGAGAGAG
>NW_021604638.1:6324939-6351129 GCF_004785775.1 Grammomys surdaster | reverse complement strand
GAGAGAGAGAGAGAGAGAGAGAGAGAGAGAGAGAGAATGAGAGATATTTCATAGAGAACTTGGAACTTGAACAATCTCCCGATTAGAGATTGCTTCTCTAGGGAAAAATTTCATGTCAATGCCTCTATTCTCAAAAGCACCAGCAAAACTCAAGAAGGGCAGCAGGTAGAACTGGCCAGGGCTATTCCACAAATATCAGAGAATATCCATCTTGAATATAACAAATAAGGTACAATCAACCATCTCTCAGAGGACTCTGGCGTGAGACAGAGAGAAAGCAAGTGTGAACCCAGTGACAGGGACAACTCAACCAGTGCCCCCAAGTTCTCGGACCTCCCTCCCACAGCATCTCTGTAAACTAGAGTTTATTTCCTCATAAAAGGGTCTTTGGTGCTGACACGCGTGTGTCATGTGGCCAGCTTAGCCATAGGTGTCAGTGCTACATGAGCGGCCTTCTGTGTTGTCACTGAAATTGTTCTTTAGGTCCCACTGATGTTTGTTTTTGTTTTACTTTTTTGAGACCAGATCTCATGTAGCCCAGGCTGGCCTGGGACTCAATATGTAGCTGAAGATAGTTTGAACTCCAGATCTTCCTTTCTCCATCCATACCAAGTGCTAGGACTACAGGTGTGTGCCACCATGCCTGGCTTTCAAATAAATCAGACAGGTACTCTAAGATCAGGCAGTGCCAGCAACGGCTGTTGTAATCTCCTCAACCCTGTCACACGGGCCCTGCTCGCTTTCCCAAGAAGCCCCCACCACCACTGCCCAGCCTTACGTGGCCCTCATGTTGTTCTTTGGCTCCAAGGGGATCTCCAGGACCTTGGTGTTGCCCACAATCTTTTCATAGCTAGTGGTGGTAACCGTCTTCCCGGTGATCCTGTGTACTTGGTAGAAGGCATGCGGCTTAAGAATCCTCTCGTCCGCAGTCCCAATGAAGATCTGAAGCCCCAGAGGCTTGTTCTCCATGTAGCCATGAAGCTAGGGGAAGAAACAAAAATCTTTAATATGCAGAGTATGACTGCTGTAGTCTGACCACCAGAGAAGACCAGAGAAGCCGGTGGTAAGTGGGGGGTGGGAGTGGGGTGTTGCTGCAAGCCTGGCTGAATGCATGACCAAAAGCAGGCTTGGTGTCCAACAAGAACAGACTGTTCAAATACATCACAGGGGACCTCCTGTAAAATGCATGCTAAAGGGTCAGAGAGAAGGTTCGGTGGGTGAGGGCACTGGCTGCTCTTACAGGGGACTTAGGTTTGGTTCCCAGAACCACACAGAGACTCACAACTATCTGTGACTCCAGTTCTAAGGGATCCTATCCCTTCTTCTGGCCTATGCAGGTAGCAGGTACATATATGGCACACAGACATACACATGGGTAAAACACTCGTGTCCATAAAATACACATACACATGCACACGCAGACACACACACACACACACACACACACAATGGATTTTCAAGGAGCCACAAGAAACAATACAAATCAGAACAACATTTGTGGAGAAACTGTGCTTGACTACTGGCAAAGGGTCAGGGAAGTGAGGACAGAAAACCACCTGAAGACACCCCCTCCCCCTCCTCCATGGTCCATGGGGAGGGACTCATGAGACCACTTCCCTCTTTGAGTATTTGCAGAAAGTCAATGGTACTTGGGGAGGGAGGGGCCTTTCTTCAGTGGTATAGCTACTGTAAGGTGCCCTGTGCCACGTAAACAGCACTAAAAAAGCTCAGTGGGTAGTCAAAATAAATAAGCAGATACATAAAGAGACCTGGAAGTGGGTGGGGCTAAGTGGGCGGGGCTAAGTGGGAGGGGGGGGGGGAGGAGGCACCAAGGGTGAACATGATAAGATGCACTGTGTAGGTATGAGGAGACCATGATGAGACTAATTCGTCCATGTGACCAACACACGCAGATACAAATAAAACATGTCTGAGAACGGAACAGCGTGAAAATAAACACGGTGAAAAGTATAACTCCAGTATAGAGAGGGGAGAGCGAGGGAGAGATGAGGGGAAAGAGGGAGGAAGAGAAAGAGGGGGGGAGGGGGAGGAGGGAGGAGAGGGAGAGAGGGAGAGGGAGAGAGGGAGAGAGAGAGGGAGAGGGAGAGAGAGAATGTGAAAGAAAGGAAGGGAGAAGCCAGAGAGAGAATGAGGGAAGGAAGAAGGGATGGGGAAGCCAGAGAGGAAAGCCAGGCAGTGACTCTTTGACCAAGCACTTGGGAGACAGAAGCAGGCAGATCTCTGAGTTAAAATCCAGCTTAGTCTACAAAGTGAGTCCCAGGACAGCCAGGGCTACACAGAGAAACCCTGTCTCAAAGGAAAGAGGAGGAAGGTGGAAGGGAGGGGGGACCTGGATACACACAGCTCTTGTTACCAGAGGTCACCAAGGTTACCTGGGAAGGTCTGCAGACAGAACTCACTTTTTACATGACAATATCCCAGTCGGCAGATTGGTTTTATAGTTTTAAAAAAGAAAGAGCCTGACAGTGGTGCAATCAATCAAATCAAAATGAATTAAGGACCTGAAGAAAATACACTTTAACAATTAGCAGACCAAAAGTCAGTCTGTAAAGTCAGTATGTAAAAATTCTTGAATGTCCACAAGGAAGGCTGCTGAGGCTGAGTGCCACCTCCAAAAGCCACCCCCAACTTGATGTTACCATCATAAAGAGTTTAGACTTGCAATCAACGGGTCAATAGACAACCCTCACCCCTGTGTGAGAGACGCACAGGAAAGCTTGTAGACAAACTCAGACAATGCAACCCCAAGCAGCAGTTTAAAAACCAAATATTACATGGACGGAACCTAGAAAGTCCAGTATATGTTGTTGGGGGTGGGGAGAGAAACCAGAGAGATGGCTCAGTAGGTACAGGCACTCGCTACCAACCCTGATGGTCTGAGATGCTCTCCAGAACCCACAACCCTCACGAGGTTTCCTCCGACCTTCGCAAGCAACATGTGGTTTGTAAATAAATGTTTTTTGGTTTTTTTTTTTTTGGTTTTTCGAGACAGGGTTTCTCTGTATAGCCCTGGCTGTCCTGGAACTCACTCTGTAGACCAGGCTGGCCTCGAACTCAGAAATCCGCCTGCCTCTGCCTCCCAAGTGCTGGGATTAAAGGCGTGCGCCACCACCGCCCGGCAAATGTTTTTTTTTTTTTTTAAGGGCAAAAAAATGTCAAAACCTACAACTTGTAAATCAATATAGAACACTTCTATCTATTTACGCATCCACAGATGAAGAGTAAGGGGTGTGGAGAGATGCATGCCACACAGACCATGCTGTTACCCCCCACCCCAGAACACTTCAGAGTCTAAGACTTCAGAGGTGACCAAAGAGGACGGTGACTTCATTCCCCATGGTACAAGAGGAATATATAATTAGGTATACACTAAATAACAAAAGATAATGACCACCCAGGCTCTTCCCAGCTACCTCTCCATCCTTTCATCCCTCCATTCCTTTATTCCAAATTGAAGAAGACTGTGACAAGAGACAAGTCCCACAGAACATCAGCAGGATACCTTGTCACTTTCCAACCAAGCAAAGGAACACAGAAAGGCTCCAGGGCACAGCCTAGAGTGACCCTGCTCAGTACAGAGCCACCAGCCACACACATGTACTGTCACAGCAGACACAGCCTGAAAAACACAGCCTGAGCCACTGGAGAATGGAGTCTAATTGAGGAGTTACCCAGATCTAATTGGCCCGTGGACATGTCCACAGAGGAGGGTATCTTTATTGCAAATTGATGTAGGAGGGCCTAGCCTCCTATGGGCGCCACCATTCCCTAGGCTGGTGACTGTGGGCAACATAAGAAAGCTAAGCCTGTGGGAGAACCAGCAAGCAGTGCTCCTCCAAGGGCCTGTTTGAGTTCCTGTCATTTCCCTTGTTGCTTTCCTGTCCTGCTGTTTTATCTTAGCGACAGGGTAAAACCAGAAGAACCTCTGAGTCTCACTCAGGATATTTTAAATATCCACTGGCCATGTATGGCTAGCAGCCACCACAGTGGCCAGTGTGACTATCGGTTTCCCTCCATCTTCCTGTAGCATTCTATTGAATGGTATAGAGTCCAGGGCTCTAGTGGTCCTGCTAGAAGCCACACAGAGACAGGCTGGGCATGGGAGCCAAGCTGGGGGATGGCCTGCCTGCCAGGCTGACACCCACAACAGTGACAGGAGTGGCAGCCTCAGGCAAAGGTGAGATCCAAGTCAAAGCTGCTTGTCTGGAGGTCACCCACGGTGCTCTCAGTGGCACTGATCAGACAGAGGGAAGGCCCACACAGAGCAAAAATGGCTTCCTGTTGTGAGGGCTTTGCGTGGGGACCAAGATAAGTGTGTTTTCTAGTTGCCGTCCCTGGTTCATCAGGGGTGGTAAACAGGGTGCCACAGTGCCAGCAGAAAGGCTGGCAGAGAAGCCATATTGATGTCAAGCTGCTTCTTCTTCCCGTGACAAGAACGGCGCAGGGACAGACACATGGGGAACAGCTGGACGCGTGTGCTAATCGAATCCAGCCGCTCGGTCCCCTCCCTTGTTGGCACTCCAAACCAAGCCTCCATTGCCTCCCTTTTGGGCATCTGTCAACACACGGCTTGCCTCTTCTGGTCTTTCAGAGAGCAGTTGAGTAATCTTTTAAAAATGCAAATCAGATCCGGGCACTCCTGGGCTTACAACCCTCAGAGGACTTCCTGTGGCCTCAGAGTCAAGTCCCAATTTAGCTGCCACCTGAGTTTCCCCAAACCCCAGTGTCAGCCCAGCCTTCTCTCTCCACCCTGCCAGGTTTCTGGTTCTTCCTGTTGCCTCAACACACTGAGCATATTCTGACCCCAGAGCCTTTGCACAAGCCATTGTCTCTGTCTGGATGCAGGTTTTCACTGTTTTTCTTTTCCAGATAAACCACACATTGATCTGTGCCCAGGGCCCTGTGAGAAGCAACCATCCAATGCCCAGGGATCAGAAACCAGCTCATACCACTTTCGTCTCCAGTCTCGATAGGGAGAGTTTCCAAAAACATTGTCAAATGTTAATTGGAAAGATACGTGCATGCATACGTGTGTGTGTGTGTGTGTGTGTGTGTGTGTGTCTGTGTACACAGAGCAGGGACCTTGAGTGTCATCCTCAGGGACCATCTACCTTTTTGAAACAAGGTCTCTTCCTGGCCTGGAACTCACCAAGTAGGCTAGGCTAGCTGGCCAGCCAATCTCAGAGATCTGGCTGTCTCTGCCTCTCCAGCACAGGGATTAGAACAGTGTTACTGTGTTCGGATGTTGGTTTTCATGGGTCCTGGAGATTAAACCCAGGTCTTCTTACGTGCAAAGCAAGCACTTTATCTGCTAAGCCATCTCCTCAGCCCCTAAGAGAGGCTTTTTTTTTTTTCTGAAGAACACTCTTCCTATCATGTCCCCCAAACTGTGACTTCTTTACCAACATCCCCATTTAGTCACACAGCTAAGCCTGAGTTCCACAGTCGTGGGGACTTCACACACCCTGTTGTGATGGCTAGTGAGTGTGGGATGGTGGAACTTTCACCTTCAGCCACGACAGGGAAGCTCATGGTGCAACCTGCCTCACACCAAACACCGAGCTCAATGGCTCACACACCTCAGTGTCTCTAGGGAAGACGGCCAGTCAGCACCTACTTTGTAAATGAAGAAAGTAAGGCTTGCTACGGTTGAACAATGCACCCAGTTAATACAGGTCTTAGAGGACAGGGCCAGCGTGTGAATCTACAGTCTCTGACCCCACCAGCCAAACTCTCTACACAGTGGCTACTGGTCAGCTCGTTCACTCATCAAAGTCTCCGAGTAACAGAGGACAGGTACTGGGGGACCGGGGACCAGGAGCTGGTGTCAGGGGACAATACCAATTGTGTTCTTTGTGCTGAATGAGAGGAGGTGGGCAGGGAGTTGGGGGGGAGGGATGCAAGGAGAAGATGGGGGTGGGGGGAGAGGGGAGCCAAACCAGCTAGAAGGAACCAAATGTTTGTCCCTTAAGAGAAACAGCTGAGCAGGGCATGGAAACAACCACCTATAATCCTGGGACTCGGGAGACAGGGGAGCAGGATCAAAAAACTTGAGTCCAGCCTGGGCTGCCTAGAGATATCCCATTTAAAAAAAAAAAGACACTGGAGAGTAGCTTAGTCCATAAAGTGTTTGCTATACAAGCATAAGTCCCTGAGTTCAAACCTCAGCACCATGTGCAGTGGCATGTGTGGGTAACCACAGCCCAGGGAGGCAGAGACAGGAGGATTTCTCCCTGGGACTCATGGCCGGCCAGTATGACTGAGTTGGTAACCTTCATGATCAGTGAGAGACTGTCTCAACAAAAACAAGGTAAAGGAGCCCCGAGGATGGCAGCCAGTGTTGACCTCTGACCTCCACACCCATGTGCACACACATGTCCCTTTCCTTCTGGACGTACAAAAGAGGTAGCTCCCTCTTCTCCTGGGAAGCCGTGAACATCTCTGGGAACCGGAAGAAGGCCTCTAGCTGATGGGGAGGTCTGTGACAAAGCCAGAGCAGGGTGCTTCATAGCATCGAAACCACACGCGTGTCCACTTCTTAAGAGCTGTGGGACTCTACAGTAGTACCTCGGTGCTCAGATTAACGAGGGGCGTGTTCACTTCACACATCCCTTCTGAGGGCTCATTAGATGGTTTTCATGGATACTCGAACTTACACAGGTACCATGAAGTAATAATTCTCGGACTCATCAGAGGATGTCACTGCCGGCTCAATTACAGACCTCCACGGGGGAGCCAAAATAGGTGAAAGGTGAACCACAAAAAGGCTAGGGCTGCTGGATATGGGACACTGAGGCCAGCTACCCCAGGGTGGCTCAACAACCAGGAGCACGGGGCCAGGTAAGAAATGTTCTGACTTGTACGAGGACATAACCCACTTTCTTCACTGGTGCCCAGAGCCCTCCTGTCCCCATAGCTTGTCTTGGGGCAGCAGCCTTCCTACCAGCTCCCTGCAGGTCTGAGAATAATGTGTGGCCACTCACCCCTTCTCCCGATGGGTAGTGACCGGGGTCTCACAAACCCAAGTTCATCTTCCCAGACGATGTTTCAAACCCCTTGTCCTCACCACAGGGAGTCATTTGCCACATGATTCTCTAGTAGTCATTTCCAGTGTCTCCAGAGGAGAGGTCTTGTGGGTGGTCTGGGGCAGCAAGGATACCTCTAACCTGCTAGACAGGAAGCTCCGGTGGCCTTGGTAGGGAAGGAGGCTCCACTCCCTGGGGCCGACATTTCTGTGCATGTGATGCCCGGGGACTAACAGTTCTGGGATAGCGTGTGTTTGTGTACATGCCACCGAGGTCTTAGTGCATGGCTGATGCATGTCCATGCCTGTGCCTCATGTAGCTCCATGTTACACTTTTCCACTGCAATGGTAGGAGTAGCAAACTCCAGGCGTGGGCATGAAGGGGTTAATAATCTACCCAGCCTTGCCCTGCCCACTTGGCTGCTTGGAAATCAGATAGGAGGAGGGGGAGTTTTCAGAGACTGGACTTTTCTTCACCTGTTCCTGGGTGAACCAGACCAGCTCAACCCAAGGGAACTGAGGGTTGCACTGGCTGAGTGTCTCTTTGCATGCGCTTGCAGGAGCTGCTGCTGGACCTGGTGCATGGAAGAAAGCAGTGAGCCCACTGCGGGTGGAAGTGAAGATGACTGACTTGCCCTGTGCGTGTGTTTGTTGGGGATCCTCCACTCCTACACAGCAAGACTGGATCTCGGATAACCCCAGCTGACTATGCAGTCGAGGCTGGCTTTGAAATCCTGATCCTCCTGTCTCTGCCTGCCAACTGCCAGGAAGGCAGACATGTACTACCACACCCAGCCTGTGGCAGCTTTAAAATGCACACTGTATTATCAATGACAGTTGCCGCTCTGCTCAACAGATCTCTGAAGCATTTTCCTCTTCCGTAGCTGAGGATGCGTGCCCTTCTAGACCTTTCTCTGGTTATGGAGATCCACAATTGGTGGGTTGTGTTTTTACATATCATTTCATACAGCATGACCATTCTCTTGAGTCATTGGGTCTTGTTTCATGAGGCACCAAATGGCTGTAGAGAGTGGATGCTTCCTAACAGGATGGTCAGAGAAGAAATGACTGTAACAGCAGATTCATTGGGCATACCGACCCCACCGGGACCTTGGCTCAGCCACACAGGACATGCAGAGTCAGGGTGTAGCTGGAACCTGCACTGCAGCCCAGCATCAAGAGAGGATGCGAGTCCACACTGGCAGCTCCAGGAAAGATCCATGCTCAAGTTCAAAGTCACCCATCAAGGGCCTTCCTATTGCTTTTGCGGGGCCATCAAGCTGAGAAGTCCCAGCCGGTGCTGGCATAAGTTGAGGATCACATCTGTGCTGGGAGCTGGGTGACTCAGCCCTGAAGCGTGGGGTTGATTTTCAAACTGGCGACCGGCCAAAGGAACTGTTTTGAATTTGCCTCAAATCAAACGTGAACAATGTTAAGTAGCATTTGTGTGTGTGTTGAATCTGGACCATTAGGAAAACGGTATCGTCCTCAAAGCTTGCAAGCTGGAAGAGAGGCCCCTGGGGATGCTTTATGATAGTCCTCAGCCCCCAGGCATGTGGGTAGGAGATTTTTTACCTACACAGACAGACCCCAGTTCTGAGCGTCATTTTGGGTATGGAAGTCACAGCTAATATCTGCCACCCTGATTCTAATCCACCCTCTGCTCACATGCACATACTGGAGCAGACAGACAAATAGAAATACAGACACAGGGGCTGGAGAGATGGCTCAGTGGTTAAGAGCAGAGACTGCTCTTCCGAAGATGCTGAGTTCAATTCCCAACAACCACATGGTGGCTCAAAAGAAACACAGACACATACATACACACACATACATAGACATATACATACACACAGACACAAACACACAGGAACACACAGACACACATATATACATACATACATACACACATATATATACATATACACACACACACTATATATATACACACACACATATACACACATACATACATTCATACACACACATATATACATACACACACATATATACATACACACAGACACATACACAGGGGTTAGGGCAAAGTCTCCACTGTGATTCCCAGTGATGTGAGACCCTCTTCCTCACATTCTCCCTCTTTCCACACAGCCACAGTGAGCCACACACCAGCTGGGCACATGCTCGCCCAGGACATCTATGCCAACCTCCTCCACTGCTGCAATGGCTGTCCCTACAAGCACCACGTCTCTCAACCCCACCCCACAGGGCACCGCACCTTTGGCGGCACTCTCTACCCACCTGCTTGGCGTCACCTCACCTACCACCCACCTGCGTCCATCACCACCCCAAATGACAGGGTGTGTTCACTTCATCTCTTTGCCTCCCCCACTAGGACACTGTCCCCAAGGGTGGCAGCTTAGCTGTCCTGTCTCATCCTTCGCAGCTTGCCTGAGGTCTAGAACACCCCCTCAGAGCTCAGGTGTGATCAGAGTAGCAGGTGGGGACCAGTGGCTGCCACCTGCCCAGCCCTTCCTTTAACATAAAAGATAACTGGCCTGGCTACAGCGACCATTGTGTCCCACAGTGCATCTCACTTAGCATGGGCAGGACCAGGCTGGTTGGACAGCTGGTACCTGCCCTGCCCTGTTCCCAGAGGGGGTGACAGCATGTCCAGAGTACAATGAAAACAGGAACCATTCCCACCCCCAGTGCACAATGGGTGCCACAGACCATGGACATGCTGAGGCTGGCTGGAGACCCCAGGGACTGGGGCCCCGGGAAAGGATACATTTTGATACATTTCAAAATATGCCAGGAAAGTGATAAAGAGAACAAGAGAGTCTGCTTGGGCTCAAAACCAGTCCATGTCAGTTCCTCTTCATATTCTAAATTAAGAGTCAAATCTTACTACATTTCTCACACTAGCGGAAATTAGAAGCAGACTCCAGTGCACAGTGAACATGGGCGGGGCTAGCAGCCCAACCCAAGCAAGATTTGCTTCCAATCACCACGTCCATGAAGAGTGGAGACTCTGAGCAGGGTATGTGAGATTTATGGGGCTCAGGCCAGAGGCAGCTCCATTGCCCCACTGCACACAGCTTCCAGGGGCCCCTGGATGCAATCCAGGTTGGGGGAACACCTCTATACTTCCCCCACCCTCCTCTTAACCAGCTGTCCTCCAGGCCAAGAGGTGGCTTAGTCTGCACGCCTTCTGTCAAGCAATCTCGGGGTGCCCTTGGGTTTTGTGTTGCTTAAAGCCAAACCCATCCTTTTCCCGGCTGCTTTCTCTATTTCTCCTTGCCCAAGAGCCTGCAGGGTCCATGAAGCATCGACCCGTGGATCATCTGGATCAGTTAACTGCCAAGCCTCAGTTTCTTCATCTGTGAACAGGGCTGACGCAAGGGCTCAGAGAGGGGCCGGTGAGGTTTGTAGGAAGCTCCTCCCTGACACACAACACATGTGACATTCTGCTCAAACTCCTCATCCACTGATGGCTGGGAGATGTTGGGCCATCTCTCAGATTTCCTCTCCTCTGGTCTCTGTAAACTCAAAGATCGTCCCTCAGTTCTAAAACACAATGCTCTTCAGGTGCATTTGGAAGAAAATCCAAGAGCTGCGTGGAGCCTGCAGAAGCTTGTGTGGCCGAGTCATGCCGGCCGTCCCCAGCTCCAGCCTCTCCCCATCCTGGTCTGACCTCATGACTTCTTTGCTGCTCCTTAAACAGGTTGAGTTTCTCTAACCTTGGGGGCTCTGTACATGTTCTCCCTCACAGCCTCCTGCCTTCCTCCTCTGGGTCTTCCCATGGCTGTCCCCACCTCGTTCCTCCGTCTTTCAGGAGCCAACCAAATGCAGAGATTCCTTCTTCACTTTCTGTTGCTGTGATAAAATACTCTAACCAAAAGCAACACAAGGAAAAGGGAGGAAAGGGTTCACTGGCTTACGTAGTCCACCACTGAGGAAAGTCAAGACAGGAACCTGACAGCAGGACCCCGCCAGCTGTTCCACAAAGTATTACTTCTGTCCAAGGAATGCTTACTCACTCACAGCCAAGGAAGCATAGCAGAAACCACGGAGGATGCTGCTTGCTGGCTCACATGCCTGCTTCTGCTCAGCAAGCTTTCTTAAACAGTTCAGGACCACTTGCCTAGGGAATGGTGCCACCGTCAGTGGGCGGGGTCCTTCTATATTGATCAACAATCAGGACAATCTCTAACAGATACCCCCACTGGCCAGTTTGATCTAGGCAAGTCCTCAACAGACGCTCACCTTCTCAGATGACCTTCAACTGTGTCCAGTTACCCACTAAAGCTAACCAGAGCACAGGGCCCTCTCTGAGGAGCCTGACTAAGCAGAGCGTCTGACATCACATGGCTTAGTCCCTTCTGGCAGCACCAACTTTTAATTATGTGTTCATTTACTTCCATGAAATAAAGCTTGTCCAGCCCTGCCCCGGTGCCTTGGGTAGCCCCTGGCACACGTAGATGTGCCTTACAAAACTGCTGAAGGAGGACTGAGCAGACAGACCCCATGTGGAATGTGATGGCTATTCTTGACTAACACAGGGAGTGACTCATGGTCCCAGAGTGCTATGAAGAGGTTTGTTCATGTCTGGGAGAATCCCCACATTTGCAGACTCCCTAACTAAATTCCCTGCTCTTTGGGCCGATCTGCAGGAATGTGTCTCTCTGTCTCCCTGTGAAAGAGACAGATCATACCAAGCCAGTTATACCAGGAGTCAGGAGAGGAGTCAAACTTAAGGCTGGAAAAATGAAGTTTACAACCTTGAGCCTGAGTCGAAAAGACAGCACTTTGGCAGTCCCATGGAGGATGTGAGAGAAAGGGGAGGCCAAGCCATGCCCACAGCCCACATGGTCACCAGAAGGCCGGATAGGTGGGGAAGTTCCCTTTAAACGCAGCTTTCTGGTAGCCTCTTGGGCAGGATCCTGGCCTGACACTGAAGGACAGTGCTGCTTGCACTGTGAGAAGACAAAAAAAAAAAAAAAAAAAAAGGAACACATTCCCTGAGGGGAAACTGAGGGATGAAGAGAGCTTTCAGGAACCCCATGAAAGCCAGGCATGGCACCCCATGCCCACAATCCCAGCACTCTGGAAAGCCAAAGCAGGAGTTCAGAAGCAACCCAGGCTCCACAGCACTCTCCCCTTCAAAGAAACAAAAAGAACACCCATGCAATTATCTGAACATGCTCCAAGGAGATGGGCTAAGTACCTCCAGGGTAGCCCATGGCAGCTCTGTTTCCCTACAACTCCAGTGACACAGCTCCTCCCAACTCCACGTAAACACTTCACCAAAGATGGGACATCTGGGCGAGCCATAAGAGCTGGCCTCTCGTCTTTCATTGCAACGAAAGCTGGAAGATTCTTCCCGGGCTGCTGGAGTAGCCGAGGGTAGGCCTTGTGAAATGCAAGCCAGGGCTGAGCCAGCTGGCGCCCTACTATGCTAAGGTGAGATGTCTCCATCCTTTGCCCCCTGACCCCACCTAAAGGCCAGGCAGGCCTCTCTGGAGCTGGACCAAGAATTCTGACTCATTTTTGCCACAGGAAAGAAAGAAAAAAGAGAAAGAAAAAAGAGGCAGACGTGATGTGTAACTTTCTGTACTCTATTTTGGGATTTTTTTTAAGATCCAATTTCTTGGGTTGCAAAGGGTGGGTTTTTGGAGGACTCTACACAAGGCACAGGTCTCTAGAGCTGGCTAGACAGGGCTGAGACGCTTGTGTCGCAGACCTGGCAAGGCGGGGCCACTGGAAGATCAACAGATCCCATCAGCCTGAAACAAGGAGCTAGTTCTTATAAGGCCCTGTGGCCTGGCATTCATTCACCAGGGATGGAGGCTGGGGGCTGGCCGGTGTGAGTCACCACTCCACTGGAGGCAGCTCGGTTCATTCACTCCTTCCTCCATTCAGCAGAGACCTGCACAGAGGGGAAGGAACCGCTGCCCTGCAGGGTGATTCACACGGCGTTTTGGGATGAAAAGCACTTTGGTTTGCTTAATGCTAAGATTCATGTTCCTCTGTGGCCAGGGAAGTCCATGGCTAAGGGACTGTCAAGTCCCTAACCCCCTAGCTAAAGGTGACCACAAGGTGAGACAGGTAAAGGGCTTGCTTTCCACAAGAACCCACTCCTTAGAAATCTGTACCGATGGCGGGATGGAGCCCTTCACCAAAGCGTTATTTTGCAACAATGTAGCATCGAAGATCCGGTGTTCTGCTTGGAGCTTCGAGGAAAAACATCGAAGCGGTGGCAGCTGGGAACAGTGCATTATCACAACTCTGTTTAGGGTCTGGGAGGACGTCTCATCACTGGGGACTGATCACCCTCTGTTGTGGGGTGCAGGCCCCAGCTTGGCAGCAGCACGCGCTTCTTAATACATTAGATGCCAATGAGCCTTCCCCAACTGTGATAAACAAATGTCTCAAGATGCTGCCAAATGTCCTTTGGGGCACAAAGTCACGCTAGTGAGAGCTAATATGTGAAGAAGACTCTGTTGAAGCAACAGCCCTGGTCCATTGGCAGGCAGAGCCCTTGTGCTACACGGCCTACCTTCTCCTGGACTTGGCCACCTGACCGCTGTCCTGTCCTGCTGCACAGGCTCCACTGAGAATCTCTCTGCCTCTTTCCATGCCTCCATACTCAAGCTTCCAGAGGGATCTTCTTCAAGTCAGTGAGAGCATATGACTCCCTACTTGAAACTGGCCAGAAGGCCATCTGGTGAATAGAGAACCAATTCGGATCCCATGCTCTGTGGAACCTTGCTAGTGCTGCCTCTCTCTTCAGTTCTTCTAACCCTTGTTCCTTATCTCTTCCAAAGCCAGACATATGCATCTCTCAGCTAAAACATCCTTGTTTCCCTGCCTCAGGACCTTTGCACCCACAATGCCTACTATCTGGAAGATGCCTGCCTGGACCCGCCTCAGTTAGATTTCTTGTAATCACTCAAATACCTCCCTAAATGGGCACATCCCCAGAGGGGACTCTCCTAAGAGCCCCAAGAGAAATGTCTTCTAAAATTCTGCGTGAACATATACTTCTCCTCATCATAAGAAAATCTGCAAAGCAACTCAGAGATCTCAGAGGTTGGTTCTTGGAGCGCCAACCTCAAGAGACTCCATCTTTCTGCAGTGTTTCCTCAGCCTGGCTCCACCTGCAAAGCAGAGATAAGAACTCTTTCCTGTGTGGGTTTTATAAAGGAGAAGGCCGGGGCCTGGCTTTGCTTCTTCCTTGATTAGCGCACAGTGATGGCCAGGGAGAGACTGTTCTCACTACAGAGAAAGCAGGCGTTGTGTGTACTCCTACACACAAAGGAGACTCTCAAAGTCCCCTCACCAGGGTCCTTCTCCAAGCCTGTCCTTCTGCATGTTTACCACAGCCTTCTCTAGACCCCGAGTCTAAGACAGGCCTTACAACTGTACCTTCAATATTACCCACTGTGCTAGCTGCCAGCACCTCTAATTCATGAAGCCAGTGAGATCTTAGCAGACATGGGTGGATGGCTTGTCAAAGGGTTCCTAAGTGGAAGCTGACCAAGCTGGGGAGAGGAACCCTTCACACTATTCTCCGTTCCAGTGCTTGGAATGTAAATGTGATGGCCACAGCTACAGCAGCTGTTTTGGTTCCATGAGGTGACCATTGATAGAACCGGATTCCTGGTGACTTCATAGTCCCTAGCTCCACACACTTGCTATGTAGTTTGGGGTGTCTAACCAGCTGTTATTTGGGGTTTATGGTTGATGCAACCAAACTTAAGCCCAACTGAATGATCCATCTCCATGGTGACATGTCCTCCAGGCTGGGGAAGGGTCCCACTTAAAGATATCTAAGGTGCACAGAGAGAGCAGATGCCTGAAGGTTTGTAGTCTCTCTACAGACCACGGATGCCAGTGCACCTCTGCCCCACAAAGGGTTTTTAGTTTCATTTTGCTTTTGATTTTGAGAAAGGGTCTCACATAGCCCAAGCTGGCCTCAAACTCACTATGTAGTCAAGGATGACTTTGAAAATCCTCCTGCCTCTACCTCCCCAGTGCTATGTCTACAGGTCTATGGAGCACCGTGTCTAGTTCCTGCAGTACCGAGAATAGAACCCAGGGCCTTGAGTATGCTAGACCAGGTCTCTACCAACTGAGCCATAAGCCCACAAAGGTCTTCTTTAAACTGTTCTCTCTAAAAAGCCAGACCTGAGGGTCCACCAGAAGGACACTGCCATAAACAGTATCAAATGCTCGTGCCCAGACCCAGAGCGAGAACTGACGCTCACCCCCACCCCGCACCCCCATCCTTGCCATCACATAGAACCTTCCCCAGAGGGTGGGAAGTGGGGAGAAGGCGGCTGTCTGACCCTCACGGGGGTGATGATGGCGCTCACTGGAAATAAAATCCCTGCTTACTTTCCGTCTGGTTTCCGAATTGCTTTTTCCTGGTCCTACCGTGCCAGCCCTGGCAGCTTTGCAATGATTTAAAATTCAAGGCAACTAATGTTTGCTGAGCACTGTCTCGCCAGCAGCAGGGCTGTGCGGGGGAAAAGTGTACAACGGTGGGAGCGGGGTCTATAATTACCCATAATAACAGCAGCGGCTGCTGCTTACGGACAACCTGGTAAAGGCTGCAGGCTGTCAACCCACTGGGTCCTCAGAGCAGCCCCAAAGGGACACTATTAATTTATACGAGGAGAAACTGAACCACAGAAAAAGTGGACAGTTCACTCAAGATCACACAACTAGGAAGACAATGACCAGACGTGGGACCAGACAAGCATAGCTCCCTAGCCCATTTGACAACCGTTACTTGACAGCAGGACCAAAGTTCACCCACAAGCAGCCAGGCCCTCGATCCCCAGACGTCAGTCAGTCTCCAGCCACCACTGTGGTCTTTTACTGGAGTATTAATGATTTAATCTTTAACTTTTTTTTCTATCTTTACTTGTAAAAATTATTTAAAAAGTATCCTTCTGTCACCACTGGGAACAGGACGACCATCACAAATAGAAGACATTCACAAAACAGAGGTACCAGGGCCAGTGAAATGGCCCAGCAGGCAAAGGAGCTTGCAGCCAAGCCTGAAGACCTGAGTTCAAACCCCAGGCCACACATGGTAGAAGGAGAGAACCACCTCCTAAAAACTGCCCTCTGATCTCCACGTGAGGCATGTGTGCACTCCTATAAGCATATATACATATGCATGTGTGCACAAAATGAGAAACACAGTTTTCAATGCAGTGACAAAGGTGTCATTGATTATGACGGGTAAAAATGTTGACTGACACATTAGCTAACATTAGCTCTACCCAGTTTGTAGAATACCAAGTGCATCCATCTTGGAAGGTGCTACATTTGAGTATATCTGGGGTTGTGGAGCTGCACACAGTGGGAGCTGCATACAGTGGAAGCTGCACCTAGTGGGAGCTGCACATAGTGGAAGCTGCACACAGTGGGAGCTGCACACAGTGGGAGCTTTACATGATGGGAACTGCACACAGTTGAAGCTGAACACAGTGGGAGCTGCATACAGTGGAAGCTGCACCTAGTGGGAGCTGCACATAGTGGAAGCTGCACACAGTGGGAGCTGCACCTAGTGGGAGCTGCACATAGTGGAAGCTGCACACAGTGGGAGCTGCATACAGTGGGAGCTGCACCTAGTGGGAGCTGTATATGATAGGAACAGCACACAGTGGGAACTACTCATAGCAGTAAGCCACTGTCCTGGAGGCCAGCAGATCATCACCAGGAGAGTTAAGAAACTTGCCCAGCTTACCTCACACTGGGGTGCTCAGCAAACCAGCCCAGAGAGCTAGACAGATCTGCCACTGAGCTGTGACTGCAAGAGGGAGCATACAGTCACCATGGACTGGGAGGAGGGATAAAAGCGGCTGGAAGAGAAACCTGCCTGACAGAACAGTTAATGTGCTTTTCAGAAATTGGTGCTGGCACTCCTCCCAGGCTGTCTGTCTGTCTGTCTTCCCTGCTTCAGGGTGTGCCCATGGGGTGGACACTGGGGATTGTGGCAGGGGAAGGGCTGAGATGTGGAAGAGCTTACCCATTCCCATGGGGCTTGTTTCCAACTACGAGTCATTTCCCTGACTGTGGAACAGGAAGAGGAGCATGGCTCCCAGTATTAGGGTAGAAGAGCTGAGACAGGAGGATTGCTGCAAATTCAAGGACAGCCTGAACCTAACTGACACACTCTCCAGCACAATGACCCTGTCTGAACAGAAAGGAGGCTACTGTTTACCACGTGACCTGGGCCAGTGCTCCTATTTTCCCCACCTCCAGGAGCCCCAGCCTGGCTTTAACCCCCTCTCTCATACCCCTGTGCAGACACGGACCTGTGGACAGGCCCTCATCCCTGAGCACAGGACATCTCTGCACAATGAGAGGGTGCATGTGCGTGAGCGAGCCCTGGCGTGTGGCAGGCTCCGGAGACACGGTCATCCATCACCTTCTCGTTGAAATGTGGGAAAACAAACGGCAGACCCGGGCTGGCCCCTGTTAATGAGAACCAAACACAAAGCCCAGCGCAGAGCCTTCCTCTCCGTGTTTCCCTTTTTCCTTTTCCGGTCTGGAACCAGCCAGAGGCCAAGATAAGGGTTGTGGTAGCAGAAGGTTTCAAAGGCACCGCTGGAGGCAGCAGCACCCAGAGCCCAAGGGACGGGCCAGCCTCACTTGCTTGGAAGACTTTAAACTCACTAACACGCAATCCAGGGAGGAAACGCCTGGCCAGAGGGCGATCAGCTTCCTTAGGAGGCTTGCTTTCAACTGGTTCCAAGTGGCATCCGCACTGTCAGCCGCCTGTCAAGGCCGGGGAGAGCCTTTCATGTCCCTGTATCTCCATCCTCCATGGTGCCTTGTGAGCATGGCATAATAGCATCCGTGCCGGCATTGGCAGCTGGCTCTCTGGTCCCAGTGGGTGTGAATTGCTGGGCCTCTGGTAACCCACACGATTTCTATAAAGTCACTGAGCATCTCTGTCCCCAGTTTTGTCTCCAGAAGAGAGCCTAATGGGAGAAGAGCCCATGCCACATGCAAATCCCAACTGCAAAACAGAGAGGCAACAGGCTGCAGGCCTGGGTGGTCAGGCAGATGCTCGGGCTGCGAGGCACACGAGTCAGAAGAGAAGCATGCTGTTCTGTTTGCAAGGTAGCCAGGATTCAGGGCACCTGTGTAGACAGGCTTGTGGGACGAATGCCAGCACACAGTAGGTGCCAGCACACAGTAGGTGCTCAATACGTGTCTTCCTTCATCTTCTGCATTACTATTCTTACTCCTCATGGGCCACAAATGAGTTTCGGATGAGAGTTACGTCCCAGGTGTGAATTGGTAATAATTCAGAGAAAAGCCTTTGGCCTTGCAGATGGGGACCTGAGAGTGTCTTGGGGGGGGGGGCGGGCCGGAGCGGTGGTATTCCTCATGTCATCTCGGGGTGAAAGGCCTCTCGCCACTCCAGGTGCTCTCTATCCTGTTGAGGATACCCCACTGCCGGAGCCTCTCCCCAGGCTGTGCAGAGGCATGGTCACCAGGCCCAATGCCACCATCAACCAGAAAGCTGTCCAGGCTGCTTCCCCAGGGGCCAGAGTGATGGAAACAGGACAGCACAGCCCATGTGCTATCCTGTCACTCATGCTGACCTCAGCCCCAGAACTCCACGCAGAATCCCCATTGCCCTGGCTGGTAGGAGATTAGCAGAGTGGACCCACGACACGCTGCCTCCTGCTGCTGACACTGTTGGGTCTGAGATTCGCAAGACTAGAAAACACCAGCCACACACTGGGCTGTGAGGATATAGGATAATACAACCACTGCCTGGAGGACTATGGTGACAGCTAGCAGGGACAGCTCCTGAAGAGAGTTCCAAGGACTCTGTTATCCTCCTACCCAGGAGTGTCATAAATTTAAACGTCCTCCAAACCATCAACGTCCCTCAATGTACCCATCATCCCTCAATGTACCCATCGGCCTTGCTGTAAGCCCTGGCATTTTGACATAGAAGAAGCCCAAGGTTGTTGCTGCCTTCACCCCAAGAATGAGCCCTATGCTACACACGTCATTTCTACCACAGCCCAGAGAGGCTGAGGGAGCTGCCCAAGGCACCTAGCACAAAGGAACAACAAGAAGTCTGGCTGTTCAAGGCAAGCCAGGTGTAGTTGCTGTTGTAGCTCCTCCTATGTGCTCACCTCCTGCATGCTCACCTCCTATGTGCTCACCTCCTGCATGCTCACCTCCTGTGCACTCACCTCCTGTGTGCTCACCTCCTGTGTGCTCACCTCCTGTGTGCTCACCTCCTGCAGGCTCAGCTCGGCCACTTTCTCTTTCCTGGCGGTGGAAATCAACCCCTAGAAGTCACCCCCTCTGCTGTTAACTTGTTCATTAAACTACCCACGTGCAGCTGACCCTTGGGAAAGCCTTGTCTGAGTAAACAAATGTTGCTGTCCAGTCTGGCCAGAGATGGGAAGAGCGTGGCGTGGAGAGAGGGGTAGCATCCCTGTCCTCTGCAGTTTGCCTGGAGTTTGAGACAGAATAAAGGGTCTCCCACTAAGAAACATCATTCCAGCCCAGCTCTGACGGGGATGCGAGCTTCCCAAGTCAGGATCCACAGCTGTGTCCCAAACAAATCCTAGCAACTTCCTCCCTGGCTGCTATAGTTCCCAAGTCACGGCATTCTACAGACCATTTCCACACCCAAGGTCCAAGGTTGTGCACACAGGCCAAGCCTGCCCTCACCAAGAAAACTGACTAAACCCACCAGAAAGAGATCCAAATAGAAAAGGCATCAGAGAAGATGGCCACAGCCAACACAGCGTGCACACACAGGAGGAAGCGTGCACACACGGGAGGAAGCGTGCTCACATGGAGGAATGCCTTGAGATCGCTCAGATTTCTCTTTCCTCTTGGATTTTTTTTTTTTTTGAAATACACTATCACTGTATAGCCCAGGCAGGACTCAAACCCACAGCAATCCTCCTGCCTGAGCCTCCCATGTGCTAGATCAGAGTTGAGCACCCCATCCCAACACAACATGAGGCTGTAATTTTTCCTCCTGTGATTCCTACTGAAAGTCTCTGACCTAGCCCTCAATCCTTCTTCTTGGTTCCCACTCAGCAGTTCACCATCACGTTCCCTGGGGACAGTCACTGTGTCCAGCTTCAACTCATTCTGCCCTGAAGGAAAAGAGAGGAGTGGGGAGGAGGGGGTGTCTCAGAACAGGAAGGAGAGATGAGATGGGGCAGCCTGTTCACTAGGCACAATGAACAAGCCTGCTCCCTTGTTCAGTGCCAGGCCTGGGACCCCAACCCGAGCCCAGCCCTAAAAGCATTAGTTCAAAGTTAAAGTTAGCCACACGCAACATCGAAGCCCCGAGGGGAACTCGGAGCTCAAAGACAATGCTCCCTTTGACTGCGAACCGCAAGGGAACACCCACGGCATACTTCTCGATTAAAAAAGGAAAGTGAAAAAGATTTTTTCTTCCGTCTTCTTCATCTTATAAAACTAACTTGTGCTTAGTCCATGAAGTCACAACTTCGTTAGCCTCGGGCCAGCCCAAGGCACACTGGCCACAGAGACAAGGGCCCGGAGAAGCCTGCCTAGGGCCTGGTGAACTGACGTGCCCCCATGAATCATTGCAGCTTCCTTCCTCCGCTTCCTTCAGCACAGGAAAACCACCAAGGGCCAGCCTGCCTCACACGCCTAGCACCCGACACCCAGAGCATGGGGCATCTGAGAGACTGAGGCAAACAGGGCTTCCCTGGGCCCCCTAAGAGACAAGGGGGCCTTCAGATTGTGCTTCACATAGCCGATTAAATGCCTATGGTGTGACAAGTGGCCGGATGATGGGTGTATGGGGGCAGAATAGAGGGATTGAGGAAGGGCCGGACTATAAGGTGACACACAAGCAAAGACGCAGAGGGTGACAGGGGAGCTGCTGACAGAGGCGCAGATGAAGCACCCACTGGATGGCACATACAAGGAGCGGGGCACACGTCTCTGCCTCCACATCCAGTGCCTGCTGGTTGGGTGAGTAACCTAAAGTTGTACAGTAGCTGAGCGAAGGCTGAGGGACTGGCCCCTCCCTCATCTACACACATCTACACACATCAAAGCACACACTAGTCTGTACCTCTTAAGTAGTTACAGTGCACGGTTACTATAGCCTGTCTCCACCTTTGCGGGAACAACCTAGTGTCCAGGAGGCACGAGCCAGAGCACTGTGTTCACAGTTCACTGGAGAGTTCCTTGCTGCTGGGAATTTGGCTCTTCCAGTGTCTTAGTAAAAAAAAAAAATCTCTGACATATCACAGCAAAACTCCTAAATCTCCCCAAGCAAGCAGTGTCCTCAGAGCCTTCAAGATGACCATACCAATTACCTGCTCCCTACACTCCAATTCTACCTAAATGTCACCTCAGCAGGAAGTTGGCAGGAAGCACCCTTACAACCCCCTACTGTAGCCCCTCCCACTCTTTTCTTTTCCTTTCTTTTTCGACTCCCTGACAGACTGTAGATTGTACATCTCCTTCCATCAGAAGTGAAGGTCTTGTCAATCCATCATCCCTATCTTCTTGCTCTACGGAGGACGAGACCAGACATCCTTCAGGCTCTGAAGGTCACGCTGTCTCTGTCCAGAACACTCACCCCTTGCCATAACAATAGCAAAGCCACAATGGGTATTATTTAAATGAGGGGATGTCACTGTGTGCTAATATAACTACTTGGAAAGGTTGAAGACGTCTCCCGCAGAAGGACACATCTCAGGTGTTAGCATAACACACTTGAGCACTTGGGGCCATAGGCTGTCTCTCAAGCAACCCCCATCTCTACCACATTCTCAGGGCATGCCTGAGCCACACCCACTGTGGACATAAGGAGTATCTAGCACAGGGCTGGGGACATGTCCAGAACCTAATCAACACTCGATAGGGAGCAGAAGCTGCCAAGAAAACAATCCTTGCCCTGCACAATGGCCAGTTGGTACACTACACCCACACACCGCACTCGGGTAACCCTGTATCCCTGTACCACTTCCTGATGAACAAAAGGGTACAGAACTGTGGCTGAGCAGGTGTCTAACCATGGCTGAGTTGGCATGGCTCGGCCTGGGGACAGGCAGAGACAAGGTTTCCTGAATACTCCTGATGCAGGTTTCTGATGTGGCCTTCGTCGGGTGACATGATGCCTTCCCATGACTATCAGATGGGAACATGGAATTCCAGCAGAGGCCCAGGAGTCCAGGGGAGTGTGAAGCCTCTGGGATTCCTGCTAAGTTTGCTAGACACCCCAGTGCTGTCTCTGATGATGATGGTGAGGACCACGAAGTCAACCTCAGGGAAGGGGATGCTCTAGAAGGTGACAGCCAAGGCCTCTGGCAGAGGAGGCAGCCACCCTGGTTGCTGGGGAGGCTCTGTCCTGTGCAGCACCTCGGTGCCTGGATTCTCACCAGTGCTGTGCAGTTCCTCCCCGAAAGGAACCAGTATAGCCTGTGCTCAGTCCTGTGGGAAGCTGAGCTGTTGGGGAAACTGAGGCCACAAGTGGCCTAGTTCTTCTCACCACACCATAGAGGGCTCGGTGGGATCTAGGCGAGCCCCACGTGTGTTGAGGCACAGGTCTATGGTGACCATTTGAACTTGGGACAGCCTGTATCTAATAGTATCTACTAGGGAGGTGGGACTTTAGAGCCAAGCACACGCTGTGTGGATTCTCTGTGTTCTTTTCCAAGCCTAGACACGCTGGGTGCACCCCGGCCACCCACACCTGGGAGCCTGCATCACCCTGAGACTCAGTATTGTCCCATTGTGCTTTTATCAACTTGGTACAAACCTAGTCATCCCTTGGAAGAGGGATTCTTGAGAAAATGTCCCCCTCAGAATAGTCTCTGGGCATGCTTGTCTGTGGGAAATTTTCTTGATGATGGATGTGGGAGGGGCCAGCTCACTGTGTGAGCTTCGCAGCTTCACCCCTGCGAAGGTGGTCGTGAGTTATAGCAGGCTGAGCAAACCTCGGGAACAAGCCGGTAAGCAAAGTTGCTTCATAGCCTCTGCTTCAGAGCCTGCCTCCAAATCCCTGCCCTGAGTCCCTTCTACGAGGGACTATCATCTCTGAAATGAGATAATCCTCCCCACACTCCAAGCTGGTTTCGGCTGGTGTTTTTTATCGTATCAGTATAAACCTACCTAAGACACCCAACCTACACTTGGGAGCAGCCTCTGGCCATGCCATCAACACTGGCAGAGCAGGAAGCAGCATCAGAGAGAGAGCAGCCTCCATCCAGCCTGCACCCCCACCACCTGGCAAGGTCAGATTACGACTGGAATGGACTAGTTTCTTTACTGAACTTTTCAAATACTGAAGCCTTTGGAGCCACCTGGAAAACTACCCCTGCAGCTTTACAGATTTCGATTTCTTCTTTGTGGCCCAAGAAGTTAGGTTCTCAGGCTTCTGAGCTAGACCACTCGGGGATCGGCTGGTAGCTCATCTACCTCCTGTGTGACCTTAGGCATGTCACCTAACCCTCTCGGTACCATCAAATCCTGCCTAGAAATACCAAGAGGCTTCTACCCGTCTTCACAGGAGAAGGTCCAGGAGCAATGCCCGGTCTCACTGGTCAAACGTCATCCCCTCCCCACCACAATATCATCAAATACCCCAAGAAAGCTGGGGCAAAGCAGAGAGCCAGGAGCCAAGCCCAGGAAGGCATTCATAAACACAGGGCATCTGGGAAAGAGATGTCAGCAGCCTCCGCCAGTTAGGATGGCTACCCTGCAATCCTCCATGTTTTCCGGTGTACATGAGGGCCGGGATCAGAGCCTGGTGACACCATCGCTAATCACACCGGAGGCCCCGGGTTCAAGCTCCAAACCAATAAAACAGAGGAACAAAAAACATATGCACATATGTGCGTGGTTACATAGAAAACATTCATGTGTGTGCACACGTGTCTACAAATATAGAGGAATCACAGGTTTCTAGATATGTGCACACATATGTGTGGTTACATATGAAAGATACCAATTCTCCGTGTGGACACACTCAGAATCCCTTCTCACTCTACACATCGGCTGTGGGACGACCTAAACCCAAAGTGCCCAACAGGCAAGATTCAACTCTAACCTCAGGCTCCCCAGTGGAGGAGGCAAGCCCCATGACCGCCACGGTTGAGATCCCGTCTGAGGCCTGGGATGGTGACTGCAGTGTCGCGACACCATTTGAGAACAAGGGTAGCAGGGGTACCACAGAGCACAAGTGAGAACAAGACTGGTGCTGGTCTCACATCTGTGTTACTGTGAGTCACAGGTATCCCGGCACAGGGTGGGGAGAGAACCCTAAACCACCTTGTGAAAGCCAGCACTAGTAGCTTTATCCTCGAAGGATGCCACAGAGGGACAGTGAGGAGCACCTCAAGGTGTCTACACGATCCTTGAATGAACTATGACATGTTCACTCATTTAATCTCTGCAGGGACCCTGTGAGGACAGCATCAGTGTCACCTCAAGAAGACCAGTGTCAACAAAGAGGGCATAGACTCCTCACCTCACCTCACCAGAGCCAGTGACAGCTTCTGGGTGGGGGTGCGGCATAGACAGGGTGCTTGCCAGCAAGGGTGAGGTCTTGGCCCAGCCTGCTATTCCAGATAAGACGCTCCATGGGGAAGTCCCTCCCTGGTCGCTCTACTGATTTCTTTAGTAACAGAGAAGAGACAGCAACCCTGCCTGAGCCAATACACAGACACAAGTCCACTAGGGTCCCCTGGGGGCTCAATCAGACCATCCTTAACATTCATGACTGTCCTAGAACCCCTGAGAAGCCATCACTTCCACTGACCCGCCCAACCTCACTGTCTAGTTAATAAGAGTTGTTGACAGAGCTGGCACCACCCAACTCAGCTTGGAGACTCATTCATGGTGCCATTAGAAAACGCTGCCTGTTCAGCCCAGGCCTCAGCCACATCCCCATGAAACTCACGGAGCATCCGGAGGCTCGCAAAGGCCAGCTGAGGACAAGAGAGAGAGATTTGCAGATAGAGTCACTATCTTCTCTCTCTCTTGTGCTCTCTCTCTCTCTCTCTCTCTGTTTGTGTGTGTGTGTGTGTGTGTGTGTGTGTGTGTGTGTGTGTTCTGTGCACCTGAGTGTATGTGTACACATGCAAAGTCCACAGCAGGATAACAGGGCTTTTCCTCCATCACTTGCCATCCTGAGAGAGCCTCTTACTGAATTGGAAGCTCGCTGTTTGGCTGGGCTGGCTGGACAGCAAGCTCTCAGGATCCTTTTGTCCCTGTTCACCAAGCGGATGCTATAGGTACACACAGCTATCCCCAGTGTTTTACATGGGCACTGAGGATGTGAACTCCCGTCTTTGTGTCTTTAGACAAATGGTCTTTCTTACCCCTGAGCCATCTCCCTAGCCAACAGTCACTCTCTTTGGAAAGACTACTTAACCAGAGGCTCCTTTCCCACAGGCTCCCCAGGGGTTCTCACATGGGGGAAGACAAGAGACAAGAGCAGAGCCTGACACACAACTCCTGGTGCAGTGTCCGCTACACACCCAGAAGGGCACCCCTGTTAGCTGTTGCAAAAGAACCTTCTAGAAATCTGCTCCAACTCATTCATGTCAGCCCCCACAACTGGAGGTCCCACAGGTAACCAGAGGCCACCCCATGTTTCTCTTCTGTGTCTAGGTCATTTCAGAGCCATCTGGGAGCAGCAGACATCACCACATGGATGGACAGGACAGGTAAGGAGAGTGACAAAAGCCATGGCAAGGCCGATGCCAGAGTTCTGAGCTTCCCTTACCCTCCCCTCCCCTTCCCTCCCCTCCCCTCCCCTCCCCTCCCTTCCCCTCCCCTTCCTGCTACATCTATTAACTGGGGCTGAGTCTCCACAACCTGGTGAGTGTGGAATCTGCTCCTGTATGTGACCAGAAACAGCCAGACACAGAGGGTCAGCAGCATACGGAAGAGCCCAGCTGTGTCCATGGCCCTGTCTACTGAATCTGAGGCTCATAGGTTCCATTAGTCGGCAAGCCTCAGGGACACTCCAGTCTCTGCATCCCCAGCCCTGACATTGAGATGGCAAGCATGCGCAACCGCCCTGTTTCCCCGTGGAAACTAGAGATGAACTCAGGTCTAACAGAGCAAACACTTTGCCAATGAGACGTCTTCCAGCCTTCACCCATCCCTCCCTCCCTCCC
>NW_021604638.1:6318304-6324839 GCF_004785775.1 Grammomys surdaster | reverse complement strand
TGTGTGTGTGTGTGTGTCTGTGTGTCTGTGTGTGTCTGTGTGTCTGTGTATCTGTGTGTCTGTGTGTGTCTGTGTGTGTCTGTGTGTGTCTGTGTTTGTCTGTGTATGCGCGCGCGCTATGGTACTGAGAACCAAAGGGCCTCCCATCCTCCAGGCAAGCCTCTAACACTGAGCTGCATCCAGCCCCACATCCTGCTAGCTCTTGACAAGAAAAAAAAATAAGTCTAAAAGATGAAGCACCCCCCCAAGCTACACCTAATACCCCAGAGCCAGCTAGAGCCAGCACCCCTCACCCCACACACCCTGCCCCCTTTCTTCTCCCAGTTAACAGCACAGCCCTAGGTTTCTGATCCCTCATGCCCAGGTCCAGCCATCACCACAGCCTGGGTGACATCAGGCAAATTGCTTCAGTGCTGTGCCCCAGTTTTGTAGTCTGTAAAATGAGCACAGTAATCCTACCACCTATGCTCCCAGTGGTGCATGTGGGTGTTGCCACAGACTAAATAGGTCACTGAGGAAAGCTCAGAGTGAATGTCACTCTTAGGATGACACACATGCTCTGCAAGAGCCTGAGAACTCCCCTGCTCTCTCCCTCTGGAAAACAATAAGTTCTCCAACATGCTGGAAGCCTCTCCACTCTGCCTAGACCTGAAGGAACCGGGGACACTTGGGCTTCTGAGAGAGGCTCCAGACAGAACCCTCCTCCCCTGGGTATTTTCTGGGGGAGGAGTTGAGTCTACACACACACACACACACACACGGTCCCACCACACCACCTTGGTATCTCACCTGAGGTCATCCCAGCCCCCAGGTAGGTCACACAGCCACAGGTGGCTAACAGATGCCCTAAGCTTGGGCTGTGTGCTCAATAATTTTTTATTAAACTTTAATGCCACAAGGGGCCAGGTACAGAGGAGAGGACAGAGGGCAGGACTTGGGGGGCAGCTTCTCCTAACAGGGACCCCACATTCACACACTGCTCCACCCTACCTCTCCCCATCTTTACCTTCTGATAAATGGGTTGGGTCCAGTCACATACAAAGTACTTCCCACATACACAGGAAACAAAGGAGTCTGCATGAGGCAGACGGGATGCCACCACCTTCCATGGTTGCCCAAGAGCCAAACACAAGGATCTCAGCTACAGTTAGCCCAACCAGGAAAACATGCCACGGGTGCATGTGAAGGTCACAGGACAGCTTTTAGAAGTCACTCCTCTCCTTCCTACACGTGGGTCTAAGAGATGGAACTCAGTTTATCATGCTTGGCTGCACACAACTGTCGGACCATCTTACCAGCCCTAACTTACCTTTTTATTGGGTTTGATATTGGGTCATCTCTGTCGGGACAGAGACTAAGGAACTTATGAACAAATAGTCCCCAACCACCACAGGACACTTCCCCCCCCACCCTCCAGACTCCTCTTCTGAAGTTTGAGCCAGGGGAGCCTATCCCCCGACCCTCCCCCACCCAGCTGAGTTCACCTTACTCCCAATCCTATACCTAGGACCCCAGGAGCCTCCACGGATGTCAGCACACCGGTTCTACCCCAACAAATGACCATCAGCAAGACCCACTTCCTGTCACACAGCTGAAAAGGAAACCGGAAGTCCTGAGCTCACAAACTTATCAGAGAAGACCACACACGTGGGACTGCCTGAGGGGTGCTATTCCTAAAACCTCACCGGGAAAGGAACCTCAGCTGGCTTTTCTCCCTTCTGCACAGCCTTAGAGTGAGTGACCGGCTGGAATTCAGATCCCGGAGGCCCCTAGCAGTCTGAAAGCCTGCTGGCTTCCTCAGTCTCCTGACTGAAGGATACACCTGAACAGGTTCTGGGGAGCTGCTCCTGGCTCCCAAAGCTGAGGCCTGCTGCCTGAGATGAGGGGACAACCAGGGTCGTGCCTCTGGGACAAAGTCCTGAGAGAGCCCCACGCTTCCTCCAGAACACTTGAATCTAGATCCTACAGGTGTGCTGAGATTACAGATGTGTACGGCCACGCCCCATTTAGTATTGCTGAGGATGGAGCCCAGAGCCTCGTGCCCAGAGGGTGAGCAATCTCTCAAAGCAATCACGTCCCCGACCACAAAGGTCCCCATTAAAATCTGCTTCCCAAGCTAAAACTTGGAGTGTCCCATATTTTATTTTACAGCGAGCAGAGTGTGTTCGATAAGATTTTAAATTATAATCCACCTAGAGTCTTTGGAAACAACAGGCCATAAGACGGATGTGAACTTCTGGTGCAAAGCAATAGTCTCCTCTGAACTCAACATCCAGCTGCTCCCTTTCTGGAACTTTCCATGGTCCAGCTCTAGATGAATGGTATAAAGGCCCCACTGAGAGCTGGAGCTTGCTCTGTCTCTCTCCTGATCTATGCCACTATAAAGTCTACTCTCGTTTCTGAGGCCAAGCTGAGCCCAGCTTCTCACAGGGCTTCCCAGTCACAGGCCTCAGTGCAGTGGTGGCATGACCCTCTGGTCAGTCAGAATCCTCATGGGGAGCAGGACTTGGGCTCCAATGAGCTGGCAAGAGGGTCAGAGCCAGACAGTTGTAAAGAGAGAACAGGCGGGAGGCATGGGCACCAGAGAGAGGGAAGTCAGGAGCTGTCCACGGAAGACAAGGAAGGCCCCAAAGCAATTGTTACCCTGTCGTTAAACAGCAATGACTTTGAACAAGTTTGGAGACCTCACCCTGATAAGAATGGAATGGATCTTGTGTACGGTAAGCTCTTCCAAAACACTCAACACTGTGCTAACTGTAAAATCTGGCTGTTGGGTTCCTGTCATCCTGAGACCCCAGAACCTTGCCTGGTCCTCAGCAGGTATCCAAGAAATAAGTATTAAGGCACCAGTGACTGAAAACAGCTCATGCACCAAGATGCACAGAGCCCTTCGAAGGAGTCTCCCCCTCCCCTTCCATGCCTGGGGCTAGAGATCAAATAGCCTGGAGCCCCTGAGCCAATAGGATAGCCTTCAGCCTCTCTGGCTGCTGCAGCTGGAATCCCTGGAGTGACATCAGAAAGGAGGCAGTTTCTTAGGAGCCTTGGCCAAGGGCTGAGCAACCAAAGAAGGTAGCCATGATGGGGACAGCAGGGGACTTAAGAGGCTGCAAGCAGAACGGGACTGACCGGAGTGGTGCTGACCTATTAATCACCCAGAAGTGAGGCTGTGGAGTCAGGGCGTCATCAGTCAGTACCCCCCTACCCACTTAGGACCCCAAAACCAGTGCTCACCAAGATCCACCAGGATCAGACTGCCAAGGGTGTGCTCCAGGCAGTGAGAAGCAACTGAGTCTTCCCACAGATGGCCCCTAACAAACCAGCTATACAATCAGCTGGCACGTGCTCAAGGTGGCCAGCCAGTACTTGGGCTGACTGCCATTAGAGGAAGACAACAAAGTCCCGCGTACACTGCCCTGTATATCAGCCCCACATCAGTGCGGAAGTAACAACCACAAGATACACACAGAAGGAGGAGGTGAGGCTCAGGCTCTGGGAAAGGGACCTGGTTCTAGGGCTGCCAGGTCGGAGAGCAGGCCGTGCCAGGGTTTTCCATTTTTCCCTTCTCCTTGGCATATCTTAATTGTACAGAACAATGGCTTCATTCCGGTTTGTTATACCCAGGTAGTAAGTGCTTTGATCACAGTCACAGGAGTCCTGAACTAGAGGAACACACCCAGTGCACTTGGGGAGAATTTTAGGGTTTGGAGGTTGTTTGTCTTCTGGTCTCTACACCTGTTTGGTAATTTCTAAGGAAGCTTCTTCTTTCTTTTCTGTTTTTTTTTTGAGGGGTGGAGGGTGGGGAATACAGCATCTCTCTGTGTAGCCTTGACTGGCCTGGAACTCACAATCCCCCTCAAAGATGCTTATAAATGCAATGACCAGGTCCCTACCATTCCATAACTCCATTGTAAGATAGACACAAATAAACAGTTACAATGTATAGAAGGTTCTGGCTAATTGAGCTGTGTGGGTTCACACAGCCAGAGCTTAGACAGACTCCTGTCTGTACTTCCTAGCTAACCAGATTATACAATTTAAAGAATGTTTCAATTCAACTATTTTGGAGGAGAAAAAAATCAAACTTCTTCACTGACTTCTACAAATTAGGTTTACTCACAAGCCACAGACTTAAAGGACGATGCTGGAAAAAGCGAGCGGAGAGGAAGGCTCATTGCTCTAACAAGTCTGCCAAATCCTAGCAATCTCTCCATCACAAAGAAAAAGCAGGACTGTCTTCCCCATGGACATCATGGTTCCTCACCCTGCCCTGGAGATGTCCCACCCAGAATGCAATTCTGCATTAAGCTCTTGATTCTCATCTCAGACTTCTCTCTCTCCAAGGAGCAAAAAGCTGAGATCTCTTCAGTCCCACAAACAGCAGCAAGGAGAGTGAGTCTCCTGGTGACAAGCACAGGGTACAGAAGGAAGAGAATTTGAGTCCATACCTGCACCACAGGGTGTCCTCCTGTTGGGGCTTTGACAGCACCACGGCTGCCCTCTGTCTCGTAGTGGGCCCGGTGATGGGGCTTGGGCTGGACCTCAATCCGCAGCTCGTAGGAGCCCGACTGATTGGAGAGTGGCCACTCGAGTGGTGGGAGGGATGCAGTCACAGGGATGCTGTGGTAAGAGAAAACCCAGCCATGAGGACATCAAACCAAATCAGTCTGTCATTACACTAAACATAAATGGGCCCTTTTCTGAAAACTGTACCTAGGGGTAAAAGAATAAAATGCTTAGTGTTGAGAGGGTACAGATTGCCCAGGCATGGTAGAGGAGCTCTTCCCAAGGCAAAGGGCCTCCCTTTGCTCTCATCTTCATCTTGATGAAGACAATGTAGCTGGCTCCAGGGGGGATGAAGCTAATCTCATTATGTGTTGGTTCCTCCATGTTTCCAATGCCTGTGGTGGCTTCTCCTCTGAAAATTGTGAAGAACCCAATCTTGACATCTCAAAACATCCCTCTGTCAAAACCTTTCCTTTTCCAGAGGGCAAAGGTGAGTGCAGGAAATCTTCAGTGGCAGCTGGGAGTGTGTCACTACCTCACCAGGGACTTCAATACGTTACCACTCTTAGGCACAGACTCCTACAGTCAGACAGCAGAGAGACCGGGTGATAACTGCGAGTCTCTCAATGTCTGATTGTCTTGATTAGCAGTGCATTTGGGAGTGAGCTCACGTCTAGTCAGAATCACTAACTGTGGGCCACTGAGTGATGCGTCCTAGAAGCATGGAGGGGAATCTAGCTCGGGTATGGATGGACCAAACTGCATGAACCCCACGTGAGGTACAAAGGGAAGATCAACACCATGACTAGAGTCCCATACCCACGTGCAATTCCCTGCCTAACACCTACTCCCCTGTGACTGTGAGCAGATGCCTACAACTCTCTAGGTCCAGCTTCCTTAGTTGTGAAGTGGGCACACTGAAATCCTACGAGGAACTTAGTTAGCATCAAGGTAATCAATAACCATCAGCACGAATGGTTTTCCTCAGAAGATGCACACACATGTGCATAGGCACACACATATACATACACTACAGACATACATGCACACCACATGTACATGGGCACACATATACATATATGCTACTCACATACATCTATACACATGTCCATGCACACACACAACACATACATATACCAGGACACACATATACATATACCCACACAAAACACATTCTTATGCATACAGGTACATGCTCACATACACCACACACCTACACATACATGGAGAGCCACATCACATACATGTATAAGGACATGTATACACATATAACAGAAACACATACATACACATATAACACAGAAACATATACATACATGTGCATGTACACATACACATACCACACATACATGTAAATGGCATAAATATATACACACCACACATACACATACGTGTATATATGCATGCACATGTACAAGGACATCTACATACACACCACACACATATACACATTCATGCACACATACATATACACATACACACATGCATCTGTGCATATACATACACACTACAGCACACATATATGCACATATACATACCCACCTACCACACACACACATACACATACACACACACACACACACACACACACACATCATTTTCGATGGACTTGGCTACAGTGTCAGATGCAGAGACCAAACTTCGAGGGAAAGTTTTAAGTTTCAACTTTAGAGCCTCAACACTTCTCTGTACATACAATAGCTACTCAACATGGGTTAGAATTATGTCATTTTAGAGTCAATCAAGGTCTTGAAAACCTGCCCAGTACCTTCCTTTTGTGCCTCAGAAAACATAAAACATTACCTAAGATCACAGGATGAGACACGGGCTAGACTCCAAGTCTAGTCCCTTGACTGCAAATCTAAGACACACATACACACATCCGTCTTCACAGTGATCTTATCTAGCCAACTTGTCCTTAAATGGGTTTGAGAAAAATCTCACCATGAAATGACTTAGAGCCAGACCTGTCACTAGTAGATGGGATGGATGGATGAGTGGATGGATGGGTGGATGGATGGGTGGATGGATG
>NW_021604638.1:6298163-6318204 GCF_004785775.1 Grammomys surdaster | reverse complement strand
ATGGATGGATGGATGAGTGGATGGATGGATGAGTGGATGGATGGATGGATGAATGGATGGATGGATGAGTGGATGGATGGGTAGATGGATGGGTAGATGGATGGATGGATGAATAGATGGATGAATAGATGGATGAATAGATGGATGGGATAGGTCAGTGGATGTGTAAATGGGCTCCATGCATTGGTGGCTAGATGGATGAGATAGGTAAGCAGACGGATGGATGAATAGGTGGGCGGGCAGATACGCAGTTTTATTTCATAGATTTTTTTTATACTTAAAGGTTCTCTGAGGTGGCACATGCATGAGTTCCCATGGCACCTCCTGATTTTCACATATGGCAGAGACCATCCATCCATCCATCATCCGTCCATCCATCCATCCAGTGTATCCTTTTCCATTTCGTGCAGCCTGTGAGGTGCTGACAAGCTCAGCCAGGTTTTGCCAACTCAATTCAACGCTGTGTTTTATCAGGTGAGCGTGCTTCCATCTGCTAAAGAAGCACTGTGTGGGTCACACAGAGTAACAGTGACCATTCGGGCCTCCTGTGTTTCATCTGACAGGTAAGGCAGAGAGGGGAGACAGTACATGTTCCTGCTCGGCATCCAAATGAGGATTTTTTTAAATGCCACATAACCAACCCAGGTTCACACGAGGAAGAGGCAGGATGCCACACAGAGTTCTGCGGGCAGGCACAAAGCAGGGCCCCTTGGACACAGGTGGTTATTGATGTCACTGTTGTCCCTCTACTATGAGATCAATCTCCTGGCACAAGGCCTGTCAGCAAAGAAGTTCTTCCTAAAGGTCCCCTGGGGAAGAAGGCTCCAGAGTGAGTTCATCTCAACTGTCAACTTGAGCTCTGGAATCACCTGGGAGACAGGCCACTAGGTGTGCCCGGATGATCTTGATGAGATGAATTAAGGTGGGAATAGTCACCCACTGTGGGAGGCACCATCCCCTAGGCTGGAATCCTGGATAGTATAAAAAGTTATCTGCTTCCTGACTGTAGATGCAAGCTCCTGCCTCTGATGTTCCCACTATGATGGCTGAACATTGGATCTGTGAGCCAGAACAGAGTCTTGTTTCTTTACTTGTATGTGTCTGGGTGTTTTAGTGCAGCAGCAGGGGAGGGAACTTAGACCCCCTGTAAGAACATAAGAGAGCTGTTCTGCTCCTGACCTCTAAGCCAGGACTCTGGCATATGTCCTTCGACCTAGTTCTTGATGAAAAAAAAAAAAAGCCAGTAAGAGGTAGGCGCCGCTATTATTCTCATTTTATCATTTTATGGGAAATGAACAAAGACCCAAAAATGTGCTGGCACAAATGCAGGAGAGTTCTGATTGATTAGTGATGACTGCTCTGGGAACAGTCTCAAAGAGAATCGTAATTGTTTACCAATGTCTGTCTCAGGTGCAACAACAGGAGGGTGGCACAATGCCCATGTTCACACAGGCAATGAACGGCAGAGCCAGGACACACAGTCAGTCCTCACACACTGTGTGAGAAAACCCGCTCCCTAGGGCACACTCGGGCACGGACAGCTCCCAAAGTCCCACTCACCTGCAGATGGGAATGGCTGGCACCAACTGCTTGGGCCAGGTGGGTGGTACCAGCAGGATGGACTCCGGCGCGGAATTCCTCCTCTCCTCCTGCTCACACGGCCCCAGGAACTCCACAGTAGGGTAGATGTGGCGGGCCAGGCCCGCCTTGGACGGGGCGGTGGACACGGGCGTCGGGTCAGGACTGGTCTTCCATATCTTGGAGGGAATCCCGCAGGGCGAGTCAGTGGCCAGGCTGTTGAGGGCATCCATGAGAACAGCAGAGCCGGCCGTGGGGGGGTACCCAGCGGGGATGCCGTCGTCCTGGGGTGCCACGTGAGGCGAGGGCTGTGGCGAGGGGCTCCGGGAGCGCTGGGGTGAGGCTGCGGGCAGAGGGGCAACCAAGGCCTCTGCGCACGAATGCCTCCGCTTGGCACCGGGTGAGGAGGAGCGGGATGCCGGACGGGGCACGGGCGAGTGTCGGCCCAGGCAGCTGTCCTCGGCGAGGCTGGTTCGAGGTGACATTATTGGAGAAGTTCTGGGGGAATAATGAGCAGGGATGTTTTGAAACTGGGGACACAGGTCGTCGGGCCCGGCGTTATTGGGTGAGACGCAGGGCGAGGTGTAGGGAGAGAAGGTGTCAGAAATGAAGCTGGCAGAGGAGCCGCTGCTAGCGGGGCTCAAGCAAAGCGGCTCGCGGTAGCCCTCGAAGCCGGGCACGGGCAGGGTGAACCTCGGGCTGGCGGCCACGCCGGCCAGGGCCAGGGCCGGCTGCTCGGGGGCCAGGCCGGCGTCTCTCCCACGGAGGGCCCCCCCTGCCTGCATCAGTTCGTGGGATGGAGTGATCTCGATCCGAGGGCTCGGGCCCGAAGCCCCTGCTGGCTTGGCTGGGCTCAGAAAGTTCTGGAACCCTATACTATCCGGCTCTCCGAACCGGCCAGGGGGCTCGCCAGAGAGACTGGCGAGGGGGTTGCATGGCTTGAGGCCATAGTCCAGGACATCATCCGGGTATGCGAGTCCGGAGGGTGAGCTGATGGCCTTATGTGCGATCGGTTCTTCTGGAAAGAGAAGGGGGAGGGGGTCTTTAAGCCTCTAAAACAGAACTGGGGTGTGGAGTCACAGTCGTGGGTGGGTGTGGTCTCCTGCCACTGGTTGGTTCTAATACCCCACCATGCCAAACCCTGAGCTTGCCACAAATGAAGCCACTTAGTCCCAAATCCCCTCAAGAGAGTCCAGAATGAGACATTGGGGCTACATAAGCCATGGATCCATGAAGTAAGGAAGACAAACTGGCCTAAGAGTCTCCAAGCTGAGGCCTAAGATCCTCTCAGAAAGGAATTTTAGGGGCTGGAGAGAAGGTTTGGTCGGGAAACTGCCTGCCACGTGGATCTGAGGACCCAAGTTTGATCCCCAGAGCCTACATAAAAGTCAAAGTGGGGAGGCAGAGACAGGGAAGCCCAGAGCTCATTGGCCAGATATTGTAGCCAAATCAACAAACTACAAGTTCAGGGAGAGACCCTGTCATAAAAAACAAAGGTGGAGAGGATTTGAGGGAGACACCCGATATCAACCATTGGTCTCCGTATCCCCGCATACATATATACACACACATGGCCTTGTACACGTGCCTGCATCAACACGCCTGTGCACAGTCACAGAGAAAAGACATTCAAGTGGATTTGATCTCTCTCATAGCTCACGGGACCACAGACCCCCAGCTGGGTATCTTACACTCTGAGTCTCCCTCCCAACGGAGGTTATTTCATGTCTGCGGGTCACGACCCCATTACTAGAATTTGCTAACTCTACAGGGCTACGGTTGGCCTTCTCATTTCACATGTGTGATGTGACCTCAGGATACAGAGAACCAACATGGACTCTGAGATCCATGAGTCTGCGTCTGAGAGGGCCACACCCAAGCGTGAGAAGCTTTCTAGAACTGGATTCCCTGCTCATTCATGTCCATTTATAGGTATGGCCCAGGAGGAGACAAGAGTCCCCAAAGACACGAAATTAGCAGACTCAGAACTCTTTCAAACCATTAAGAGGAGGGATCCAGGGTGGCCCGAATACCTTTATAACAGCGACGGCCATTTGGAATCTCTGCTGTCACATCTCAACGGCCCACCAGAGACGAGAGGGTCACTCCAGTAGATTATTTTGCTCTGTCACCTCATTCTGTCCCTTAAACCCCAAGCAATGACACCTAAACAAACCCCAAGCCTGACTCCTAACATTCCTCACTGGGGAATTTCTCCAGAGCCACCAAGGGATGTTAGTTCCCACCACCTGACACCAACTCTTTCTCCAAGGCCTGATTTCTCCATCTGGCTCCTACCCCAGCCACCAGCAAACCCTCACCTCTCTGCTATCAAGTCACAAACCAGCGCCGGCGCTCCCTGCACACATGTCCGTCTTGAGTGAAGCCCCCCCCCCCCAATTCTCTCTCAGTTTCCCAAAATCTCCTCTGACCAATGTCCGCTCTGGAAACTGTCCTTTCGTGCTTCCTCTGGTCTTTTATGTTGGTCATCATGGGCCCCGTCTGTGGCTGTCATCAGCCTGTATCCCCATTCCACCTGTGTCCAGTGTCCCCCAAGTAGCTCAGAGATAGCCCCATTGAGCACCCCAAACCCCCTTCTGCCACCTTGCCTTTGTACCCACTACCAGATCGATCCGCATCTGATACATATGTGTGCTTAAAGACCTTGTCCTGCTAAATACGGGCCAGGCAAACCACACTCCAAGGACCCACATTTTATCTGCTGATAAAGTTTTATTGGTACACAACCATGTCTATTTATTCCTAGAGTTTCTTCACTGGAACAGGAGAGCTTAGAGTTTTGGCAGGGTCTATATGAGCCACAAGTCTTAAAATATTTACTCTCTGGCTCTTTATGGGTGTTGGTAGTTCTCCTGATTCTAAGCTCCACTGAGGTTGGGTTCACATTCCCTGTGGGTCAGCATTGTTCGCCTGGCACCTACTGCAGTTCCCGGCACTTACACCACAAACCTAGAGGATTCATAAAAGAATCACACCCGGTGTCCTGCAAGCCAAGAATGGGGTCTCCTGCTCTGGGGAGCTGGGGTGGACACTCCGGTCGTCCTTGGCCTCTGTGTACCTTTTCTGGGCCACCATAGAGGAAGTGTACTCCAGCTTAGCTGAATTGACCTCAACATGCCCAGATGGTGCCCCTGTTCCAGATGAGAGCTCCCAAAGGGCTGCTCACCACTCTTAACATGAAAAACAAATGACCTCCCTTGGGCCAGCATGGCTGGAGTCTGCCCACCCTCCGCCTCTCCTCTCTCTGGATCCCAGGCAGTGTGGGGTTGAGGAGGAAGCACTCACTTCCTCCTGACCTCGAGACTTGGCAGTTTCTATTCCCTCTACCTCAACAGCTCCATTCACCCAGGCCCACAAGCTCTGTCACTGTCCCTTAAACAGCTCACATCCCGCCCCCAGGGGTGGCTGCTCTACACCCTGTATGTCCCCTAATTCTACCGAAGTAATTGTGGCATCAGCTATTGATTAGCTAGTCTGCCTGTCACCTGACCAGAGATGCCATGAGGACTCTCCTAAGTACTACTGAGCCTCTGTCACCTGGATGGGAGCTGGCACAAGGTAGGCCATTCCTCTTTAAAGGAATGCACCCCATGAAAATCACATGGGACCCTGACAACACTCCTCCACAATGTCACTACCTGGCCCTACAAGGCAGAGGGCGTCATCTGTAGAGAGGATGACTGGATAGGTAACATCCGTCAAAATCCCAACTGCAGCCCAGAGCTCTTAGCACCACTCTCAGAAATGCTTCCTTCGTGGACTCTCACATCTGTAGGAGAGGAGCAAGTGGTAGGTTAGTGTCTGCAGCCCTGGGGCTGGCAGAGGTTCTGGTTCATTCCAACAGTGACCTACAAAAGTCCTTCTACACCAAGCAGTGGGGACCACTGAGATTCAGTAGTAAAGAAAGGTGGACACAGGGTGGGTTGTCTAAACGGGGAGGGGGCACACGTATGTGGGGGGTGTGCACATATGTGTATGTGTACACACTTAGGAGCACACAAGGCCAGAGGACGATGTCAGGTGTCCTGCCCCCACTCTCCACTTTATTCTCTTTGAGTCAGGGTCCCTCACTGAACTTTGAGCCGGCCTGGTGACCAGCAAGTGCCAGCGATCCTCCTGTCTCTGCCCAAAAAGCACTGGAGTTACAGGAGCTTGATTCAAACTCAGACTCCTCATGCTCACACGCCAAGCCATCTCCGCAGCCCTGCTAAAAGGAGACTTTTGGTTTCTGTATTATGCAAAGAAAACAAGCTTAATTTCACAAACATAATTAGCCTCTGTGGAGCAGGTGGGGGGAAGTGGAGGTGACTTGGAACATGACTTGTGACAACGGAACTCTGCTGACTGGGCGGGAAACAGAACCTAGCCTCGCTCTGCTGCTAACTGGCTAGCGGCAGAAGAAAAGTCCCCACCCACTCCGGGCCCCACAGTCTCACTTAGAAGAGGACAGAGGAAGAGCTTGTCTGCATCCTTCGGCGCTTTGATTCTCTAGCTTGGGTCTGCAGAGCTGGAGTTTATCTGGTACTCAGGGTGAAGTGCTTCTGAACCTGAGCGGGTGCGGCGTGTGTGCACACACACACATGCCACTTCCCGGCAGACAGCACAGCACAGATGTCTAACCTAGGAGCCAGTGAGCACCAGACCCATGTTCAGTGATGTTCTGAGAACCCACTCTCTACAAACTGACCAAGCCAGACACCAGCCCTGTACAGAGATCCCATCCACACTCAAACTCTCTGCCTCAAAAACAAGCTCAGGATATTGTAAGCAATCCAGAACTGTAGCCAGCGTGGACACACAACATGGGGGACACACGATTATGGTAGTACCCATAATGCCAGTACTTGGGAGGCTGAGGCAGGAGAAATGCTGTGAATTCAGAGATAGCTTGGATGACAGAGTAGGGCCCTGTCTCAAGAAACCAAGCCAAACACACACACACACATACACACACAAACATAGGGAACACACACAGTATACATACACATATGCACACATGTGGGTGCACACATGGGCGCATACATACACATACAAAGCCACACACACACACACACGGCTACACACACAAACATGAGGGACACACACAGTACACACACACATACACATAAAAACATGGGAATACACATGGGTGTATACAAAAGCACACACACACACACATAGGTGTATAAACACACAGCCACATACATGGCCACACACATTGCCATACACACACACACACACACACACACACACACACTGCCTCAGAGTCCTAAGGAGTAGCCAGGCCCAGTGAGCCTAGTATCACAGTGTTTACACTGGTTTAATCCGAGCTGGTGGCAGTTTTCTTTACTTTTTTTTCCCCTCTTGTCTCTCCCCAAGTCTATAAATGTTTAACAGCCAGCAGGGGTGTGAAGGTAACAAAGAGTCTTTGCTTTCTCAGGGATTTGACAGCAAATCTCACAAATGGCAAGCCATTAACATCTTTCTGTGAGTGGCTAGGACACTCACTCTTGGGCTCTTTGGAAACAGCCCGTGTGCCAGCTGGGTCTTACTGCCCTCACCTGCCCACAGCCCAGACGGAAGCAGCTCCACTCAGAACCACACCTCCATGCCAGTTCTCTCCGGAGGGTTTCCAGAAACTTCTTCACATGTCTTGGCTCTAGGCAGCATTGCTAGTAAACATTATATACTTACTATGCCTGACTCCACTCTCATCTTTTTCTTTTTAAAGTGTGTGTGTGTGTGTGTGTGTGTGTGTGTGTGTGTGTGTTCACAGACACAAGAAGAGACTGTCAGAGCTCTCTGAAGCTGCAGTTACACATGGCTGTGAGCCAGCAGACGTGAATGCTATGGTCCTCTGGAACAGCACCAAGTGAGCTTAACCACTGAGCTATCTGTCCAGCCCCACGTCTTAACTTTTATTTTGAAAGGAATGGGTCACAACACTCCAGGAGGCTGAGGCAGGAGCATCACCCAGTTCAGGGCCTACCTGAACTACAGAGTGAGTTCAAAGCAAGCATGAACAACTTAGCGAGACCCATGGAAGAGGACCAGGGGTAGGCTCAGTAGCGGACACTTGGATATGTGAGGCTGTTTAATCTATAGTACTACCAAGGGGTGAGTGTGTGTGTGTGTGTGTGTGTGTGTGTGTCTACATTCAAGTGGACCATCTGGACAGAGGCTCTAAGCCTGTATTTCACCCCACTCTCCCCTCCCACTGCTCTTTCTTTGAGGTATAATTTGTGTGGCGGGCAGAGGTGAACAGGTTTTGTCAACCACTAAACACCTTGGCTTGCCAGCACCATCGAGCTATGGCATGGAACTCTGACCCTGCACAGTGTGCTCATGTTAAGGCAGCAGAGGGGAACTCACGACTTAGAAAGGCACTCAAGAGTTGGCAGTATTCCCAAGACACCACTCCTACCAACTCAAAGAGAAAACAGTGTCTAGAAGGAGAGAGCCTGGGGCTGGAGAGATGGCTCGGTGGTTAAGAGCACTGGCTGTTCTTCTAGAGAACCCAGGTTCGATTCCCAGCACCCACATGGAGGATCACAACCATCTGTAACTCTAGTCCCAGGACGTCTGATACCTCTTCTGATCAAAGATACCGGGCTCGCACATGGTACACAGCCATGCATGCAGGCAACCACCCATAAACACAAAATCAATAAATAAAATTTTAAAGAGGAGACAGCTCTCTCTATGTGCCATGCACTTGTGGTGGGCTACCTCATGTCACCAACCATGACAGATGCCTGGGTCCCCAGATGAAGGTGGAAGGCAGGAGCCATAGCTATCCTGGTCCTCTATCTTGTCCTCTTCCCCGACACATGCATGCATGCGCACGCGTACACACACACACACACACACTCTTCACATTCACTGTTCCCCTTGCCCATAATCCCCTTCCATACCTCCAGCTTCCTTCTCCTGGGCCACCATCTTCCTGAGTAACCAGACTAGACTGTAGACTACAGTAGCTTTTAAGCTCAACTTCTAAAGAGCCCTATGGTGAGGTCCACTGACATGGTCACTGATGTGTCCCTCCACCTGGAGAAGGTGAGTGCAGAGGTCAGGTAGCTAAAATACTAGGGGTGGAGCCACCAGACACTGGCGTCAGCACCTGACACAAGACGTGGATTTTAACTCTCACTTCTACATGAGCAGCAGGGACAGCCTGCTCGCCCTCCACAGATGAGAAAATGGAAGCATAGAGCTAGCTTCACCTACCCAGAGTCCTTTCTGGGAACCGATGGGACATGCCCACCGTGGGCTGGAGATTCTGGCCCCATTCCAACCTAAGGATACTTTGTAGCTGGGGCTGGTGTGCATGTGGCTGAGTTGTTGCCCCGCCCACTCCAACAGCTGGCCACTCAAATGTCCCCCTGCTTTACAGGATCGACTGAGGCCTGCGGCTCTGGGTTTCAAAGCTTCGACCTGCACTTCCTGCACTCTGCAGAGGCTCAGTCTGTCTGAAGCATCACCAGTGAGCCACACCCTGGAGCCTGAGCAAGCATCCTTGGGTGTCCTACCACCTCCAGTAGCTGCTCTGAACCCCTTGCTCATTCCTGCTCCCTCTGAATCCCCATAGCTTCAACTGGCCATTTGGTTCTACAACTGATACCCAAGGCTGTCTCAAACCAACACAATGCTCTTCCCATGAGGCCATGGGGCTCACTCAACATCTAGACCCTGAGAATACTTGGGGAGTCCTCTACCACTTTTTCTGGAACTGCAGGACAAGACTGGCTGCCTATCTACAAGGAAATGGAGGCACAGAGAGCTAGCTTCACGTACCCGGAGTAGGATCCTAGCAGGGGCCAGGTTAACCTACCATTAGCAAAAGGCTGCTCGCTGTGTCCAAAGAACCCAGGGCACCCCTCCTCTTCCATATGTGACCCGAGTACTCTGACTCCTCACAGGTAACGACACAGGTCAGTTGGTTTTTCTCACACAGGGCAGTTCACCTGCTCCAGACAAAGCCCCAAATACATTTATCCAAGGACACTGGGTAAACCTTTTTAACAATTCTGACCTCCTCTGCTATGGTTTCTCTGTTTGGTTTGACAGTGTGGCACGCTCTAGCCCCAACCTCTCCAAAAGTGTTCTGTAAAAGAGGAAGGAATTTTACAGAAATAAAATGGACTGGTCAGCACTTGAAGAATTCTCCTGGCATCCCAGACTGTGCAGACCTCTGGAAGTGTGTGAAGCAGCTAGAGAAAGTGCTCCCTCCTGTGACTTGTGCTCCCCCCATCCTCCACCCGCCCCCCCCCCCCCGCCTGGGAGTAAAGCCACTAACTCTCACTGAACTGCCAGTGACTCAGTAAGCTGCTTGTCATAACAGAAGCGTTAGGCGTCAACACGCCTGAGCCATTTGCTTTCTACCTGTGACCACCATACACAACCAACATGAGTCGGTTAGCTTTTCTCACAAGAACACTATGAAACAGGTAATATAGTTTTCCCAGTTTTACAAATGGGGAAAATGAGGGTCAGAGAGGGTGAGTAATCTGCCCAGAGTCACAGAGCTTTGAAGCTGCAGAGCTGAGACACTCTGAGGCAACTTGGCTCCTCCACACACCCCCACAACCCCCACGGAACCCCCACTTCTCGTGAAAGAGGCTATTTTTGGAATGGTGATGCCTTGACAATGAGGGGAACGAGGGGCCCCCAGGACTGAACCTGCTGTGGGGGGCCATTGTTGGCCTGACAACGTAAGATCCAAACTCTTCTTCTAGAAGGTTCTTTTTCATTTGGCCAGGGTAGAGTTAAAAATCACACTCCAGCCACTCAGTGGTCTCTGCCAGCTTTCTTTCCTCCTTTGCCTCCTACCAGATGGGCACTCATGCTCAATAATGGACCGTGGTCAAGGCCAGGATGCCACTAAAGAAAGCCAGGTACACACACTGGAGTCCCTGTATTTGTAAAGTTGAGGCAGGGGGGTTTCTTGGCATTTGAGACCAGCCTGGGCTACATAGTGGGCTCCAGGCCCAGCCTGAGACTCTATTCCAAAAGAAAACAGAGAGAGAAAGAGGGGGGGAGGGAAGGAAGGAGGGAAGGAGGGAGGGAAGGAGGGAAGGAGGGAGGGAAGAGAGGAAGAGAGAAACAACCTGCATACAAGCTTTCAAATATCTAAAAGCACAGGCAGGCAGAATTTTTAGGAAGTGGGATATGATGGCAAAAATAGGAAGCTTACTAGGCCGATAGGAAGTGCCTTGTGGGGAGGGACACAGACCTATAGCAGGAGGGGTTGCGAATCTGGGGGTCCCTGTCCCTACTATTCCAATGCTTCTTCTCCTTCTTTTTTTTTGGGGGGGGGTTTCGAGACAGGGTTTCTCTGTATAGTCCTGGCTGTCCTGGAACTCACTCTGTAGACCAGGCTGGCCTCGAACTCAGAAATCCACCTGCCTCTGCCTCCCAAGCGCTGGGATTAAAGGCGTGCGCCACCACTGCCCGGCTATTCCAATACTTCTTGAGCTCACATCTGAGGTCTAGCACTGAGGCATCATGGTAGCACACAAGATGCGTGGCCAGTCAACACATACTGGCAGCAATGAAAGGGGATAGGTTCTCTGTCTCAGAATAGACCTGAGGCGCCCCTAAACCCCTGCACATGTGACTTCAGGAACCCCATAGCAGGCCAGGAAGGCAGCGGATTTCCCATCTGGCTGTCTTCACAGCCTACAGGGAGAAACACTTTCAAGAGTCACCAATGGCCTTTAAATAATGAAGGGGGCTCTCAACAAACTTCCCCCAAGCCTTCAGTCCCCTGCCCCCTCCCTCACTGCCCACAGAGGGCAGTGGTGACTGGATTCCCCATAAATGAGTCATGTGTGCGATGGAGAGGATCCAGGTTGTCACACCCTTTATTCAGAGGTGACACACACAGACAGGGCCCTGAAAGTTGAGAAATTCCACCCAGATCAGTGGGTCCAAGAACACCAGGGAAGACGAGGGGACGTTTACCGTCTTGTCTCGCCAGCATGGAGGTGCTGGCAGAGGCCGCCTGGCACCCTATGCTGACCTTGTCTCAAGGAAGACAGCTGTCTGCCTTCACCAGACAGAGGCAGCTTCGGTAGTGCCTCCAAGTCTGCCACCAAGCCAGGCACCCACATGAGAGGTCAGGGGACAGAACCAGAGCAAGGAATCCAGCAGAGCAGCAGCTGGTACGATGCTTGCAAAAACACAGCGCCCTGGGCTGCATCGAAAGATGGGGGGCCAAGTGCACCCTGTAAGCCTCAAGGTCTCCTTTAAGCAGAGGGCACCAGGGGCCCTTTAGCAGTTGAGGTGTTTTGGGGTCCACTAAGCCTGCATGTGATCCTTTCCAGAAGTTTATAACAAGCTGGCAGGCTGATACTACCAACACCCCCCTGGTAGGGATAGGGAAACTTGAAGGTCAGGTACAGGGAATCCCCCAAGGCCACACGCAGACACGCACACATGCACACACGCACGCACACACGGACACACATGGACACACGGACACGCACAAAGACATCACACAAATGCACAACTGATGTGGTATCACACAGTTATAATGAATAGCTACCTCATGGTGTCCTGGGTTTTGCGCATGCGCATGCGCATACACATGCGCTCAAGACTATTGCTGCCCTGAGGGGCTTCCTTTCCCGGTGCCCAGCAAAGAACTAAACCATCTGAACTCTCTTGCCTTAGACTGGGCTTGGCTGGCCTTGAATTTCACATAAACAGGGTCACACAGGCAGGGATGTGCTCAATGCCAATCCCGGGATTCTCCTATGTGGTGCTTCTTAAAGGTTTCTTTTTCAGAAGTGGGGGAGGAGGTGCTGCTTCCTGTGGATAGCTCTTCATTTCCTTTCCTCATCAGCTGCCCTCCCTCCACTTTTAAAGACGAAGGCTCCTGGAGAACGAGCCTGAGATCTGGAGATCTGGAGAGCTTTCTCGGCAAAAGGAGAAGGGAAGACCTGTCAGTAGTCACCAAAAATAGACGTCAGATAATTCTCCCACAGAAACAGGACTGGTGGGGTTTGCCTGCAGAAGTGAGGGAAACCCTTTAAGCCTGAAAGGTTTGCAGCAGTCATCTTAAAGGCTGAGGGAAGGGGCTGTTTGCCTGCCTAATCCTCAGAAGGTGGGCTGCAGGTTTGAAATCCGTGGTGGGTGATGTCACCTCTGCTCGATGGATTGGGAGGAATGTCTTAATGACCAGGTGTGTGTGTGTGTGTGACTGATTAAGTGTGCCCACCTCTGGAACATGGCACTCACATTATATGGGAGGGGTATAAAGAAGACATGTTCTGTCAATAGGCATTGGTGTTTGGTTTGAGTCCCAGGTTGAGGGTTTCATGGCCTCATGGTCACCAAGGGGAAGGTTTGCTTGCAGGGCTCTGGCTTCCGAGGGAGTGGGAATGGGTGAAGGGGCTCAGCTCTTGGAGGAGGCTAGGCTAGGCAGAAGCTGCAGAGAAGCCGGTGACTGTCTAACTTCATCTCTTCCTGCGGGGCCGACGTGAACTGGGTGGGTTGTGTCGTAGCCAGCAGGGCTGTTTTGATAAGGCCTTGACAAATCCCATGCGTCCTAGCAGGCCACTTTCTTGCCTTCCGAAAGCTCACTCAGGCATAGCTCAATTAAAATTCACAGGGAAGGGCTTGCTAGGAGAAATGTACTTTATTAACTAAAACAGGCCCTTTTCCAAATCCTTAGATTAGAAGGCAGGCTGGGCCCCAGTGCCCGCTCAGGAAAAGGAACTCCCCCCACTCTGCCTCCAGCCCAGCCCTACTAAAAGGGAGAGAGAAAACACATTAAAGGTCCAGGGCACAGGGCTTTGGAAGTAAATGCCAGGGGATGTGGAGACAGCTCAGTTGGTAAAGTGCTTACCAAGTTGAGCCCAGCACCCACATAAAAAAAAAAAAAAAAAAAGCCAGGCACAGTGACAGGGCTCTCTCTTAATTCTAGCACTGGGGAACTGAAGCCAGGCAGAGCCTAGGGGTTTGCTGAGCAGGCAGTCCAGCTAAACTGGTGTGTTTCCAGTCAGCGAGAGACCCCGCCTCAAACAAGGCAAGTCAGACAGCCTCTGAGGAAAGACATCCAAAGTTAGCCTTTGGCCTTCGAACACAGACACACAGGCACTTGTACACACACACACAGAGCACATGTACACTCAGGCAAACAGACATATGCAAATGCACTTGAGAGCACACCCCCACAAACACACAAACATGCCATGGTAAAAAAAAAAAAAGTCACTGGATGGTTCACCTAGTAATATCTACGGCACAGAGGAGAGCCCTGAGACATGATCCGATTTCTTCAAAAGATAAACAGTAAGAAAATTGTCTGACTGGGATTTTCAAAACGTAAAAGGAGCAATGTTTGAGTCAACCACTCACAATGAAAGGATCTTTAGGACTGGATGCAAAACAAAACAAAAAAACAGACAAACAAACAAAAAACAGCAAAAACCCTCCGGGAAACAGTAAGACTGTTATAGCAGACGTAAACTATTTTAGGTTTAGCAACGTTTCTGTCATTGGCTATCTGTATTCTTGCCCTTCCCATCTGTAGATCCAACCAGCTGTGCATCAGAAATGTTGGGAAGACAACATCTGCCGGCTGGGGATGTGGCCCAGTCATTACAGCGTGGTCTTAGCATGCAGAGTCCCGGGTTCCACCGGCAAATTCTCACAAACTGTGTGTGGTGGATGATCTTAGCTGTAAATGTGACACACCTGGGAAGAGAAACCTCTGGAAAATCTGCCTGCATCTCTGAACACATGTTTCGAACATTTTCTTGATTGCTAATCAATGTGGGAGGGGGCCTAGTCCACTGTGGGCGGTGCCACCTCTGGGCCGGTGGGCGGTGCCACCTCTGGGCCGGTGGGCGGTGCCACCTCTGGGCCGGTGGGCGGTGCCACCTCTAGGCTGGTGGGCCTGGGCTATAGGAAAGGTAGCTGAACAAGCCAGAAGTGAGGCTTCCGGCCTCCACAGCCTCTCCTTCAGCTTCTGCCTCCGGGTTTGTGCTGGAGCTCTGCCCTGATTTCCCTCAGTGACAAACTATGACCAGGGCATGCAAGTCAAACAAGTCCCTTCTTCCCCATGTTGGTTTTGGTCAGTGTTTTATCACAACAACAAGAAAGTAAGCAAAAACACTGGTTGTGGAGGGACATTCCCATAATCCCAATACTTGGGAGATCAAGGCGAGAGGATCAGAAATCCAAGGTAATCCTCGACAAATTTGGGGCCAGCCTGTGCTACATAAGGCCCTGTTTCAAAACAAACAAACAAAGCAAAAACAAAAAAAGCTGTGGAAACATCATTTTACTCATTTGAAAGAATTTCCTTTAAAACAAAATGTTTGCATTATTTTACATTTGTGTGTTTCTGTGCATGCATACATGTGCCCGACCCACACATGGGAGGTCAAAGGGCAACCTGCAAGAATCAGTTTTCTCCTTCCACCTTATGGATTCCTGGAGTCAATTCAGGTTGTCCCAGGTTGTCCCGCTTGGTAGCAAGCATCTTTAGGAACTAAGCCACTAATGTGCTGGTACCATTTTTTTCGTTTTTAAATTTCCATTTATTATCGGTATGTGCTCTGATATGCACGTGGTGGTCAGAGGACAACGTGTGGCTGTCCCTTCTTTGCTTCTCTCATGTGGGTCCTGGGGATGGAGCTGAGGTTGCTGGGCTTGCTCAGAGCACGCCTTTCCCCACCAAACCATCTCCCTGACTCTGAAGACATTTTACTTTTAATCATTACTAAAGCCAGGGGGAGTGAACTATGCACTCTATTGGAGGGTTTTGATATTGGGGGCTCCAGAGTCCAATACCCCAAGAGCAGCCATATTGATTTTTCTCAAGTATCCATATCTTTGGGGTTTTCGGTTGGCTGGTTGGTTTTGGTTTTGGTTTTTCAAGGCAGGGTTTCTCTGTGTAGCCCTAGCTGTCCTGAAACTTACCCTAGACCAGGCTGGCCTCAAACTCACAGAGATCCTCCTGCTTCTGCCTCTGCCCCTGCCCCTGCCCCTGCCCCTGCCCCTGCCCCTGCCTCTGCCTCCTGAGGGCTAGGATTAAAGGCGTGTACCACCTCTGCAGATGTCCATATCTTTGATACTTTCTGATCTGTTAACTATACAATACTATGAATTATAAAGACACTGAGGGAGAAGCCATGGATGGGAGACATGGATGAGATGCCCCATTCTACCACTGCCCCTTAGTTTTGCCTTTTGGGGGAAATTTAGTAACAAAATGTCAGAGGGAAAGTCAAAGGGAGCTCCCCTGTACTCCAAGTGGAGCACCACACAGCCTGTAGCACCCTGGCACAGCCCAGTCTCCAGGCAAGCCTGATGCCCTAACTCAGTTTGGAAACTGTCAGCAAAACCCCAGCTCGGCACAGCAGCTAGGGAAGTGAGCTGGCCACAGCTCTCTGGGAGCCTGAGGCTACTTCCTGTGCTAGGGAGGGAGGAAGTCCCCTCTGGGGGAAAGCCACAGGGCACCCATCATGGAGTTGAGTCTTCAAGGCTATTCCTTTCTGGCTCAGCACATAACACCTTGGAGCAGCCTGCATCACCCAGAAAGCAGCCTCCAGAACTTTCCAGCCACAGAATGGGAGCAACTAAGAAAGTCTTTGCAGCCCGCAGGGTCCCTGGGCTGAGCAGAGCCAACAGGGGTCTTTGAGTCAGAACCAAACAGGCTTCTGTGTTTGCCGACTTGCTCAGGCACCTGGTAGAGCCTGACAGCCAACAGACACTCACTCTCATGGCTCGTCTGCTCTTCTGATTAAAGGCATACCACAGCCTAAGGAAGGGGCTTTTCTCCCACAGGAGCGAGCATGCTTAGGACAGCCAGATATCTTAGGGCCACAGGGGCAGAAATCCCACACCTCACAGAACCCTCACTTACACCCTAACGAGGCCATTGTCTTCACCAGCCACAGCACAGATAAGAAACAGGAGCCAAGAACTAAAGTCACGTGGCCTCCAGCAGCCCACTAAGAGACCTCAATAGCATCTCTTCTTCATCATCTGACCAGCGAGCGCTGATCTGCTTGCTGCAGGCCTGGCATTTCTGCTCAGCCAAGGTTCCCAGAGAGGCAACAAGTCAAGCCAGGGCCTTCGGGGTTTATATATGGTGTTCTCACTCGCACAGTCGGAGGGAAGAAGGGCTCGGGTGCCCCCCAAGAAGCACACGTGACAGAGAAAGAAGCAAAAACGGAGGCCAGGGGAGATATGGCTGGTCTCCACAGAGTGCTGGCCTAGCTTGCATGAATCCTGGGGGTTCCATCCCTGGCACTTCATAAACTGGGTGTGGTGGCCTGTGGTCCCAGCACTTCAGAAGCGGAGGCAGAAGCATCTACAGTTCAAGGCCACCCTTGACTAGAGAGAAAGTTTGAGGTCAAGCTGGGCTGGCTATATGAGATGAGAGAGGAAGAAGGGAAGGGGAGGTGGAAGTGGAGGAGGACGGAGAGGAGGGGGAGGGGAGGAGGGGGAGGGGAGGAGGGGGAGGGGAGAGAAAGAAGAAATTAAAAGCAGAAAGAGAAGAACTGACTTCCCCTTCCATCCTGTACTTTTTCCAAATCTATTTTGCTGGTGAGCTCAGGCTCAAGAGTTCAGGCATATGGACCCTCCTATCCCACCTGGTCACATACAGGAGCTGTCATGCACAAGCCTGTCGGCCGCCTATTAAAGGCTGCAGCTACGGGATGCTCGCAGCTACTACGGGATGCTCGCAGCTACGGGATGCTCTGGGGACACTCTGGCTGTGTGCTGTAAGGCTGAATGCACACAGAGTCTCAGATTCTAAGCACTCCTGTTCCAGACAGGCCTTGCATTGCCAAGGCGTGGCTGCTTTTCTTGCCCTTAGCTCACCGCCTTCTGGGGTAGAGTCCTGGAGCCAACATGAATGCTGCTGCTTTTAGCGTCTGTGTCCCTCTGTTCCCCATCAGAATTTAATGATAAGAGACAGTGAGCTTTTCAAGATAGAATGATGGGGGAGGTGGGGGGGACAGTGGGATGGAGGTGACTCCAGCCCCACTTCCTCTCTGATCAGGGCTCTTCTCACCTCCCCTGGGGCACCTGCAGATGGTGTTTTACCAGAGCAGGCTCATTAAGGTCTGTCCTTAACTCAAAGGGCACAAAGGGCAGCATCTCCGAATGTCATGTGTAGCCAGCAAGCCAGCTAGTATACAGGCCTATTTTTAGCAGCACCAAAAAATAGCCGGTTACTATATCATAGCACCTCATTTGTCCCCGTTTGTTTATCAGGCTGTGTCCCATGCTGGTTCCAGGGAATCCAGGCAAAAGCAGGCAACAGGTCTCATTCATCTCCACGCCCACTGGGCCTGGCACCGAACCAGCATGCCATGTGTTTGCTGGAAGGTTGAGGTTTTCATTGTGCCCCACAAATGGGTTGAGAGCAGGTATTCTCAAGCTGAAGGGCAGATGACATCAGGGACTACTGGTCCATGACTCCCTGGAGAAATGGTGGGAAAAGCCCAAGGCAGTGGGAGGTAGGAGAAGCCGAGCCCTGGGGGCCACAGGTGGACGGTATGTGTGTGCATATATACTCTGTGCTCATGACATATGTGTATTCATGCAGTCAGTTCATGCATGCGTGTGTGTGTGTGTGTGTGTGTGTGTATGTGTGCACATGCATGTGTGTGTGTGTGTGTGTGTGTGGAGATGTGTGGTGTCTGTGACTTTCATCAGCTTTTCAAACAGTGTGAGCCCAGCAGTGTAAAGATGACAGAAACAGACTTCAGCTAGAAATGCCAGGGGTGGGGGTAGGAGACATTTGTTTGACCTCAGAAAGGTCAGACCCACTGAGGCAAACTGGTAGTGAGCACTGCCACCTATCTGTTCCCAACACAGCATCCAGGTAATATGATCCTTCTAGGGGTGACCAGAGAATTCCAAGTTGGAAGGAGGAAGAGTCCACTGAACCCTGAGCATGCCCAAAAGAACTTTAATGGAAGGGGAGGGGCCACCACCCGTCGCACATCTCTCCTGCAGGGTGGGCTCAGCAGCCGCCAGGACCCTTGTGTCCTACCTCTCCCCTCTATACAGGATAAACTTGGACTTCTCATCCACCAGCAGAGAGGTGAGAGTTGATCTTGAAACATCTCCAGGCAAATAAATATAAAAACAGGGTTGGATGAAGGGAATCATTACTTAGCTACAATTTACCCAAACTGACTCCTGTAGAAACAGCATAAATAGAGCTGACTCTTCCGGTGAAGGGACTTGCCACCAAACCTGACCACCTGAGTTCAGCACCCGGCACCCACGTGATGGAAGGAGAGAACCGACTCCCATAAGTTCCTTGGCATAGAAAGAAGAGAAACCTAAGGCCACTGCACACATGAGAATACCACAGTAAGTATCACTCGGGAATATTGCTGGAAAGGGCCTTAGTATACAATCAAACAGATAGCATCACCACAAGAAAATGTACATAGTGGCCAAGTAGTGTTTACACTGGGAAAGATGAGCTTACTGACAGTACAGACTCAGATACTTATGCTCAGATGGCCTCTACTATATCAGCCAACAGGTCTAAGAATAAGATTATATCTTGTCATAGATACTCAAAAGACATTTTATGCCCATCAAGTCCTGTTCCTAGTAAAACTCCCAGGGAAACAGGAATGGATACCTTCTGAGCAGAACGAATACATACATCTAAATTCTATACCAGCATCCAAGGTCCTCCTGCCAAGGTCAAAAGCAAGGTCATTCTTACAGAGGACCAGAGTTCAGTGCTCAGCATCTACGCTGGGTGGCTCACAGCCAGCTGCGCCTCTAGCTCCAACGCCCTCTTCTGACCTCTGCAGACACCTGCATGCTCACGGTACACAAATCCACACATGGCTACATATGTAAACACACAGTTAAAAACAACATACTATTCTAAAGAAGGCAAAGATGGCTACCATGTCCATTTTTATGTAATCTACTTGAGGTACCAGCTGGTGCACTTGGAAAAGACAAGTGAAGCGAGGCCTGAGAAGGGACGCTGGTTCAGTGTGGGCAGAACTGGGTCTTTTCTCCCTGGTATCCTCAGGATCTAACATGATAGGTGATGAGGAAATCGGCTGGATGAGTGTTTGGCTCACGCTGACTGTGGAAGCAAGGGTTTAAGAAACGCTAGAGACAAAAGCACTGGGGTTGAGTTCAGTGGCCTAAGTCACTCCAAGTACACTATCTGGCAGAACTATCACTTCAGCCATTTACACACAAGCAAGCCAGGGTCCAAAGATGTCAAATGACTCTCCCCAGCCCACTACCCTGTTCCTTGCTTGAGATAGCCCCGTGGACCAAGTGCCTCCTAGCCAGCGGAGGAGCCAGAGGCCTCCCGTGGTAGTTCAAAGCCTAGACTCTGACTTTAGCTCTTCCAGCTCTGCCTTTTCCAGAAACTTACTCCACTTCAAAGTTATTAAAGAGAGAGAGAGAGAGAGAGAGAGAGAGAGAGAGAGAGAGAGAGAGA
>NW_021604638.1:6271730-6298153 GCF_004785775.1 Grammomys surdaster | reverse complement strand
AGAGAGAGAGAGAGAGAGAGAGAGAGAGAGAGAGAGAGAGAGAGAGAATGTGCCTTTAAGTTCTCCTCCTCTGTAAACTGGGAGTCAAACACAGAACCTGCCGGTGGGTAGGCATGAGAGGTACATCCATAGCTGCTGATCAGGCCTCCCCAAACTTGCCTTTGTGCCTTCACTAGTTTTCATGTGACATTTGTCTCGCTGTTGACTGTTTTCCTGCTCTGGATTTTGACAGGCTTGTGGCCAGTTAACTTCAGGCTCATCATCAGGATGCTATCATCTCAGACCAAGGCCTAGCACCAAGATAAAGGTCAGCCCAGCTCTCAGGGAGTCCTACCATGAAGAAACAGAGAGGAGTGGCCTCTAGAGGTGATCCCACAGCCGAAGTACTTCACATCTGCCTCCCAGGGCTCTGAAGTCCCTTCTGTGCAGCCTGACGCCACCCACACTTTCTCAACAGATTCCCAGAGCGTCATTGGCCACACCTGAGCAAGGGTCTCACCTGGTGACTTTCCTAAGAACTCAATTTGTAAAGGAGTTGCCAGGGAGAAGAAACTCACATCTCCTGAGGAGAAGTTCAGGTCAACAGCAATGAATCAGGCTGACAGTATGACAGGAGAAGAGAATGGCCTCACACCACTGTGATCTCCCAAACATCTCTAGCCCTAATCTAACCATGAGGAAAACATCCTAAGAAAATAAAATAAAACAGGGTGTCACAGGTCTGTGACAGCACTAAGGATGCTGTCTGTAGCAGGAAACTGTCTAGTTTCAGGCCAGCCTGAGCTACGTGATACCCTGTCACAGAAATAAATTAAATAGGCTGTGTATAATGTATCTATAGCACCTATTTCTAAGTGCTTCAAGGCTAGTAAACACACACACACCACACACACTGACACACTACACACACACCATACACACACCACACACAACACACATACACTCACTGAAAAAGCATGAGCTTTTCTCAATGACAAAGTATCAGTGTCAAATAGATACACCATGCCAATGTACCCTGCCCATAGCAAGCGGGAATGGGTGCTGGATGGAATTCTGTGTTACTATCACAGTGTTTCTATAAATGGGAAAGTGGAACCCCCCCAAATAAAGTATATTATTAAAAAACAACAACACAGGTTACCAGGCTTTCCCATGGTCGTTAAGCCACCCATCTGCTGGCCACTGAGCTTTGCTTGCCAAGAAAAACTATAAAAAGCACCTCCCACCAGATTTGGCTTGGAAACTATTTCCCCGGAAATCCTCACCCTCCACCCTCACCTAGAGAGAGAGAGAGAGAGAGAGAGGAGAGAGAGACTATGAACCTGAGAGAAGATGTGAATTCCATGCCAGATATGACCTTAATCTTAAGGAACACAGAGCCTACTGATGTGTGTGAATGGCTCACAGATTCCTAACTGTGTCTTTTCAAAGGAAGCCTGTCCCTAGAAAGGACCTCTAAAACATCAACACTAGCTGTTCAACTTGTATTATCATCTCTTGCCGGAACATAAAAATTGTCACCAAAGCAAGTCCCTCCCCAAAGGTTGTCGGTGAGGACCCTGCTGGAGGGAAGGGGTTAATGCCACCAGGACTCCGCAACTCCCCAGTCAGCATCACAACCCTTCCTACACCAGACACCAGATGCCCGCAAGCCCGCAGTCACTGAGGCATCTGGAAGCTGCCAGCAGGTTTGCCCTGAGCACACCGCAAGCAAGGGCTGGGCTATCAAAATCAGGAAACCTGGGTAGGTTTCCTTGTTTGCTCCCAGAAACTGTGAGGGTGGGTGGAAAGCCTGCTACTGTGTCTGACAGATACTGTTAAATACTGGAGTGACAGGGGTGTTGCCCAGCCCCCAGCAACAGGGGACAAATGAAAGCCCAGACGGAACTTCGCAGAAATAGCCGGTCCTCCTCCCCCAGGTGTCCCATCCAGGACAGCATGGGTGAAAGGTTGGTGAAAGATCGCTTAGTAACCTGGTCTACCTGCAGAGACTGGTAAACTCAGAGAGGAAATGGGCCAGCCTTCTGGCACCAAAGGCAAACCACCCTCAAGCATGAGACACAGCCTCTTCCTTAGTTTCAACACAAAGTCCCCAACAACAGGCTCCCAGGATGCCACAGGGTCACTGTCTCACAGCCTCAGGAGTAAGATTGTCAGGCTCAGCTGCAGCCTCTCTGACATCCTTGGGCACACGCCCCTCTACCAACTCCACTCTCAGAAGGCAAAAACATCTTTTCTACTGCCGCTGGGCTGAACTGGGGAGCTAACTATTCTTTTATACTGACAGTGACCCTCAGTCGGAGCGGCCACTCCGACTCCCCTCCCTGTTACCAGAGCAGGGGCAACCCCTGCTGCAAGCTCCAGGAGGAAATCCTGCATCAGGTCCCTAGGCCCTGTCCCTACCAGGGCTCTAGGACCAGGCTCAGGGAGCCTCCACCGACCTTCGATAGGGTTCAGATAGTCATAATCGAAGAGGATGGAAAAGTCCAGCTCGTCTTGGGGACTGCCCCCGGGCTCGTGGCCGGGGCCATCCCCGCCGTCGGGGTCGGGCTGCGGCTCCGGGGCGTCCATAGCTCAGGGCGTTCGAGCTGCGGGGCCGTGTAGAGTCGAGGTGCGGGGAGGAGGCTCGCCCAGAGCAGGGGTCACCGTGTCTGTGGCGCACGCCGGGGCCGAGGATAGCTGACGGCGCAGTGGGTCCTGGACGCGTCCGGGGAGCGGGTGGCGAGGCGAGCTTCCTGCTCAAGGCACCTGTTGCAGCCTGGAGGGGGCGGGGGCGGGGACGGCGGTGGCTGGTGGGGCGGGGCGCCGCCCGGACGGGGAGGGGCACAGCCCGGTCTGGCCTGAGCGACAGGCCCAGACAACTTCTGCTTCACCTGCTATTGTCTGACCCAGGGTCCTGCCAGAAGCTGCTGCCGGAGAGCTCTACCTTAGGGATCACTCGCTGAGCCTTTCCTGATTCCTCTCCTTTGCTTCGGAGGGACCCTCTGTCTTCTTGGGCAAGCCCACAGTCATGGCTCTTGCCAAAGTGTCTGTCTCTGATTTGCAAGCTCCGAACTCAATTGACCAGGCCTGGGCCACTTACCACGTGCCACCCAGCATATAGCAGCCACTGTGGCCCTGGAGGGACAGATTAGGTATAAAGATCATCACCCCTTTTGACAACCGGGAGAGGACTCAGCTGCGAAGGCTTTGGCGCCAGGGGGAAGTGACACGCGAAGTTTGATTGATGATGATCTGGGGACCCTGTCCTGGTAGTGAGAACAGGAAGTGGTCTAGTGTGTGGGAGGCAGGGCTGACAGGTAACCTGTACATCCGGCTGCTGTGAGATGTAGATTATCAGGCTCCTCCCCGTGGCTCTCAGTTCCTAGCCTGGATTCAAACCCAGGAATATGGAATTTTGATCACGCCTCCGGGGCAGAGGTTTGGGATGACTGTTGAAGAACTCAGGGCCGCCCTCCGACGAGCTTCCCAGTTTACAACTCTCAGAGTGAGAAACAAGGTAGCAAAGCCGAGTTGGGCAGTGGTCCCCGATACTCCTGCGTGATTACAATCACCAGAACAGCTTTTAAAAGCCAGGCCCGGCTGCAACTGCAACCTCAAGAGAGGAGGTGATAAGACGTAAGGAAACCAAAGATCAGAAGTCTGGGTGGGTGGGGCCCTCGGTGAGTGGGGCCCTGGGGTCCTGGTCTCAATTCAGGCTTGATGACAATGACTACACTCCTGGATGTTGGACCATCAGGAAGGAGGACAGAGGGCAAGCACTCTTCCTGGGGAGCCACTTCTCCACAGTGGAGGTCTGCCTCGAGCTATCCATCACTGAGCTGGGTGTGGTTAGGCATGCCAATAATCCCTGCGCCTGAGAGGCAGAGACAATAGGATTGCTTCAAGTTTGAGGGTCAGCCTGGGCTATGGAAGGAGAGAACTACTCTGTTTGTTTGTTTGTTTGTTTGTTTGTTTGTTTGTTTTTCAAGACAGGGTTTCTCTGTGTAGCCCTGGCTGTCCTGGAACTCACTCTGTAGACCAGGCTGGCCTCGAACTCAGAAATCCGCCTGCCTCTGCCTCCCAAGTGCTGGATTTAAAGGCGTGCGCCACCACTGCCTGGCCGAGAGAACAACTGTTGCCACCAAAACCAAACAACTCTTCAGAAATATTTGCTGAGTAACTGCCGCAGATGCTGAGATGCAGGCTACTGCAAGGCTATCCCGCTGCCCTGGTTACAGGACACGGATGCAAAGAGGCACAGCTGTAAGCAGGCCTTCCTAATTCCCCAGTGTACTACAGTCCAGTGGAGACCAGTTAAAACATCCAGTTTCCAAAGCCTCACCAGGCACCAGTTAAATCTGGGTGCTGGGCTCTCAGCATATGCACTTAAACAAACAAACTCTTTTATGTTTCCAGATGAGAAACCAGAGATGACAGCAACTGGTTCAGAGTCCACATCCCTGCAGGGGCCTAGGCCTGGCTCTGCACAGGTTCCAGGTTCCAGGTTCCAGGCTTACAGAGCACCTTCTGGTTTTCAGGGCATAAAGGAGCATTGTAGTGGGGGCATCCAAGTATCTTAGGGGTGAGGACTCCAGGCGAGACCTGGATATCTAGAAGGAAATGCATCTTCTTCCCAGGTCCTTATGACAGAGGCCCAAGGTCAGACTCTGAAATCTGGCCAAGGGAACATAAGAGAAGCACTGTAGTGGAGTTCCTGAATCCTCAGTCACCCCCACCCATCCCTTGCTAGCCTTCTGCTCTAGTGGTCCTCAACCTCCCTAATGCTGCAACCAACCCCTTAGTACAGTTCCTCATGCTATGGCAACCTCCCAACCATGAAATTATTTCTGTTGCTACTTTATACTGAAATCTTGCTACTGTTATGAATCTTAATATAGACACCTGTGTTTTCCCATGGTCTTAGGTGACCCCTGCGAAAGGGTCTTTTGACATACCCAAAGGGGTCGTGACCCACAGGTTCAGTATAGCTGCTCTACTCCATGATGACTAAACGCTTCTGGTCGAGCTGGCATCTACTGCCTGTGCCTGCCCAGAATCTGTCTTCCTTTATTCTGTTAACTGAACCCAGGGTCTCATGAAAGAGAGCCAAATATTCCTCCACTGAACTGTACTCCAGCCCCTGGGAAGATGCTCTTAAGATAATCTTGGAAGACGTATACCACAGTCATCCCATCAAGCCTGTCAAGGAAGAGAATGAAGGACCCGGACCTGGCCAACTAGAGAATTTTATCTCCAAAGACCTATGGGATCCACAAAGGTGGGGTTCATGACCACCTTATTCACAGTCTAATGTGCCATGGATACATACATGAATGGAGCTTGGAAAGATACTTGAATAGAGACATGTTTGGATGGACAGATGAATGGATGGGTGGATGGATAGATAGGTGGTTGTTTAGATGGATGGATGGATAGATAGATAGACAGACAGACAGACAGACAGACAGGAAGATAGATGAGTGGATAGATGGATTGATATATGGATGAGTAAATGGATGGACAGATGGATGGATGAAGAGAGAGAGGGATGAATAGATGTCATGACTCTTTGTATAAGTCTCCCTTTAACTATCCTCCTCTCTGAAGCTAAACCTCAGCTAAACCTCTATGGGGCTAAACATCCAACTGCTAGGACTGCCCTCCAATCTGGTCTTACTGTGCCCAAGAGCAAGCTAAGCTAATGAAGAAGGGAAGATGGCTTCTCCGCTGACAGAGTGCTTCCCATATGCTAGCCATGGGAAGAGCCAGACCACGCTTGCCATGCAGAACACGAGCTTGGCTGTCCTCCAGAAAATCATCTTCTCAGACCATCTCACTCTGACCTCTACACCGAAGCAGAGTTATCACAGGGAGGGTTCAGACCAGGTCCTGACCCAGAGCGATGTTCTTGTTGCAGCTAGGGAGCAAGGAGGCTTGCTTTTCTCAGGGCTAGCTTGAAGGCTAGAGCCTTGGGCAGGGGACATGCATACTTTTAATTCTAGAATAAATAACGGAGCTCTTCAGACTGGGGGCAGAAGAGATGGCCTTCACGCATGGGGCAGCACCGAGTGGGGTTGGACAGAGGCCTTGACAGAGCAGCTGGGGACCTTCCCTTGCTCTGCAGCTGACATCCGTGGAGAGCTTCCTTTCATGTCCCGGCCTCCCCAGCAAAAGCACAGTGGGAAGCCAAGGAAGTCACTGGGTTTGAAGCTTGCAGCAGACTTGCTACTGACTGAACCAGGGTGCAGAAATCCAGCTCAATTCTGCCAACATTAACACTCCCCTCTCCCCATTACAAACTGATAATATCACAGGAAAGAAGGTGCAGCCATGATCCCAGGAGGGATCTCGGGGGTAATGGGGAACTTGGGGAAGCCTTCAGGTCTCTAAAACCAGGATCACTGGGATGAATAGAAATTAGCCATGGATTAGTAAGTATAGACAGAGGTCCTGAGGCAGGAATATATGAAACATTGGAGGACCTGAAAGAAGACAGCAGAGCCAGGTGACAGTGACAGCAATCTACTGTGTCCAGCTCTACCGCTGGTCTCTCCGGGATGTGCGGGCTCAGGTGGGCCATTTTGATGTCTATGAGAGATCTCAAAATGAAGGTCTCCGAAACCAATCCCTGATGCTGTGTTGCTTTACTGATCCTCATGTATTCACCAAAACTCAGAGTGGCCCTGCTTTCTCTCCTCATCCCATGTCCAAACTCAAAAATGGAGGGCAGCTCTTTTTCAAATGTATACTGACCATCTCTCACCAACTCCATGATTCTTCCTCCTGTTCATCACCCTTGGCCCTCTCTCCCCCCCCCTGCATGAACTTCCTTCTGGATCTGTTTCTATTTGTGCCTGAACACAAAACAACAATTCTTTTAATATACATGTGGGTCCTGGAGGGATATCTCTCTCAACAACATTGTTGCTGTTGTCAAGGACCTGAGTTAAGTTCTCAGCACCTACTGGACAGCTCACAACCACCTATGACTTCAGTTCCAAAGGATCTAGTGCCCTCTTGTGGCCTCTCTGGGCACTGCATGCACATGAGGCACATAACATTCAAGCAAAAACCTCATACACATAAGAATAAATCTTAAACATACACATAGTTGGGGCTGGGGAGATGGCTCGGCAGTTGAAAGCACAGACTGCTCTTGCCAAGCGCCTGAGTTTGGTTTCCAGCACCTGTATTGTACAGCTTACAACTGTCTGTAACTCCAGCTCCAGAGACCTAATAGCCTCCCTTGGCAGGCACCCACAAACATGTACACAGACACACAGATACACACATGTAATTAAAACCATCTTAAATATATACACATACATGCATGCATGCAGCAACTCTCCAGTAGCTTCCTGTCACGGTTAGAATGAAGTCGAAAAGCCAAGTTCTACATGAGCTGCCCAGCTGGCTTGAGTATCGTGCCTACCCACCTGCTCCCTTTCTTGTGCTTCCTGCCAGTGGATTTGACCTGCGAAATGCCCAGGATGACCCCGAGGTACCCTCTGATACCGCCCTTTTTTGGCCATGTCTTAGCTCAGACATCACCTCCCCAGAGAGACTCTGCCCCCTAGAAGGAATGAACTTCCGATGGTTAATCCTTCTTTAACATAGGTCCTGAATATTGTGTAGGGAGATGACTATGTTCAAATTTTTCACTGCTTGTAGGAAATTCAAAGTTTGAGGATGCTCACCTGTGTGCTGGCATGTGGAGGAGATCAGTGGACAGCCTCACCTGCTTCCTCTGACATGGTCCTCCTTGTCTTGTTTTGGGACAGGGTCTCTCGCTGGCCCAGAACTTTCCAAGTAAGACTAAGCTGGTGGACCAGTGAGTCCCAGGGATCTGCCTACCCATGCCTCCCTAGTGCTGGGATTGCAAGCAAGCACACAGCACTATGCCCAGAATTTCTTTTATTTCTAATATGGGTTTGGGGGTTGATCTCAGTGCCGGCAGGGTGAGCACTCTGTGGACTGAGCTATTCCCGAGCCATTAGAGCCAAGCTTCACTGGCTTCCTGGGTCTTTGCCTATGTCCTCCGGTCTTCAATGTCCCCAGGACACAGAGAGATGACAATGAGATAATGAACCCAGTGCTTCCCCCTGGGGGACAGATGAGGGACAAAATGTGAGAAAAGCCACTCCCTTGGTTGGTGAGTGCGATGCCACAGGATGGCACTGGAGGCTGTAATGATCAATGTCACTTCACAAGTGTGCACCAAGCCCAATGAATAGGTATGTGGCCTGTCACGGTTTCTACAAACATTTCATCTGATTTGATGGGTCCAGAGATACACTGCACGCACATGGCGTTTTTAAAAGAGGGAAGAGCCTGTTCTGTGTACAGGAAAACAGCCTGCTAAGTTCATCAGAGAGTCCCTGAAAAAAGTAACAGATAAAACTAACAATCAAATGCATATTAACAAGATACTGTACAGATAAGGAGCTGAGGTATTCACGAGCACGTGCACACGTGTGCACACGCGTGCACGCGCGCAGACACACACACATCCAAACTGACCTTCCCAAAGACCAATGGCTCCCTCAGATACAAATACAAATGTCTTGGTCCTGAAGGCTAAGTAATATCAACCTGACCCAAAAGCCCTGGGTCCCATTTGATCTCTTCCCAGAGTATAGAATGCTGGCCTTTTCTGTTTCCTTCACTGCCAACCGGAGGAACAGTCAGCATCAGCCTCCTGGAGTGTGACAGGCACAGCCACCAGCCTTCCATACTTGGGAGGACCGTGAACGTGGCTCAGTGCTCCACTGTTAAATTCCCACTAGCCTTGGAAAAGACTCTGTGAGGTTTCTGTCTGTGCACTGTCCAGATTCTGATTGTAATGTTTAAGGAATAAGCCATAAATTCTGGCCATGAACCTCATATCCTGCTAATGGCCTCCGTGACCACTGACTGCACAGGACAGAAGTCGAGCACCGTAAATCCAATTGGAAAAGTAGGAACCCTCTCTTCCTGATCCCGGAAGCAAACACTCCTCGGTTTCAGCGCACTCTGAGATTCGTACTGCTCTAGCTGCTGATAGCATGACTTACTGACATTTAGCTACCAGGATCTGGCTGACAGGTGGAGGAAAGGGACCAAAGTCATCAGGCAGAATGATGCATGCTCATGATCCCAGCACTCCAGAAGCAAGGCAGGAGAATTGCTACAAGTTTGATGCCAGCTTGGTCTACATAATGTGTTTCATCTAAAGATACATTGCTAGATCGCCACCCTCAAAAAATCGAAATGTAAGAGATGACAAACCCCTAGTACTTCAACTATATTCTTTTACCATTGTTTAGTGTATGTGCACACACACCATGGTGTGCATGTGGAGGTCAGAGGACAGTTTGCAGAGTCAGCTCTTTCCATCTACCACGTAGGTTCCGGGAATCGAACTCAGGTCCTCAGGCTTGGCAGCAAGCACTCTTAACCTGAAGAGCTGTCTCATCACCCTTAAACTATATTCCATGCCTTGTTTATTGAAACCAAGGTATACACAAAACAAAAAGACTCCATGACAAACTCCCAGGAGTTAAAGAGGAGTGACAGGTCCATTCAGCGACGAACTGAACTCTGGGAATTGGGAATACAAAGAGTACCCATGCTGCCTCTCTTTGAAACTGCTATAGTTTTTGTAAGTTATTGCAAGATTTGGGCATTTATTTTTGTTTTTAAGCAATCACACTAACTGTGTAGCTCATCTTGGTGACTGGGTTTCTTGCTGCCCTCTGTGTCTGGCCCTGGGGATGTCTTGCACCACTCTCAGGCAAATCCACTCTCAGGAACTATCTCCTGGTCACCAGGAGACACAAGTGGTTTTCCTTTTCTCAGTGTTAGGGCTCCAGTCCAGGGCTCACACACACCAGGCATGCCCTGTACCACTGAGTTACATCCCAGTCACTGGATTTGTGAGACAGGGTCTCTTTGTGTGGCTCAGACTAACCCAGAACTCACAATCCTCCTGCCTTAGCTTCCCTCTGCAGGGATTACAGATGCATGCCACCACATCCAGCAATCTGTGAAGTCAGGGGGTGATGAGGGCAGGTGCTGAGCCAGAGACATCAACCTTAGGGCACCAATGTTCTCCCCAAAAAACAAGGCACACAGCAAGCATCCTCTCTGCTCCCCACTTGAATTTTCTTTGTATTTTCTTTTTTTGAGACAGGGTTTCATGTAGCTCAGGCTGGCCTTGAACTTGCCGTGTAATCAAGGATAGCCTTGAACCCCTCGTCCTCTTGCCTCCACCTCCAGGGTACTGTAATTAGACATGTGTCCTTGTGTCCCTGGTGACTAGGAGATCAATCCTAAGAGTGTCTTTCTCTCAAAAGCAAGGAAAGCCTTCTATGAGCTGTGTCCCCCAGAACTACCCCCTCCTCCTATGCAACCAGCAGACTTCACCTCTGCCGGGGCCTTCTTGCCCTGTGACATCCTCTCATGGCTGTGGGCCTTTCTCAGATTTTCTGCAGTCTCTGTGAGACCTGGAAATACAAACATTCTGGCCTTCTGCACCCCAGCTGCTCTTCTCCCTGACCGGTCCAGCACTGATAGCAACACATCCCACTCGGGCTAAGGGTTGACACTGGTCATCCAGAGCAGGCAGAAAGACGCCTGGAGTTTGGTACAGAAATATGTGTAATCGTTCAGGAAGGACTCTGGAACCTCCTTTGGTGGGCAGAAAGTAATAGTTTAAATTTAAACAAGAAAATAAACAAGGAATGGCACGCGCGCGCACACGCGCGCACACACACACACACACACACACACAGAAGAATAACATCAAAAATGGCAGCAAGCACAGTCCCCAGTAGGCCAAGGATTCAGACAGAGTCTTGATTAGACCCAAGAACACCCTAGGCGCAATGATAACCATCATACCACTTCCCACAGGAAACTGGGGCCCACTCAGGTGGTAATATTTAGGACCTTAGTTGTCAAAATAGAACACATTCGTATGGAACCCCACAGTGTCCTGGAGACCACAGTTGGAGAGCCATGGAGCAGCCAGCTCAGAGGCAGGGAAGCATTCCTCCTAACCATCTCCTCCATCCACACTGGCTTCTGGTCCCTGCCTGAGCTTCTCAACGGCTTCCCCGGCAACCATGCTGACCCGGCTCCAGGCCTCTCCTTTCAGTCCGTGCTGGCCTTTGAGATTAAGGAGGCCACACACTCTGCCACTGAAGTTTTCCATGTGACTCTGATAGTGAACTTCAGACCCCTAATGAGGTCCATCTGTGATCTTAACTTCCACTGTCCTCCTTTCTGCCCTTTTGCTGGGCTTCTGCCTAGGCACAGACTACCCTGGCACACGGCCCCTTCAGGAGCCTGGGTGAGCATCCTCGGGAGCCTGTACGAACACTGTTCTTCCTGCTGGGCATGTTCCTCTCTGCACACTTGCACGCACCATTCAGGACTAAACAAAAGCTCACTTCCCTGGGGAAGAGGAGATGTCCCAGCTAATGAAGAACCCACTGCTGGTGACAACTTGTTCTGCTCTCTCACCAAAAACAAATGCACAAGTCCTCACTCCAGATGCCCTGGAGTCAGGACTCACTGAGAAGCGTTCTTTGCAGGTGTGAACAGGTGAAAATGAGACCATTTAAAAGCCAAGGAGGCTAGTACCCGGGGCTGGGGCCCTTGAAAGAGCAAGCGCCAATTCACAAAGGCCACAGGAAGACGGAGGCAGAGTGCAGGGACATAGCCACCAGCCACAGAAGCCCAGGGCTGCCTGAGCCATAAGAAGCCAGAACAGACAAGGTCCACGCTGAGCCTTCAGAGAGCATGGCCTGCCAGCACCCAATTCCAGACTTCTGATCCTTAGCACAGTATGGAGGGGCTTCTTCCTGTCTAAACAGCACTGTATGACGACCAGTGACAGTAGCCACAAGGAGTCAGTCTAACCAACTATAATGTGTACATGTACAAGAGCATGCAAAAGGGTACATACATGTGCAGGCATGCAATTGTCCAGAGCACAAGGACAAACTCTTGTCCACTGGCTCCATGTCCAGCATGCTTACCAGGAAATGAACAGGTCAGCTGCTCTAGGATCTCTGTGTGTGAGTGTGTATGTGTGTGCGCGTGTGCACAGCACACACATGTGTTGGTATACTAGCCTGTGTGTGTGCATGTGAGGGCCACCAGGTGTGTTCTTCAGTCTCTCCACCTTATGTTTTTGAGACAGGGTCTCTCAGTGAATCTGGAGCTTATGGTTCTGCTAGATTGGTTGGCCAGGACCCATCAGGCTCCTCCCTCTTCTACCCTGAGCTTACTGGCATGCACCTCTGACCCCAGCTATTTTATGTGAGTGGGTGCTAGGAATCTGAGCTCAGATCGTCATGCTTCTACAGTAAGCCCTTTACACACTGAGCCATCTCTCTGGTCCACGGCAGCAATTCCAAACACCACTCAGCTCAAAACTTACTATTATTGTCTTATCTGTAGGGAAACTGAGGCACGGGAAAGTGAGGTCCCTCCCACAAGGTCCCACAGCTCTTACGTAGCAGATGTGAACTGGACCCTGTGATCAGCACTCAGGCTGTTGATTTTCTGGGGTATCATAAATTGCTCTTGGGATCCCCCAGAGACTCACAGAATAAGAGGCCTGGCCCCGCCTTTCAGGAGCTTACAGCCATGATAAGAAAATAGCTCCAGAAAATTCGGGTCTGCTCTAGAGAGCACTTCCTTCCTTAGTGTTGAGTTGTGGGAAGATAGTTTGGGCTGTCTGGGGAGCCAGTGGGAACTAGCCAGGGAGGGGTCTTGGTAGCCCCCTGTTCTGAGCCTCTCTGCTGGCCACCTTCCTCTAATGGCAGTGAAGATGTCTTTTATCGTCCTGAGAGGCAAGGCTAGGTGAGGCATTGTCTCTGTCTGCCTCAGTTTCCCAGTTCTGATGACAACGATAATGCCTTTTTCATCATCTCCTGCATCTCTCCTTCCCTCCCAAGATGTGTCACAGAACGTCTTTGGGTTGGAGAAAGAGTTTAGAGCCAAGGTCTAAATTATGTGTATGCCAACGGCATCCAGAAATTAGGGTGGTGTCTGCAAGTACCCAAGACAGCTGAGCCTGCCATTCACATTGACTCTGCCACTTTCTTACTGGGTAACCGTTGGCCAGTTCTCTCTCTGAGCCTCACTGCCCTCCGCCAGGGAGGAGAGTACAGTACACACCAAACACAGTCTCAGAGAAGGCAGACAGTCCCAGACAGCTCTGAGTCAACACAAAGTTAACAGGGACAGCAGTGGCTCATCTAGGGCTGGGCCCTGTGCTTCTCCTTGTGTAAGTGACTTTTGGCAAAGCTGGTCTTTCTGTCCTCCCCCATCAGATACCAACGCTGGGTATGCGCTCACCGCATGTTAAACAGAGCTAAGTCTTTTATATGCATGGTTTCGTGTGACGCGCGCGACAGCCCTACGAAGACTATACTGTCGTTATTCATTTTTTGCAAATGAGGACATTGAGGCTTCTGAAGTCATCACATCTTAACCCAATCTGTGTCACTTCAAAGCTCAAGTAAGTTTTACAAAGAACTTCAGAGGTCTAGGACACTGTGGGTGTGTTTCAGTCTATAGCACCCCATATCCCGGGCATGGTAGCTCATATCTCTAAACCCAGCACTCTGGAGGTGGAAGCAGAGGATCAGAAGTTCAAGGTCATCCCCTGTCACAAAATAAATTTGAGGCTAAGCCTGGGCTACATGAGGCCCTCTTTCTAAAGAAGAGGGCAGGGTATGATCTCAAGAAAATGTACTGGAAGAATTTTAGCTGATGTTCAATTTCTATACAATATTAGTTTCTATCTTTAATATGATAGACATAGCAGTTGGCGTTCACAGAGCATTCGTGATGAGAAGAATTATGTCTGGGGTTAGTTGGCTCCCTCACCACCCCTCTTAAAAAGCCTTCTTAGGGATCCCATTTTACAGATGAGGAAACTAAGACACGGAGAGGTGAACTTAATTTCCTGGTATCCCACAGCTGTGACGTGGCCAAGCAGATACCCCAACCCATGCAGAAATCATGAAGCCAGGGCTTGGGAGGGAGCAAAGTTCATCTCAAGTTTGTTTATTCCTGAAATACTTTCCATCACCTTTTAGATAACACTGAACACTCCCCTTCCACATCTTTAAGCTCCCCTGGGGCTTCAGATCAACTCTGCACAGCCAGCTTGCAGTTTTCCTTGCCATGCAAATATTTCCATCCTGTGTTCTGGGATTGCCCATCAGTATGCTCCCCAGGACGCTGAGGGTCTCATCCAGTGGGCAGTTGAGTTTAACACTGCCCTCGTTGTTTTCTCTGGGGACCCCTAGGCAGAGAACAGCGATTGGCCTATCTCAAGCCAGCTGTCTATGACGCCTGAAGCTGTTTTCTGTGAGCCTTTAAGTGCTGTGTCATGTTTGCAAAGATCAGGCTGGTGTCCTCCATCCTGCCTATACAAACACAGTGGTATGCGCATGAATACTATTCCTGTGCACTTGAACACGGACTGGGGAGTGGGACAAGGGACATAGATCCTTCCAAGACCTTAGCTGAGAATCAACATTCCCAGCCCACAGCAGAGGGTTACAGGAGCCACAGGAAGGCACAAAACAGAAGCCAGTTTTCTCCTCTGAGTTCTCTGTGCATCCCTCTCTTCCTCCCTCATGGAGCTAAAATCTGGCATTTGTCTGTCTGTGCCATCATCTTGTCCACCCCGGCCCCCTCAGGTCACAGCATCTGTCTGTGCTGTCCTCCTGCTTCCCCTCCCCCGCGTCAGAGCATCTGTGTCTTAGCTTTGGTTTGTTCTGCAGTAAAAACCATTCTAAGGTATTGGCATATGCATGGGCTCCCTGAAAGCATCACTCTGACACCTGACAGAATATTAGTGCTTTTTTTCTATTGACATTATGTCACTGCACCGTTGCCATTTAAGCAGAGGGCAGGGTAGACTGGTACCAAGAAAAGGTCCCAAGCGCTGGCAGGATCTGGCTTTCAAAAGTCCCGCTCTAAGTAAGCTGAGATCGGAGGTGACTAAACCTTTTACCTAACCGGGATGGGGCTTGGATCTGGCTTTCAGCAAGAGCCCCCCCCCAACCCCCAGCTTACTTGCCAAAATTGTCATTTGCCTCCGCCCCACCGCACCCCCCAGGACTGCAGTCCACCACGCGGAGCACAAAACCTACATTCAACTCAGATTTTATGACACAAGGCTAACTCCTCCTACGCGGATGTATTCCGCTTAACCCTTCAGCCCTTCCCATTCGGCGGCGCCCCTGTCCCTCCACACAGGCTGGCCTCACAGAAACCATCCAACAGCTTCCACTTTAAAGACCAGATTTCTGACTCCCCGGCCCAAACCCCTCACAATCCCAACCAGATGGGCTAGATTTCATATCATATTCTCACTCATTAACTCCCTCCCCTAAGAACCAAATTGAATGGCTTCAAGGTTATATCTAAAAGGAAGACGAAGGAGCAGGAACGGGGACAGTGGGGTGTCTGTGATCCCTTCGGCAGAACAAGCTCAGTGGTACTTTAAATTGTGGTGGGGGGAGCTGGAGGAGCCCTCAGACACATCCCAAAAAGGGGGGAGAAAATGGCTTAAATTGCTTGAATGGCCCAGAGCATCTGTTGATGTAACTACTGGAAAGCGAAGTCTTTCTGTATTAGTAAATAGCAAAATGTCAAGCCTGTGTTTTAAAAAAAAAAGCTAAATAATAATAATAAGGACAGTGGCCTCTGCGGTCAAAGCCGAGAGCAGCAAGAGAATAAGCCAGCGGTTAGCAGCGAGACCCCCCTCCTGGTGTCCCGACACACACACAGGGAAACCTGCCTGGAGACACTTCCTAGAATCACCACCAGCGACGGCCAGGATGTGCGCGTGCGCCTCTGTTTCGCAGCATCTATGCTTCTACCTGCGAGTGGGGACAGCGTGGGGTGCCTGGCGGAGGGCTAGGGCTAGGCAGCGGAGCGAGGATGCGATGAGAGGATGCGGGAAGGGATGCGGGCAGGGATGCAGGCAGGGATGCCAATGGCGGCGCGGTTACCTCGGTCCGCAGACCCCATGGTGCGGAGGGGCTGGCGGGGGCCCGGCCTGCGCAATGCGGGACGCTGCATCTGGAGGCGCCGGGCTCAGCAGGCTGGAGACCGTGTGCTGCGATCTGACGGAGCTGCGCAGAGGCTGCAGCGCCCAGACTCCGCTCCGGGGCTCTGGCTCCCCGTGCTCCCGCTCCTGTGCTCCTGCTCCGGCTCTCCGTGCTCCCGCTGCCGTGCTCCGGGCTCCAGCTCAGGCTCCCCGGGCTCCCGGCGCTCCGCGGTCGCTTACTCCAGCGGCAACGCGACTTCCTTCCCCGCGCTCCGTGTTTATAGGCTTTCAATGCAGTAAAATAACGGGATTCCCTCACTGTTTCCTCCTGTTTACTCAGCGCCATGGAAACCCCTGGATCCCGTCCATCTCCAAAACTAAGGGCTTTCCTGAAAACTTCACACTCAGGAATCCATGACGTCGCCTCCTCCGCGGCCAGCCAGCTCCGTGGCTCCTTCGGCCGCCAAGCACAAGTCCCTGATTGTTCGGGGCAGAGAAAAAGTCAGCGAGAGGGAGGCGCGCAGGGGTGGGGGCGCGGCCCGCCAGGCCCTGCAGGAGCTGCGTGCAAACTCGCAGACAGCCACCGCCTCCCCACTGCAGCCTTGCCTGAATCCAGCCTCCTGACACCCCACTTTCTGAGCGTGTGCCCCTTGGAGAAAGCTCCCAAGGATTTCAGTCAGCACCCCCACCCCACCCCCGGGAGTCCAGGAGCTCTTGGACACTTGCCCAGGGGTGTCTCCTTAGCCCTCAGTGCCTCCTCTGACTGCCCAGATTCTTGAGTGTTCAGGGATGAAGAGGAGTAAGACGAAGGAAAAAGAAATAAATAACAGCGCCTGTGCCAACTGTCCAAGATTTTTTTTTCCTCAAAGAGTTTATTTTTAGATTCATTTAGAAAATCCAAGGTTTCCAGTATTACTCGGAGGGTCCAGCAATAAGGCCGAAAAAGAGTTGCCGAAACCAGGCAACGCATGTGTTTACGTATGCTGTGCATAAACAGGAAAATAGAGGAGAGGGATGTCGGGACCTCTGCAGCCTCAGGAAGAGATGTGTGGGGTGGCACACGTGGCTCCCACCTGGGCCACGGTTGGAAGGAGCGGGCTGCATGCAGCCGGCAAGACGACTGGGCTGGGCTTCAGCTATTTTGCTTCTCCACCTGCGTGTTCCATGGGAATTTCTGGGATCAGAGATAAAGCCAGCTTTGATAGGCACATTTGAAAGACTGTTGTGGCCTCTGATAAAAACTGGGGAGCACCCAAGGCTAGTGAGTCATCACCCCCTCCCACAAGAGATGTGAATTTCAAGAGATACTGATTGGGGAAGCAGACTCCACCCATGGGACCACTTTGTTTTTCAGGCGTTGCTCACACTGGCTTCTCAAACCACCCTGCAGCTCCCAGAGTGACCACCAAGACCAATTAGAACCCTGTCTGAGAAAGCCCCACCTCACTCCCGCATGGGGGACCCTCTCTGAAGTCTGCCTGCATTCAGGTGGAGCTTGGCAGTATAGCTTAAGAAACCGTGCGCCAATCCCAAAGAACAGCCATGTGTGTCTACCTATACTGTGTGCCCCCTAGAACAATCCAAGGCAAGGAAGTTAAACTAAACTGCCTTCCAACTAAACCAAGTCTCAGAGCCACCAACTTCTTTGCAGCTACTCTGGAAGCATCCATTACCGGGATGGTTTGATGAGGGGCGAAGACAGCTGTTAGTCACCCGGCACTAATATGTAGACAGCTCATGAGGACATGCTCGGCAGAGTGGTTGAGGAGGTCTCATTCCTGAGGTCCCCAGAGCCATCATCCACAACAGGAACGGGACACCCATCCTCGAGTTCCCAGGTTACAGGACTTTCAGGTTTAAAATAAAGAAACTTCCAGGCAGGTTGGTACCCACTGGTCATCATCAGTATGACTGAGACTTCATTACTTTTTGCTTCTGACCGTGCATAGCTCCCACAGACAGGTAGTACACTATGTGTGAACATGTCCCCTAACTCAGCACCTACTGTGTGCCAGGTCTTAGGTGAAGAGCCTCTCTACATCCTCACTCACACGTCTGCAAAGTCATACACAGGAACTGGGAGCAGCTAGCCCTGCACTGACCAACATGGCATCTACCAGCTACACACGGCTAAGATGGAAGGAACCAATGATTAAATAGTATGCCAAAGTCAGTTCTTTGATGGCATGGGCCACATCGCAGGTGTTCAGAAACAGGTGGCTGATGGCTTCCTGCACCGGGCAGCAAAGTGTAAACCACCTTCATTTTTCCAGAAAGTTCTCGTGGGCAACGTGGCTCAGACACTCTGAAAGCTCCTCCACGGCTGGGGTTGTCTGGTCATCACATGCCCATGGGGTAAAATGGAGACACTTGCGAGGCTCACACCACCCAGAGCTGAGCTACGAGTCAAACGTATGTGTTTAATGGAAGTGCTGAGGACGGTAAGGTGCATAATAAATGCTAAAAATACATATCTTTAAAAATTAATAAAGCCTTCCCACGGTCAAGGCGTGAGTGGTGACTAAGCAGGGGACCGAGCTTGTCTGACTGTCTTCAAGTGTTAGCTCGAGGCCACTCTTCCTGAGACTAAGCCAAGCCAACTAGCTCAGAAGGCTCTGGCGAGACCCAGTCCCTAGGCAGAGGCAGCCCTCTTGCCTGGCATGCAGGAGGCCCTAGGTACCATCCTTAGCATTTAATCGTATTCATTTTACTTTTCAGAACATTTCTTTATTTGTATGTGTATTTGCACCAATAAGCATGTGTCATGGTACACAGGTAGAGAGGTCAGAGGGCAACCTGTGGAAGTCTGTTCTTTCCTTCCCATCACACGGGTTCCAGGATCGAACACAGGCTATAAGGCTTGGCAGCAAGTGCCTTCGCCCCCAGCCGTCTCACCCACCCTCATTCCTTTCTATATTTATTAAATCCATTTATTTTGAGTTTTTAAAGACAGGATCTTCACAGCCCAGGTTGGCCTCCAACTTAGAATCCTCAAATCTCCACCGCTTTGAGAACTGAAATTACAGGTGTGGGCCACCACACCCATCCAAAGCCCTTAAAAAAGAAAAGGGGAAAAAAAGGAGAGAGATCTAGTTCCTTTATTATTCCTACTGACCACGGTGTTGGGAGCCCCACTTACCGATGAGCACATCAGTACTTCAAGAGCCCGTGTTCACACAGCCGGCCCCAAGGTGACCCCAACTCTGGCAGCTGCAAACCCATGTTCTTGGCTCAACAGCCCCTGCCTCCCGAGGCCTCCCTGGGAACCTCCGCCTCTGCGGCCAGCAGCAAGGCAGGAAACCAGCATTCTGGGCCTCCTCTGGTGGACTCATTATCGGGGATAATTTTAGACTCGGGTCCCACCCAAGCCCAGGCTTTGGAGGCGAGTCCCCATCTCCACAGGTGCCTGGAGCAGCTCGGGTGGGGGACGCTCTCTGGAACTCCGAGAATCAGCATTAGCCACGTTTTTATGGCCTTCACTCTTTGTCACAGTTAAGCATTTTCCCCTTTTAAAGCCCAATTAATACTACCAGGCTGGAGCCTGGGCCTAGCAGCTGAGTCACCTAACGTGTCCTCATGAGCCGCGGCAGCATTTAGGCCCCCTCCAAAGCTCTTCTTGAGTTCCTCAGACAATTTCTTTCCTTTCTTACTGCCAGAGCGAGAAATATTTTGTCCTTTTGAACTGATCCACCCACTGTTTTTCACTTTTGCAGCGCACTCCCCTTTGCTGAGGGGGTGCTCCGAGGGGGGTGGGTGGGGAGCTTCCGCCCACTAAATTATCCAAGAGAAGTCCCCAAAAATAGAGCCTCTCAGCTGGAGCTGGGACTTGGCAGCGGGTAAGGGGAAAAGGCAGAGAAGAAATGGAATGAAAGTAAAGAGAGGGGACCCAGGTGGCCTTGGGGCACACCTGGGCTCTGGAGACGCTGAATCCCTCGGGACCCTTTTCTCAGATGCTCTCCCAACAGCCTCATAAACAGACCCGCAGGTGTTTCTCCAGCATGCCACTGGCTGGCACTGCCCAGGCTGGGCATCTGCACCAGGACTCAGGGCAGCTCAGCTGGGGCCCTCCCTCGTGTGTCTCCTCATGTGCTGTATGCAGACCTCATATCATCTGCGCTCGTACCCCAGATGGGCCTGTAAGCTTATGGACCTGTCTATGACATCTGTCAAACAGCGTACATGGAATGTTTGCTGAACACCTAACCCTAACTCATTGAATGTTCAAACTGCCTCGTGACAATCATTTCGCCAAGCAGAGAATGTGGCACAGAGAGGTTACGCAAGACCTTATACCCAAGGTCACTCGGCCAGTAAATGGCAGAGGTGGGATTTGAACCCCAGCCACTTAGCTCCAGAACCCACATTCTTTTAACCTACCATGCTTTTCTCCCTCTTCAACTGCTATGAAAAATGCCATGTAAGATCCCTGTGCTCAACCACGTGTGATGATGCTGGTTGTCTGGGATCCTGACTCTTGGGAGGCTGAGGGGCGGGGATGTGAGTTCGAGGTCAACCTGGGTTATATATCAAAACCCCACTTCAAAGCAATAGCAAAACCAAAGATTTCTGAGCTCCGTAGTTTCAAGAACCTGGCCATGGCTGGGAGCTGGGGGCGTGGGGGCAGAAACAGAGGCAAGGCTCGGTGGCCCTCGAGGGAATGAGAACGGGCCACACGGATTGTATGAGCTGGAGGTCCCAGAAGGCGGTGGGCAGGTCAGCCTGATAGCAGGGTTTCCTTTTCCTGTTGAATGGAGTGAATCCCTCATCTGCAAACATCTCCCAAAGACCTTTCAAGTCCCCATACCTGCCCCCACCCCATGTGACCTCCTTCCCAGGGGCTCTGCAGAGTCTTGATTGCTTCTGCTGACCACTGTCCCTTTCCTGGGGTCTCTCTGCATGACCAGTCTTCCTGAGACATCAAGTCACCACAAGACCCCATGCTCAGGCCCCAACCTCAGGTCATAGTCACCTTCATGGTGAGTCTGAATCCCATCCGATCCCTCTAGAAACTCTTCCTGGCCCCAGCAGCCAGCCTGGCGACCCAGAGCTCTGGACTTCATGTCATTGTGCTGAAGACATACTCACAGCTCCTCCCTAGGTTCCCTGTGGCCACCCTGGCTTGAGACCCTTCTTTCTGTGCTTTTCTCTCTGGCCACCTCACCCCCTTCCCACGCCTCAGCCCTGGTCACCCCTGCTCTGTCCCTTTTAAAGATGTGCTTCCCTATCCTGTCAAGCAGGCCTGCTTTCCTTCAAGGAAGAAAAGGTCTTTAAGGAAGAAGAGGCCAGGGTTAAGTGTGCTGAGTATACAGTAGGTACTTAATAACATCAGCTTACAGCCATCCTGCCAGGATAGCCACCAGACAAAAATCCAGTTCAACCGAATACTCCCCTGCTGCATGCCCCTCCCTCCAACAGTAGTCTGCTGAGGCCCCTTGCCAGCCTTCTTAGTGTCCCCATGCTCATAGTAGGACCCTGCAGGCAATCTCATGTGGGGTGAATGGGACTCAGTCAGGCCTTTGGAGAGGCCACCTGCCAAGAGCCACAACAGCACAAGAGCTGAGACGTGACAGCAGCCACAACAAGGGGTCATCTCAGGATGGTCCTGGGCCTCCTAGCCTATGAGGCAGAACCTTGTCCGTTAAGCCACCAAGTGTGGAAGAAGTCACAGAAAGCTACTACCGTGGCTTCCCAGGCCCTGGCCTGTCCCCTGTCTGATTGTCCTCTCTGTCCCACCCTGTGCCCAACTCCAGCCCTTGTCTGGAACACTTGTCCCACATTTCTGTGGCTGGCTTCTTTAAGTGCCATCCCATGATTTTGGGGAGGTTGAGACAGAGTCTGTCTATGAAGTTCAGGTTGTCTTTGAACTCCTGATTCTCACAATCTCTCAAGTGCTGGCATGACAGGTGTTTCAGCATTATTCTGTAACATTCTCCCATGACCCTCTCTGAAACGTGTCCCCCTGAGCTCCAGTACAGCCAGCCCCCCCATCCCTGGGAGATTCCGCCCCCCAATGCTGCTGAGTCTCTATGGCACTGTTGGCTTGAAGTCCAGATTCACTTGTGTCTAGTCTGTCTGCTCCACCTTCCCGCAAAATGTCAGCTCCCCCAGGCCAGGGCTCTGGCTTCACAGCCTGGCTGTGTCCTCAGCACTGGGAGAGAGGCCTGGCCTATGGCCTGCCTCAAAAACGCTCGTTGAGTGAATGACAGAGGGCCAGCTTGTCTCGTCTGTTTTGTTTACTGGTCATGAGTCATCTTCCCACCAGACTAGGAAAATAGGGGCCTGTGTGTCCTCCTTGGGGCTTGGCGAGACTTCTAGAACGGGTGGTCCCTGCTCTGTAGTCCTATCTCATGTCTAACTCAAAGCGTTTCTGGCAGGCTCCGACAAGCCTGCCACACACAACTACGACTCATTTGGGCTTCTCATAACTCTCTCAGATGAAGCCTCCTATAAGCCCACCTATGGCCAGGGAGGAAACTGAGGCACAGAGCCCCAAAGTCACCAAACAGTAAGCAGCAGACCGTGAGAATATGGACAATCATGGTATGGCTCCAGAATTACACTCCCGAGTCTAGTGAACATTTGTTGACTGAATAACTGACAGCTAGCTAAGCAGTCAGCCACCTGCTTAGCTGCTTGCAGGGGACCCTAGTTATCTGTAGCCCAGGTGTGGCTGGGTGAGATACTCTTGGGGCTGGCAAGGGAGAGGGAACAGGCAGAGGCTGTCCCGGGGGAGGCCTTCACCAAGTCGTGGGATGGAAAGGTTCACCTCATCTGGAAAGAACTCCCCGTTCTGTGGCTGCAGACTCAAGTGAGGTGTCTCCCCAGCCCACTCCTTGCGGGGCGCATTGTCTTGCTTTTAATAGCTTCTCTAATCTGTACTTGGAGAAGCTCCTGACTGACTATTCCCAAAATAATCCTCAGTGCCACTTTTTCCAGCTCACAAATCCTGAATATTGCTACCCTCCCCATCAGCCACTGGTCCCAGGGTCCCCAGGCAGGAATTTGACCCAACGGGAGCTAGCTAAGGATCTTGGAGAGAGCCTGGCTGCCCCTGCCAGAGCATGGGCTGCTGACTGTGAGTTTCCCCCCTTCACAGCTCCAGCCTGCAGAATTGGGCTGGGACAGCCCGCCAGCGGCAGCCCTCCCTCGGAATGCCCCGGGCTCCCCCTCTGAGAGATGGGAAGATTTTCCTAGAAGCTGGAGAAGCTGGAGAGCTGACGTGGAGGGAAAGGAAACTGGCTCGTGGTCAGCTTGCCTTTCTCCTGCTGTGGGCAGAAGAAAATGGAGACTGGGAGAATCTCCCTTGGCAAAGACAGAGACTTGGTAGGGGATGGTGAAAGGGCCGCCTGTCGCCCACACTAGCCTCTAGCTTGCTACATAAAGCTAAGGCTGACCTTGAACTCCTAATCTTCCTGCCTCTACCTCCCAAATGCTAGAGTTGCAAGGAACTGAACCCGGCCATATTATGCATGCTAGGTAAGCACGCAGGATCTGCTGATGACAAGGCTCAGCAGGTCCTTCTTTTGTTAAAGACTGAGGTGCCCATAACTGGAATTTTATTTTTGAATATTCAGTGCTCTGTGGTGCATCTTTTTTTTTTTCATTCAATAAACATCCTGGCGTACCTCCAGGAGGCTAGGCTAGACTGGCTATGCGGCTGTGAGTAAAACAGGCAGCGGCTTGGCCCTGCTGAGCTGGCAGCCCAGTGGGGGACACCCAGAGGAAACACACAAACACTGAAGACACCACTATGCCCAGAAATGGCCACAGAGTGGAACAAGAGGATAATACACACTGAGAAAGAGGTGGTCTCAGTCAGGGGCCTGAGGGGTCATGGAAGCTGAGCTGAGCGCTGCTGTGTGAGGCCAGACCATGCAGACATCTGGGGGCACATGGCCTGAAGTTGAGGAAGTTCTCTCAGAGGCCAGGAGCAACATTCATTCATAGGACGAGTTCCCTGGGTGCACCATACACTGGGTGAGAGGGATCAGCAGGCTGCACAGAGCAGGGGTCTCCTGCCTGTCCAAGACTTGGGGAGCCTCCTCGTAACATGTGGGGTGGTGTGTAGGGTTAGGGTGGAGGGTTGGGGGGGGGGGGAGTTGTCTTCACAGACAGCAATAACCACCAAGCTTTATTCAGTAATCACACTGTACTTTGATCTAGCTTAAGCCTTTGGCTCATGAACCTGTTCAATCCTCAGAGCCTTAGAAAGAATAGATGACCAAAAAAAAAAAAGTCCAGGTCCTAGGTCACATGGCATAGGAACCAGAAATCCAGCCCTTAAGAGAAAATGAGCATACTCTTCACTCTCCCTCGATTCTTCTTGCTCAAGTAGGATCCAATGGTAGGAGCCATTTTGGACCATGACGTAAAAGCATGTGAAGGAAGGCAGAGGTTCTTTGGCCTCTGGTGATCATGGAGTCTCCATAGCAACCCCAAATCTCCTGCCCAGACTCTGTTGTAAGAGAGAAATAAATAACCGATTTGTTTAGCCCACTGCTATTTGGGGACTTTGACTAGGACAATTACATCTGTGATTACACCAACATGGCTTTTATTTTAAGAGGCCCTGGGAGGCATCAAGTAGAGTGACATTGAATGACACAATCAGACATGCTGGTGTCAGGAAGGCAGCCAGAGTTGGGGTTAAGAATCTGTCTTCAAGGCGGCTGACCTAAGTACAAAATCCAACACTGGCTCTCCCTAGGTTTGGGGCCCATTTAACCTGTGTATGCCTCAGTTTCCCTGTCAGCAGAGTGAAAATACTACTATCCAGGTAGACAGCCACAATGAGGATCCATAATAGGGCTTAAAATAGCACAGGCTAACCCAGAAGATGTCTAAGTGGCAAAGTGCTTGCTGTGCAAGTATGGAGGCCTGGGGTGCTCAAGTTTAGAACTCCCCCCAGCACCCACATAAAAAGACAGGCATAGCTGCGCATGCCTGTTACCCCACGCCAGGGAGGCGAAAGCAGGAAGATCCCGTCCCTGGGGCTCCCTAGCTAGCCCACCTAGATGAATCAGTGAGCTCCAGGTTCAGAGAGAAGCCCAGTCTCAAAAAATAAGATGAAGAGCCATGGAGGAAGCTGCCCAGCAGTGACCTCTGACCTCCACAGGCACACATATCGATACACTGACCAGTGTGGGTATGTGCACACTCACGTGAACACCTATTTACACTACCGCCAACACCCATCCCTTTCCCACACACAATGCGGTGCCTACTGGGTTAGGGAGTGTGACCCCAAGAGGTGTCTACGACCTACACCTTCTCACTGCAGAGCTGACCGAGCCTGCACTGAACCCAGCTCTCAGTAGTTGCTGGTGAGAGCCTGGGAGCTCACGGCTTCCTTTTCACCAAGCCAAGGACACAGACTAGGTGTCCCTGAATGAGACTACCCAGAACCTGGGGCACCCATGTACTGAGTCAGCCACAGTCTGGGACCAGAACATTCTGTAGAACACTGTCTCTGTAGTCAAGCCCAAGGTATTGTTACTAGAGGAGCCCACACGGAGGTGGGCAGGCACCCCACTGGACAGCACGCTCCCTCCCCATGGTCCTCTGGAAGATAAGAAGCCTTACTTCCCCAGGATGTACTCGGAACCTCCTGCCAGTTCCTCTACACTTGGCAAAATATTGCTTTGTGGAGCCAACCCTATTTTTCCATTAATGAAAGTATTTTTGGGCTCCCAGCAACAATGAGTGACTGTTACAAAAGATGTAGACCCTTCCAAGGTAAACAGAGCCTTCCCCAACCCCAGGCTGGCTGCTCAGCCACTGAGCTGGTTGCAGCTGTTCTAGGCTCTGAGTCCTACTGGGGTCTGCAAGGGTCAGCCCAAGGCCTCCTGGCCTGATGAGGACCCAAAACCAGGACATACTATTCAGGGTACCCTGGGGTTGTGAGGGTCAACACTCTACCCTGGCCTGTGCCTCCAGTTGACTGCTTAATTCATACACATGTGAGTTCTGATCCCAGCACTCCCTGACAGAAAAAGTTTTCTATCCTGTGATAGCACAGACCCACAAAGCAACAGACATGGAAGAAATTTCCTTCCTCTCCCTTCTGATGGGTTGATGGATGGGAGGAAAAGTATATGGATGGGCGAACAGATGGATGGATTCATGGGCAAATAGGTGAATAGATGGGTAGATGGATGGTGGATTACAAGAAGAGCCAATGGGTAGATGGGTGGATGGATGGATGGATGGATGGATGGATGGATGGATGGATGGATATGTGCGTAATGGATAAAATGAAAGGTTAATGGGTTGGTGGATGGATTGATCAATGGACACATGGATTGGTGGATGGGTAGGTAGATGGATGGGTGGTAAGGAGGAGAGGAAATGTCAGTGGATGTGTAGGTAATGGACAGAT
>NW_021604638.1:6227522-6271330 GCF_004785775.1 Grammomys surdaster | reverse complement strand
CATGAGGGGACAGGTGGGTAGGTGATGGGTGTGTCATGAGGGGACAGGTGGGTAGGTGATGGGTGTGTCCATGAGGGGACAGGTGGGTAGGTAATGGGTGTGTCATGAGGGGACAGGTGGGTAGGTGAGTGGGTGGGTTGGTGGGTAGGTGCACAGGTAGATGGATTGAGTGGACAATGAACGGGTGGAAAGATTGAGCCTGTGTATTGATGACCATATTAGCAGCCTCACACAGTAAATCTCTCACCTTGAACTCTTGGGGGAACAGTAAACACTTATTCTCTCTGTGAGTAAGCCCCAGCACTGATTGGTTGAACTAAGGGTCCTCTGATGTACTGGAGTCAAGATGGCAGCCGGGCAATGGGCCTCTGGGGCTTGCCGGTGGCCAGAGGGTTCTCTTCAAGTGTCTCCTCACCCCCACGGCTCACTTGCCCTCCATGCTGCTTGTCATGGCAACTACTTCTCAGTGAAGAGAAAGAACAGTCAAGTAGGCGGAGACTTAGGCAATCACGTAAGTCCCTCCTAGCACATCCTGCTCCTTAGGAGTGAGTCACTGATCCAGGCTCCTCCATTGCCTCTAGAAAGGAAAAGTGACCAGGAACTTATCAGTGTCATTTCACATCACAACAGCAGCCCCTGAGCAGGCCAGAAAAGACACCCCTGACCCAGAGTACGAACTGAGCATGCCCGTTATGTGAAAACCTGGAACCGTCTGGACTGGGACCAATCAGACCTGTGCTGGCAGGGAAGGTGGTGATCAACAAAGAGGGTGACTGGGGGCAGATGTGTCTTGGTGCATCTGAGATGGCTACAAGGCTGGAGGGTACACAGATGCTTTCGATGCCCATTACCTTGTCTGTGAACTAAAATTTGGGGGAGTTGGCCTTTTAGAATACCAGTATCCTGGCTTGAGGGAACTAAATATTTCCTTTTACTTCTTTCTTGTTTAACTCCGCTGAAGACGGAGCCCAGGATGTCCAACAGGCTGGGTTAATGGTCTACCACTGAGCACACCCCCAGCCCCACACGGGAGGACCCAAGGCCGCTGCTCGGTCACTGAGCCACGCCCCCAGCTCCTGATTGGGAAATTGTAGGCCAGCGCTCTAGCACTTGGAGCCACGCCCCAAGGCGCTCCCTGGGGGGATTCTAAGCTGAGCTGCAACCCCCTCACCATTTTTTTTTACTATTTCTTTAGCCTAGTCCAGATATTGACAAATGCCTACAAATTCTAGCCCACTGCCTGCTTTTATAAAGAGCTTGTTGGAACACAGGCATGTGTTTGTTCACAGGCTGCCGGTTGCTGTTCTCGTGTGGCAGTAACAAAGTGGGAAAACAAAGAGGTCTCGATGGGGCCCATGTGGTCAGAAACAAGCACTTCCCAGCTGGCCCTGCCCAGAGTGCTCACTGACCCCTGGCTCCCGGAAGCTTAAAGCCCATTTCGATGCATCTGTTTCGAAGGCCGAGCCATGCCAACTTCTTAATCTCCTCCTAAACCAGCCCAGCCTCGGCCCATGTGTGGACAGCAACGTCTCCCAGCAGGGGACAGATGTGGGCAGATCTAAGTCCTCCCACGGGGTCCCACGACAGGCCCATTTGGGAACCATTTAACGTGATCTTACATGTGCCCACCCTTTGATGTTTAGGCGCCCTGGGCCGAGCTGGGAGATAAAGAAAAGGGGACTTTGAAGTGGAGGGGTACTGGCAGGGGACCAGGCGGTAGTTGTTTATTTTTAATCAGAAATTCTGTTTACCTACTTGCAACTTTTTTTTCCTCCTTCCCTTCCATTACCCCCATCCTCACCCCGTCACTTCAGATCAACCGATCAACCAGGTTCTCGAACACTGGTCTTTGTGTCAAGTGCCACTTGCAGAAGAGCAAAATGGACCCAAAATGGACCTGGAGGTGGGAGCCTCCTCCAGGAAGCCACGCACCCACAGCTGCTGCCTAGACTTAGGAAGTCCAAGCTTGGAGGAGGTGACCGGGCCATCTTCCTGACAGATGCCTACTGAGGAGTTTTCCCTCTTTGTGTGGTCGTTGTTTGCGCGTCAACCCCACGCCCCTTCTATAACCCCTGCTTCCAAGTTTACTAAGACACAAGGCCTCTCTGAGGCCTAATTTATGAAGTTCAGGAAAGTCTGACTCCACCCCTTCGGTCTTAGCGAATCAGAATCCAGAGTGACTGGCTCCAGCCAATAAGAATCAGCCCTGGGACTAGGGACAGCCTTATACGGCACAAGATCATTTCCTGTGGAGGGGTTTGTCTTGTTTATTGTGACAGGGTCTTCCTGTGTAGCCAAAGGTGCTGCTGACTGCTCTGCTTCCAACTTCCCAGTTCTGATATTACAGACGTGGGCCTTCTTACCAGGCTGAAAACATCCCTCGTCCACTTTTGACACTTTCCAGTGGTGATCTGTGACTGAGTCTCAGCACGGGCACATCGGTGCAACGGTTGAGAGGTACTCCTTATACATCATGAACGTCCCATTTAACTAGATGTCCTGTGTTTTACCCAGGATCCTACCAGTGTGGACCATGTGTTCAAACCTGAACTCCAGCCCTTCAGCAAAAGCAGAGGAGTTTCCAGGGCTCTGCTTCCTCCATGGTCCAGAGACTGTCTGGCTCAGGACCCAATTTTCTGTCGGCAAGGACTCGATCCCAGAAATAAAGATCTAGGGCCCGTGGGCTGAACAGATGGCTGAACTTCCAAAAGACATGGGTTCAAATCCCAGCACCCACATGGCTGCTCACAGCTGTCTGTAACTCCAAGATCTGACGCCCAGATGCAGGCAAAACAGCAATACACTATTTTTTAAAAGACTCAGGGCCTGGCCTCACAGTAGGAAATGTCTACATGGCCACCCTTGTGGCTTGGCTCTTAGAAGACCTCACAGGTGCAGCCTGCAAGCCTACGTTCTAGCGGCGATCTCCAGGGCCGGAGGGCCAAGAGAGGCCCTGACTCTCCTAAGCTAAGGCTTCCCACACAGCCCCTGGGCCTCTGGCTGGAGGCCAGGGCCTCTGAGCCATGTGTCCTCAGGAGGAAGGGAGGAATCTGCAGGCAGCAGAACAGAGGACTCCTACCCCCAGACTGGGCACAGCCAGCCTCCTAGCCTGGAGGAAACTCGGGTCACCTGGGGCAGGTGCCTGCCTTCCACCTCCCGCTCCTTGGCCTTTCCCAGGCCCTAGTCCCAGTGGCTCTTCGCTTCCTGGCTTCTGTTTTGTTTTGTTGCTTTTCTGGCTTTTTGAAAAAGTTTCCTTTGTTGTTACCACTTAAAGTAAATAAATAAATAAAGCAAATGAACAAAGAAGCATCTGGAAGGCTTTGTGAAAAGCCGCACCAGCTCTAAGGCCGCCCCGCCCTCCACTGGGTCAGGGCGCAGGAGCCTGGGATTCCCAACTGGCCCCCAAATGCGAGGCTCCTCTGTTCTCCCAAAGGCCCAGCTTCCCCTGGAGGGGAGGGGTGCTCCCTAGTCCATCCTCCAGGGCTGCTTACACACCAGCCTGACCAAGAGGCCTGTAGACGCCTAGAACCTCCCACCTCCTGCCCTGGGCAGTCAGCTCCGCCTCCCTTAAGGCTGGCCCTCTCTTTTCTACCCTGGAAGTCGGATGTTCTCCATCACATTTCCACCCGTGTCCTGTCTCCAGTTCGTGCACTCCAGGTCGCCCCTCCCTCCTGCTACAGCTCAGACCATAAGCCCACTCCCTACTGCTCAGTAACCATGGCGCCCCATTGTCTCCTGCAGCTGGTAACTTTCAGGCTACTGATGTCTCTGATTTATGCTTCCCAGAACACCTCTCTTTCTTTGGAGGGGGAGGTGTAAACCACTCTCTGTGGGGTTCTTACAGGTATGGCGCAGGGAAACTCAGGTATTCAACTCTGGGTTCCTGAGGTTTGGAGATTTACTCAACCAGATCCAAAAGTGGCAGACTTTGATGAGTCGGGGGAGGAATGGCAGAGGGTCACCTTGTCACCCCAAGGGAAGAAGCCACTTAGGAAAACCCATGGAACCAGCTGGGGCTGTCATTTCTAGCTTCTCCCAAGTCCCTGGATGCAGTAGCTTCTCCCAAGTCCCTGGATACAGCCTCACCTAAAGCTAGTTCTGTCCACTGCCTACATCCCTGACAGCCAAAGGGTTTCTAATGACAACAGCCCTCCCTCCACAAGGGGTTTGCCTTGCTTCCCAACTTTGTTCTGGCAGTTTCTCACACTTCTGTGAACATGGCTTCTGATCCCTGTGTCTTTCTTGAAGCTGGGCCACGACCGACAGTGTCCTCTTCATATGACAGATACTACACAATCTCACCACTGATTCATTCACTAACTTATTTCTAGACAGGGTCTCACACAGCCCAGGCGATCTCAAACTCCCTATGCAGCCAAGGGTGACCCCAACTTCTGATCTTCCTAGTCCACTTTCTGAGTACTAAGAGTATAGGACCGCCCCATCACCCAGTTTATGAGGTGCTTGGGGTGAAACCGGGAGCTTCATGCACACTAGGCAAACATTCCACCAACCAAGCCCCACTCTTGGCTGACAAATCTTCCCAGAAGCCTCTCTGACTGAGGTGGGCCCCTCTTCCTGAGAATGTCACAGTTTTCTCTTACTTCCCTCCTTGTGGACAGGCCTTGGGTGGATGAGTGACCTCACTGTTCAGCTCTGTCTGGGCAGTGCCTCACCTAAACAGAAAGAAGTACCTTTGGGTCCCTCTGGACTCAGCAACCCAGCCTAGTGCCTCAATACGCTTGCGCCCCATACCCTGACTCAAAGCTGGCATTGTGCCTGCTGCAAGTTGGTTACCCCATCTTTTCATATCAACACCTTGGTGTTCCTCTAGGGCCTGCTCCATCTCCCTTTCCCTGGGGTCCAAGATAGAAATACCTTCACCTCTCTGTGGCTCTTCAATGTCATGTGACCAGGAACTGGCCAGCTAGGACACTGTATATACCACCCCGTGATAACTCAGGTCAGACATGTGATCAAGGCCTATGAATCCACACCTAGAGCTTTTGCTGATTCCACTGAAAGATGGGTGAGCTCTGGTCGCAGTCAGAAACCAGCAGGATGGGTTGGGGGTGGGGCAGGGCCCCAGAAAGCAGCAGATATAAACACAGAACCAGAAGACAGTAGGACCCCTGATACAGCCATGCCTGAAGCTGGAGACGGCTTTTTGCAGAAACTAATAAACTCTCCGTGGCCCAGTCTTCTGTGCCTGTACCACTTTTTTCTGCTGACATAGGCTCTAAGTCTTCATTCTCATACTTATGCTAATTCTGAATCTACTCAGTGGTCATTAGTTGCTTGTATATCACATAACTGCGGGCAGGGCTGCTTCTCAGCCTTGTCACAAGCCCTCTCCTACACCCCAAACTCTTACTCCACCTGATACACATCCAAGTGAAGTCTGCTGCCGACATCTGGACCTCAGAGCACCCCGGAGGTTCCCTGGAATGCATAAAGTTAAGTACTCTGTGTTTGTCGCCCCTTAAACTGCAAATTCTATCAGGCCAGATAGCATCAGGTTCTCAAGGGCCAGCACAGGGTCTCCCTCATACATAGGCCGGTGCTCATCAGACAGCCCCAAGCCTGATGAAAGCCTCCACAACTCAGGAACCAACTACAGGGATGCGAGACCAGGGGTCTCAGCCTGGCTGAGGCAGGTGCAGCGTGGCTGGAATCTGATCCATTGGCTGATTCCAGAGACAATCAGCTTTGAGGAAGGCTTGGAGGGAGCCCGCCTGTTCCAGCAACTTCCCTGGACTGTTAGCATGTTGAACAAGATCAGAAAGCCCTACCCAATGGTGATTCATTCTCCAGGACCCTAACCACGCCCTGAAGCAAATGTCAGATTTCACACATTTAATGAACCCCATGCTTGAAATCTGTGGCCTGTAAAATCTGATTTACACCGCCCTTAAAACCCTTGGTGCCTACAAGAGCATTTGAGACGTAGGCTGTGTGCGCAGAGAAGGGGGCCTTTCTTCCCCTGGCTCCCTGAGACATTAATTCACTGCACAGCCTAGAAATGTTCCTGAGAGCCTTATTTCAATTACAGTATTTCTTTCAGCACCTCAGATTTACTCGATCCAGTTTGCAGCAGGTTAGACAGGAGTAACAAAGCCCGACCATGCAACCGTTAGCCCCCTGGAAGGCAAGCGGGGTGAAAACTGAGGGGAACTGCCTGCCCCATGAAGACAGAGCACAGCTCACCTGGTGCTGCAATTAAACCATGCCTTAGCCAACACCTTGTGGCCACGGTGCGGCTGCAGCCTCCTTGATTTATTGCTGGTAGCACCTGACGTGGCTTTTGTCTCTGGGTCCATAGTTCCATTTAGACTCTTTGGTGTTAATTCCATGGGGGCTGGGGGTGCTTCATGGCTGGGTGACTGGTGCCCTCCACTCAGCTGTCCCACGGAACTGTGCTAACACAAAGCAACTAGGAGGAATATTCTAGAATGAAGCTCATGAGGACATCTGGATGCCCATTTCCCACGGGCTGAGAGTTCTGTTCTCATGTGTATACCCTGAGAGATCAGAAGCAAGACCACCCCGCCACCTGCACACTCTCGCATAGCTGAACACTAAGGCCTATTCTGATTGGTCCGCAATGTATCCCAGCACTGACCAATGAGTAGTAAGAGGACTTCTAAGTTTTCAAAGTCAAGCAGGCTGGTCAGGTGACTCAACAGATAAAAGGAGCTTGTTGCTCAAGCCAGAGTTTGATTCCTTCCCACTAAAAGGTGGGAAGAGATAACCAACTCCACAAAGTTGTCTTCTGACCTATACACGCATGCCATAGCACATACACCCATGTTACACACACAATAATAATAACAATGACAACAACAATAATACATTTTTAAAGTTTTCAAAGCCAGGGGCTAGAGAGCTAGCTTAGTCACCTTGCAGAGACCCAGGTTTCAGTTCCCAGAATGCACATAGCGGCTCACAACCGCCTAAACCTTCAGTTTCAGGAAACGTACACCCTCTCTGATGTCTGCAGGCACCAGGCACACATGTGGTGCACAGACACACATGCATGTGAAAGAGGCCACATACAAAAAATAAATTCTTAATTTAAAAAAATTAATATTTTAGAAAAAAATTCAAAGCCAATGAAAGGAGCTGCTTGCAAGAAGGCACCCTCCTTTACCAAAGGTTCTTCCCAGGGATTGGGAGAGCCTCTGGTCTGAACCCCAGTGGCTGCTTTTGACAGGGTGGGGATTGGTACCTATGAGACTGCAGGCTGCTGCAGAGTTCAGTGGCAAAGTCTGTGTCATCACCACAGCAGACCTGAGCATCCTTCATCTTCACCCCTAACGGAAAGCAGCTGAGCTCTTCGAGAATCGTTATCCTACGGCAGGCGGTCTAGGAGGAACTGTCAATAAAACACCCTACCATGTGACCCAAGCCTCAGATTTTCACATTCTGACATGAACAATTCCAGTGAGGACAGAAGAGTCTCCAAGGTCTGGCTGTGGGGTAAGGAGCATCCCCTACCTGCTTCTCCACTGATCCTTGCCACTGGTCCTTGCAGCCTCTCCCTCCTCGGCAGTCCCAAGCAGAAATTCCTGTTTTTCTGATGCAGGTTTCTGCTTTATGCTACTAGAGCTGTGACCGGTTCAGACATGACATGTGTGTCCTGTACCAAGCATACAGTGACCACAAAAGAACACTGTTTCCTAGCTCATACTGCCTTGCTCACTCAGCAACCTGTCTTATACAGCTTGGACCCAGCTGCCTAGGGGTGGCGCCGCCCACAGTGGACCGGGCCCTCCAACATCAATTAAGAGTCAAGAAAATGTCTCACACTCTGACAGAGGCAATTCTTGACATGAGGTTCCCTCCTCCCAGGTGTGTCAAGTTGACAGCTGAGACCAGCCACATCTTAGTGGACAATGACACCCCAGGACTTGTTAGCACTAATCATACTATACGTCTCTATCCCTTAGTGCTCTGAGCTCTCCTAACCCAGGACAGTAGCACAGGCTTTTCCCTTTGCCTGGACACTTTCCTCACCTCCATGGATGTCAACCCCTCTGATATTGCTAAAAAGCCACCTCCTCTGGGTTGTCCTTTGTGACCACCAAGTCTTAAATAGCGTCCCCCATTCCTCACCCCCAGACCCAACTCAGGTCAGTCAGTCTCCCAGAAGGACTAAATCTTGCTGCATAATTGCCATCACTTGGTTTATTTTCTTCTTGATGTCACATCTACTGAAGACTCACTATGAAGTCTTTCCCTTACGCACTCAGAATCCCAAATGTGTCTAACTACCACCTTCACATCTCAGTGAGTGATGCTGAAGCCAGGTGCCTCCTGGAAAAATCAAGTGACAGTGTCGGCCAGGAAGTCACAGGACTGCCCAGTGAGGTGGGGAGGTTGGGAATGGCCATTCGGAAGGAGAGGCATCTGGACAGAGACCTGAGGGAGGCTTGCTGCCCTCACACCCTACAGATGCTCTAGCCTGTGGGGGGCGGGGCTAGAAATATCACATTCCCAGAGCCTGGAAGCTTCCCTCTATCCAGAAGCATTCAATAACACTCATACAGTAAGTGCCAAGCATTGACTTCAGATAGCCCAGGGGCTGTCCTCCCCAGAGTGACGGCACCCCGAGGTGACTCACAGTACGAGGCATGTGCCCCATCCTGAGGTTGGCTCTGTTCGTAATTAGAAGGTGGGAACAGTCACAATGACAGCAGCTACAGAGTGTGGCAATCCCCCCCTCCCCTCCCCAGGAACCATGTTGAGGATGGAGGCAAAGATGGGCCCCAGAGAATTCTGGGAGTCAGAGAAACAAAGCGTCACTGATGGAATTTCTCAGCCTTCCGAGACATGCCACCGTGCAGCCAGCTGGTAGAGGGTGATGTGGCTGCCGTCACCAGCAGCCTTGAAGCCGTGCCAGGGGATGGTGGGCCAACCTGGCTATCCTGAGCACTTCTGTCTCAGAGAGCACGGACCGTCTTCAAACCACTCTGCAGGCCACGCACATTCATGCAGCTACAGTGGGCAGAGACTGAACCAGGACCCACAAGCCAGACAGAAAAGCAAGCCCATCCAAATTCAAACCACCACGAGACACCACAGCATGGCAGCTAGGACAGCCTAGCTCCAGAATGTGGATGATGCAGAGGATGAGAAGAGAAGCTACGGGGAGGGACGGGCGGGACACTGTACTCCACAGTAAGAAAACGATCTGGTTGTGGGAGGTTTGTTTTGTTATTTGTTGTTTGTTTGACAGGGATTGTCCAGTTTGGAACTTGCCATCCTCCTGCCTCAGTCTCCCGGGTGCTGAAATCAATTCCATTTAAAGGGTTTTTTTTTTTTTTTAATGGACAAAGGAGACACCTCATGGAGGGTTCTACACGACCTTCATCTAGGAAGATGCTGCAATCCTCCGCGAGCCACACACCCCTGTTAGGATAGGTGGAAAACAGGGCTTTTCTGGAGCAGCCTTATTGAGACATACATACATATCCACACACCAGAGGGGTCACATATGTAAACCGCAGTCAGTAGTTTTAGGCAAGCTTACAGCCCTGTAAAGTCATTGTCACCTCAAAGGAAACTCGATGCCCATAGAAGGTCCTAACCAGCCAATTCCCTTGGTGACTAGCTGCTTCTTTCCACGGATCTACCTCTTCCAACACGTCATGGAGTTCTTGCAGGTTCTTCCACGTCCAGCTTCATCTACTCACGTTGTTTTCAAGGTTTCTCGCAACAATAGCATGCGCCATGTTTCATTACTTTTCACTGCTGGATGGTATTCCGTTGAGTGGATATACCACATTACATTTACCCTTTGGTTAGTTATGGAGACAAGCATCATGCTCACTCTAGGGCTTTTGTGGATGTTGCTACGGTAGGCACCTGCATAAAGCTTTTTGTGTGGATGTGATTTGGTTCCTTGAGGAGGGCCATTAATTGCTGGCTCTATGACCACTCTGATTTTAACCATTCAAGGTGTTTCCTATTTCACGGAATATGACTTAGATTTCAATGACACTGCTATTTAAAAACTCTGCCAGACCCAATTGCATCGTGGCTGGGCCATCTTTGCTCTCCAGCCCAGCTGCATGTCGGGAGCCAGGCACTCTTGTGCAGCTCCGAAATTACCAAGCTGTTTTGTAAAGTAATGGGCATCTCACAACCAGGAACAGCGTGTAAGTCCTTACTGCTCTGCATCCTTGCCAACACTTGCAACGTCCTTTTTACTTTAGCCATCGGTGAGTACAAGACAGAGTTCCACTGAGGATGGGTGAGCCACTTCTCCCAGTGCAAATCCAACCCCTGCCCTACTGTAACCAGCATGGAAACTCATCAGTGACTGGCCTAAATCCACTATACACACTTGGCTACATCATAGATAGTTTTTAAAAAGTTGAAAACAACTGAAAAAGTTGTCAAACATTTTGAGCTCAAAGAGTGAAGGGAAAAAATGTCTTTGGCCAGGTCAGGCCTGCGTGTTCTAATTTGTGTTCTAATTTGGACACCTCTAGCATACAGGAAAATGTCAGTTGTACCTCAAGCTCCCTGGCCCTTATATCCTGTTCTACTGCTGTTCACCCACCTGCCATCCATGCCTACCTCAGAAACTGGGCTTCGCTGAGTAAGGCCACACTGCCAACCTTACTGTAACCTAGGTGTAGCAATGGGATTGTTTGACCAAGATGAAATGACCCTCAGCAGAGTCTGGAAAGGTCTCACATCACAGAGAACGCCCGCGTCCTTCCTCATTTCCCTGCTGCTGAGCCGTCAGAGAATCCTACAACCATATCAGATCACGGGGATGATGGCCCAGCTTGAGTTTCTGTGGTGGTCTGCATGAGAATGGCCTCGATAGGCACATATATCTGAATGCTTAGCCGTCATGTAGTTGAACTGTTTGGGAAGGATTAGGAGGTGTGACCTCATTAGCGGAAGTGTGTTACTGAAAAAAAAAAAAAAGCCCACACCAGGCCCAGTCTCTCTCTGTCTGCAGCTTGAGGATCAGGAGGTAGGCCTCAGCTACTTCTCCAGCAAGATGCCTGGCTGCCCACTCCCTGCCCTGATGATGATGATGATGATGATGATGATGATGATGATGATGGTGATGATGATGATGATAGACCAAGCCTCTGAGTCTGCAAGCAAGCTCCCAGTTGAATGCTTTCCTCTGTGAGTTGCCTTGATCACAGTGTCTCTCTTCATAGCCACACAACAGTGACTAAGACAGTTTCCAATGACAATCCAAGCCTGCACTGCTCCCATGGACTTCCTAACCCCAGCCTTCTCTTACATAAGAAGTATTCTAGGTCACTTCTGTTGCTGTGATAAAATACCTTGGCAAAAGGCAACATAGAGGAGAAAGGGTTTGCTTGTCTAACAGTTCCAGGTCACAGTCCATCACTGAGGGGAAGCCAAGACAGAAACTCAAGCAGTTAGTCACTGTCAAGAGCAGAGGAAAACAGGGTGCCCTCATACCACCTGATCACTTGTGTTTTACTCAACTGGCTTTCTCCGCTCTTACATAGTTCAGAGCCTGCTGCCTAGGGAATGTGCCGCCCATAATGGACTGGGTCTTTCCATATTAATTAACAATGGAAACAATCTCCCATATTCCAGGTGGTTCTAGATTGTGGCAAATTGACAGTTAAAACTAACCAGTGTAGGGAACAGGACCCATCTGATTTGAGTGTGTTGTTAGAGAATTTTCTATGACGTCACAGCAGGTATCTTCCTCTCGGGTTTGTCTTCTTAGTACTATGTGAACCTGTTTTGCCCTCAGTGTCTGCTTATCTACAGTGGAGCTTGGGATACCTGCCCTGTGAGATGCAGGTGTGTATGGGGGGATGCATTCTGCAGGTATGACACGGGAGAGAAAGGCAGAACCCCACTCAAGCTCCTGAGTCCCCCAGATCCTGTTCTCTGCTCCACAATGTAATGCCTGTATTGCATGATTTAAAATAGTTGCATGGTTTCCTGCTGTGTCTATTTCACCAGACTTTATAAACACCAAACTAAGCAAAGGAATAGCCCTCGGGTGCCAGAAGGCTTGCTGAGTCCCTGCCCTGGGTCAGACACTAGCAGCTAAAGGACGATCTGGGACCTAGTTCCCATATTCCTCTGTCCCCCTAGGGACTCCAGGAGCAGAAGTCAGAGACAAAGCTACCGTCCCCATGTGGGCACCAGCCAATCCCTCCCCATCTCGCCTCTCAAGCTTAGGAATTTATTAAACTCAGGCAAATTCTGCCTTCTGTTTTATTAATGAATGTTTTAATGTAAAAAGAAAAAAAAAAACTTTGAAATCATTTTCCAGTTTGATTACTTCCATGCGGTCTCTCCCAAAACCCTGAGTCCACAGATTCTTGGAGAGGCAACTTTACTTTTTCTGTGGTCACATAGGCCTCAGCCCGCAGGGGACTGTGCCCCAGCTGGGTGCTCAGCCTGCCCAGCACACCAGAAGTGAGGCATCGTCTACCTTGGAGCAAAGACTCTAGACCACAGGCCTGATAACCTGCAAAGAACAAGGCAAATGATGCTCAGAGTGCCAGGCAGATAGGGACCAGTTTTTGACAAGGATCTCGGAGCATTGGGTGTGTAGCAGCGATGGCGACATCTCTGTCCACTGAAGCTGCCTGTGAAAAGAACTTTGGCATGTCTGCACCCCCAGCCCTGACACCTCATTGCTGACTCTTAGAACAGGTGAGGAACAGAAGCTCAGAGACGTCAGGCAGCTGGCCCCAAGTCACTCAGATAAGAAGTCAGGGAAACAGCTGGGGTTGTATCAGCCCACCTAGCCCTTTGCTGCCTACCCCCAATGCCAGTGTGTTCCTAGTGTGACAGTTATTTCCTTTCTACCTCTGCTCCAGCTAACTAAGAAGTGTTGAACTACGTGTGTCTGGGGACATGGGGGTGGGTGGGTAACATGTGTGCACATAAGCACATACATTCACATGTTCCTGGGTGACCACAGCAACACTGGTGTCTTCCTCAAAAGCTCTCCTCGTTTTTTATGAGTCAGGGTTTCTCACTGAATCTGGAGATTGCTGATTCTCCTAGTCTGACTGACCAATGAGCCCTGGAGGTGCCACCCTCCGCCCTCCCCCACAGAGGCTACTCAATGTCTGGGGCCCCCTGCCCTCCCCCACAGAGGTTACTCGATGTCTGGGGCTGGTGTGCATAGTTCTTACCAGGGTTCTGGGGAATCCACATGCAGATCTTTAAGCTTGCACAGAAATCACTTTGCAGACTGAGCCAGCTCTCCAGCTCTGAAGCAGGGCTTTGGCTGACTCTCCTTCCAGAAGGCTGCCCTAGAAGAGCAGGAGGCTCTCCGTGGCTCTGTGTGTGCTGGCCCCAGCTCTTGGAGGCCCTGGGCCATTTTCTCTAATGCGCCTGCTGATGGGCTGCCTGACAATATTATGCTAAGTTATGTGCATACAAAGTGGCATCTTAGATTCTAATTACCAGCAGCATCTTTGAAGGATTCCTGCCTCATTTCCAGGGCAATCACCCACCTCAGTGTCTTCGGCTGATGAGCTGTTTGAGGCCAAATGACTGCCCGGCCCGGGCCTGGTGGAATCCAGGGGGTTCTGGGTGTCATTAGCGGCTCCGATTTGCCTCTTTACAAATCTGTTTCATATATAAGGACAAATGAGGACACATTTTTGCCCGTCTTTAGGACACTCACTACATTCTTCCCGCAGCCTGCTCTTCTTTCTTCGGGGGAGGGAAGAAGGATCTGAATGTGGCCTGGGCGCCGCAGTTCTGACTGCACAAGGCTTTGCCTTCGAAACTTGACCCAAATGAGCACACTGGGGACAGGGGCCCACTCGGTGGGGTTTGCCTCTGCATGCTCTTTCTATACATCATGCTTAATTCCAAGCGGCTGATCAGCACTTGAGAAATAAGTCACCTCCGCCCCCAGCTACCCAGGCCACAGGCTGAGCAAGGCTCTTTCGTGTTGTTTACTTAGAAAGCAAGCACACATCTCATCCACTCTCTGGATTTCAGAGTCAGCTGGGCTGACGGGCTGACGGGTAACACCTGCTAATGGGCAGGACAGCCTTCGAAGGTGTTCTCATGTGAGTCCCCTGGTTAGAGGTGGAGGTGAGACAAGGAGGGAAGAAGGAAAACAGGGCACAGCTCAAGTGCAGAAGGCTATATCTCTAATGCTATAGACCTCCTTGGCCTGAAAGTCGAGTGCTGTGAGCTCCATGGCACCTCAGCTCTCCCACCTTGGGCCTTTCTGACATGCCTAGTGCTTCCTACCCCAGGGCCTTTGCACATCATCGCCAGAACACTCTTCCCTGTGGGGCTTTCCATGGCTCCCTTTTTTCCAGGTCCAGGTAGCTGATTCCCCAGCAGCCTTTCTCTGTCCCTTATCACTTCCCATCCAGTACACTTTACCTAGATCTGTCTTCTTTACTAACCTTCATCTCTACCAGGTACTAGAATCACATCTGTTATGGACCACATGCCTGTCTCACACACACACACACACACACACACACACACACACACACACACAGACTGGGGGGGGGGGGGCGAGGGGAGGGAGAGGGAGAGAAATGGTGCCATCCCTCCAAGAACAGGATCTGTGTTTCCTCACACACAGTAGGTGCTCTATCTCCACAGGGTAGAAAAATGTACCAAAACTTCAGCACAATCTATCCACCCTCCCCCACCTCCACTTTATGCCAGACTTCCCAGTCTTTCTCAAAGAAAAGATCCCCAGGTAGACGACCCAAGACAATTTCAATCTCAATCTCTCTCTCTCTCTCTCTCTCTCTCTCTCTCTCTCTCTCCCCCTCCCCCCTCTCCCTCCCACCTTCCACTCCCCCCCTCCCCTCTCCTCCTCTGAAACCATAACATCAAGTTCTCCATACGGACAAACAGCCCATAGCCAAATGGTAAGAAAGGGACCTGGCTTGCACCCAAGCCCAGGTCGTGGGTGACTTCATGGTGACTCAGTTACCCTGAGTTCTAGGGGATTCCGTTTCAGAATCAAACCTCAACGTGGAGAAGAGGGTGGAGCTCTGCCCTGGCATCCATGCCAGCAGGCAACAGTCTGTAAAGATGCTGTGGAACAGGTCACTCATCCAAGAGGGGGGCAGGGTGGGGAGAAACCCCAGCGCAGGGCTTCGAAGGAAACCCGATCTGGTGCTTCGTGATCCTCCAAAAATTTACCAGCCCCCCAAAGTGCTGAAGCTGCCCCTCCAACCACAGCCACATGGGGATGAAACCAAATCCCACGGAAAGATTTGACTAAAAAAAAAAAAATAAAAAATTATGCAATGTTTGGGTGAAAAGTGGGGAAGTAAAAGGAGGTATCAGAGAGGGGGGAAAAATAACCGACTCAACTTTTTCCCAGAGCCCAGCAGGGTTATTTCTGTCTTTTAATGATAGATTCCCCATGGCTTCTAGGGTAGTTTGGAGAGGCGCGAAGGCGGAGCCCGCTAGGTTATGTAACCCATTTAAAGTCGGAAATTAGCAAGGCCTGAATGAATCCTGTTACTGTATTCCGACTTCTGGAAAGCCTGGAGCCCGACAGTTCTATTTTGAGGTGAACCAATCCATCACTCCCAGGTCGCCTCACAAACACCACCGGGCTGCCTGTCACCCTGCAAAGTTTCATAACAAAAACAGCTGAAGTGCTCAGGGTATCGGAACATTGTGTCTCTAAACCAAATCGCCCCAACAGGGAGTTGGCATGGCTGCCAGATGCCAGTGGCTCAAAACTGCAAACAGTTAATACCAAACTAATATTCGTCACCTGGACCCTCTCCTCAGCTTCCCAGTCATGTATTTTTTAAAACACTAAGCACAGCAAAAATAGTCTATACATCAACATGGAAAGAAATGTCTGTTTTTAACACAGCCTTTGGCCACCAAATAAATTCTGGAGGCCTGAAGGAAGCGGCTGGAACTTGGGCAGCTCTGCGCAGGGCACCCAATGACTTTCAGTCCTCACATGCCCCCTGGTGGCTGAGATGTGTATCTCCTCTCGAGGGGGTCCTGAACTCACCTTAGCTGCATGGGACCGATTTGCCCAGGGCATTGCCACTGGTGCCAACAGCTAAGTCACCATTTTCTATCTGACACACAGTGAAGAATCCCCTTGCTGGGACCACACTGCTGACTAAACCGTCTGGCCAGCTGGATATCAGAATGTGCTTCCAAAGACAGGCCACTTTATATTGCCACACAGGTGGTAAACTGGCACGAGCCCATTAAATGAGGCGGCACACGTTCAACATCTTTGTCATTGGAGGTCGGGCACATCTTTGTGTGGGGTGCCCTGTACACCCTGATCTCTGCCCACTGGAAGCCAGAAACTACTGAGTCGCTGGAGGATATCTTCTGATAATGTCACACGTCTCCCAGGGACATAGTTTCCTCTGACTGAAGAGACTGGATTACAATAATGAGATACCAAACTGTTTGTTTTTAAACCTCCCATGTATGAAAACAGAAATGTACTCCTGAAGGTTTCGTCCTTTGACAAAAAAAAGAAAGGAAAGAGAGGAAAGAAAGAAAGAAAGAAAGAAAGAAAGAAAGAAAGAAAGAAAGAAAGAAAGAAAGAAAGAAAGAAAGAAAGAAAGAGAGAGAGAAAGAGAGGGAGAGAGAGGAAGGGAGGGAGGTAGGGAGGGAGGGAGGAAGGAAGGAGGAAAACTCTTTGTGTCACCTGTTGAAACGTGAAACGTGAAGCCTTGGACTTTCTTCTTCATTTTTATCCGTCAGGTTTGAAATCTGTCATGTCACATGGTGAATCAGAGTGTAGGGTACAAACTGGTGTGCACGGAACATGGTGGTACACGCCTTTGATCCCAGCACTAGGGCGGCAGAAGAGGATGGTCTCTGTGAACTCAAGGCCAGCCTGGTCTACCGAGTGAGTTCCAGGCCAGGCAGGGCTACACAGAGAAACCCTGTCCTAACTAAGTAAATAAATAAATGAAGCAAGCAAGCGTGTGTGAGCACACTATATTTGAGCATGTGCAGGTGCGTGCGCAGGTGCGTTTGTATGTGTGCACTTGTGTGCACCTGTGTATGCATGCCAGGAGCTCATACCAACTGCCTCCCTCCCTGTATTCTTATTTTTGAAACAAGGTCTCTCACTGAACCTAGAACTCACTGATTTAGACTGGATGGCCGGCCAGTGAGTCCATCCCCAGTTCCGTGGCTATGGATGTGTACAACTCTATCTGGCTTTTACGTGGGCACCTGGGATCTGAACTCAGGTCCTCAAACTTGCACAGCAGTTGTATCCCCACCACACCCCCAAATAACTTTTAACTGGGAAAAGTTATTTACACTTGTTTTGCCGTGACTGAGGCACATGACAGAAGCATGGTCGGATCTGCCTTGTGTTTCACCACCCATATACATTAAAATGACCCCCAAAGGCAGGGAAAACACAAGCTTTATTGGACAGCAGTAACAGCCCACACTGGCAAACAAAGAGAGGGGTCGCCCCAAAACTAAGCCAATCACACATGGCACCACAGAACCAAGAATTCAAAGCATCTGGACGTTCCTGCTGAATAAATGAAAACAGGCTGAGTTCCAGTGTCTCAGCTCTAATCAGAAAGCAATGTCCCGGAGAGCACCTAGTTCCTCACACACACACACACACACAGCAGCCCACCAAGGAAGGAATGAGGCTCCCGGGTGAGCAAGCCTGTGGTCCCCAAACTCACTGCTGCTACTCTACGTCCATCTCACCCACAAACACAGCAGTCACAGACACAGCCCAGCCTGCACTCGGGAACCTGCTCTGAGCACATGGGGACAGCAGGGGTGGGGTGTGGGTGCCACCTAGGAGAGGCCCCCATGATGTGACCATAGCAGGCCTCGGGGGCTCTAGGCTGGAGTGGCAGTATCCTTCTCCAGTGATCCTCCAACCCCTGAAGACATGAATGTAAGCGTTGAAAAGAGAAACACAGCATATGTGTCTAAAAAGCCCCCTCCGTTCTTTCTCAAGTGAGAAGAGGCCTGAGGGAGACGGGATGTTTGCATATGTGCATGCGTGGGGTGCACATGCATTTGCGTGTTTGTGTAGAAGTCAGAGGTCAGCTTCTGTGCCATCCCTCAGCTTTCTGAGGCAGTCTCTCTCACTAGGACCTGGGACTTGACCACTGGGTTAGCCTGGCTGGCCAGAGAGCCCTGGGGATCCTGCTGTCTCCAGTGACCAGACTTATGAGCGTGCATCACCATGCCTGACCTCTGTGCTTCGGCGCAGACTCAGATCCTCACGCTGACCTGCCCATTTCCCCAGCCAGAGAGGTGGAATTTTAAAGGAATGAAAGCCAAGTATTTTGGAAATGGAACTTATTGCTTTTCCAGAGACTCCAGTTTGGTTCCCAGCACCCTGTAACTCCATCTTCAAGAGATCCAGTATCTCTGGCCTCTTCCAGGTGCTTACACACTTACATACATATATACATGTACACACACACACACACACACACAATCAATAATGTGGGAAAGAAAATCAAATATTTCTTAAACACCCGTATTGGTATCACTGACCTACTCAAGTCAAATGTCAAAAATAGGTAAAACAAAACAAAAACCAAAAAACCTAGCTGTGCAACTTTGCATGCGTGTGCATATGTGTGCATGTATGTGAGGTCAGGGGACAGCTTTCACAAGTTGTTTCCCTCCTCCCACAGTGTGGGTCCCAGGAATCAAGCTCAGGGTGTCAGGCTTGGCTGAAGGCACCTTCACCCTCGGAACCATCTTACTGGCCCCGGGAGGTATCCTTGTTAAACAGGAGGAAGGAAAACAATGTGTAGATTTGAAATTTTGTTAAGAGTTTAAGATGCTGCCCTTGAGAGGGGCTCTCTCCCACCTTCCGTCCCCACCAGGAGACGATACAAAGCCAAACAAAACTATAGAGGGAAAAGCAGGCATGAACAAGTGAGAACGAAATTCAAAATACATTAAAAAGCATCAGACACCCCCAGAGAGAGTGTGTCCCTGCTTGCCTGGTACCATAGCAACTCACATGTGCACATGAGCTCTGTGTACAGACATGAGACGGATGCAGTGGCTGACTCCTCACCATCTTAAAGGAGAAATGAGAGAAACTAAGGCAAACCTGCCTGTCCTGCCCAAGGACATCATCAAAACTAGACAAATATAACAAGGCTCTTCCTAGAGGAATAGCTAGGGCTGTCTAGTGGGGCTATCTGTATCTAAACGGGAGTGACTACACCCTGAGGCCCTCTGACTTCAGGTTAGCTGCTGTGCTGGGAGATATGGGACCCTTGGTGTTCCCAGGCAAGAGTGTCAGTAGAACGTAACCGAAGTTCACTTCAAACGGATGGACCAAGGAAGCGATCTACAGAATCCTGCTGTTAAAAAGATGTAAACCCAGGCTCAGTCTCTACTGGTCTGCCATCTGCTCCCATGGATCGCCCATGTGCTCTGGGTTGGTGGCCGTTCGATGTGTGTAGGAAAGGGTTGGGGTCTCTTAGACCACCTGCCTTTTGTGGTCTGAAGAATGTCTGTGACACCACGTTTACAAGTCCTCAGCCGCTCAGGGACATCCAGGCAGTGGTGCTACCAAGCTGCCGAACACACGGAAGCTCCATGGGTTTCAGTCCTTCACGGTGACCACCTCCCAAGAGATAGGGTCTCATGGGGGATATTGTCCAGTACCTGAGATTTCAGGTATCAAGAGGTGTTTGAAGCGCTGAGTCCATCCAAATGAGGAACAGCTTTCTCCAATTGACAAGAGGCAAATCATCCTGTGTGCAGGGCTGGGCTCGGGATTGCAAACACAACACGGATTTATCTTCCAGTTTTCTGGGGTGACTTCTGAAAGGACAACCTTGGGACACTGAGGAAGACCTCCTTCTACCCTGAGACATGGGGTTGGCTCCATCTCTCTGAACAGTGGGGCAATGACCTCATTCCTGACCTGTCTGTGAGTGACCATGTCACTCACATGTCATGACACACCTTCCCTGGGCACCTCTGCTCTCCAGAAGAAATGGCTACAGTGGAAGGGAAAACATGGCCAAAACACAAGATCTAAAGGGAGGTCAAGCCGGGCCGTGGTGGCGCACGCCTTTAATCCCAGCGCTTGGGAGGCGGAAGCAGGTGGATTTCTGAGTTCGAGGGAGGCCAGCCTGGGCTACAGAGTGAGTTCCAGGACAGCCAGGGCTACACAGAGAAACCCTGTCTCAAAAAAACCAAAATAAATAAATAAATAAATAAATAATAAAGGGAGGTCAAGAAGTAACCGGATGTTTTTTAAAGAAGATCAAGATACAAGGCCATATCTCCAAGGTGACCCTGGCCATGTTAGCAGGGGAAGACCCCACTCCTGGCCTCCCCTCAGCCTCCTCCTGGAAACTACTGCCCATGAAGGACAAGCCTGAGAAGCCTCTGCTGTCCGCTGGGTCCTCTCCCTCTGTAATTCCCCCTCCTCTCAGGAAATGGGCTGCTGGGGAAGAGAAGGTCCCAGAGCCCTGACCTCTCCAGCCTGACTTCAGAATATCTGAGTCACAACCCACCATGTTGTCTAAACAATGAACAGAGCTCTTATCGTGCTGTCAACACATTAAAGGGCTGTCCGGCAGCTACTTCCAGTTGGAGCAACTCTGCTCAAAGTGTCGCACCGGTCACTGGCTGTCAGCAGTAGGGTCACACTGCTGGACTATTTTATGAGGTGGTAGAAACAGTCAACTCAAGGACGGCTGCAGGCTGTCAGAGTGGATCGAGCCTAACGTGCGGCCATCAGCATCCTCTCTCCCTTCTTAGCCTTCCCTCCCTGTGCCAGGGCTCCCTGCAGCTCCACAGGTGGGGCTGTCCAAAGGGACTCCACTTCTCCCTCCTGAGAGGAGGACTTCAGGACAAATCCTCAAATCGTACCCTCTTCCTCCTCCTCCATCTACACAACAGCATTGTGGTTTTACTTTTCCTGTGTGTGTACATGTGTGTTGTGTGTGTGCATGTGTTTGTGTGTGTATATGTGCATGTGTTTTTGTGTATATGTGCATGTGTGTTTGTATGTGTGCATGTGTTTGTATGTGTGCATGTGTGTTATGTGTGCATGTGTGTACATGTGTGTTGTGTGTGCATGTGTGTGTGCATGCGTGTGTGTTTGTGTGCATCTTTGTGTAGGACTGTGAAAGGACAGCTATGCTGGTCACCATTATTCAAGCCTTAATTAATGACCAGTTTCCTTTTACAGACAAGCTGTTGCTGCCTATCCCAGATCCACAATTACCATGACATTCTCTTCCACAGCCGTCCACAGCAGACTTAAAGGATGCCTTCCAAGACTGATTTCCTCAAATGCCCTTGCTTTTCTAGGATCATAATGGCAGACATCCCCCTGCTGGGGTTCTGCTCCCCTGTCGTGATCACCCTATAGGCCATCCACACAAAGGAAAAGGACAGTGCTGCTCCCACAGATCCAGCAGAGACAATGCCATCTCCTGGGACCTGCCTGGGACAATAAACTGCCTTCCTCCAGACACCCCATATGACAGAAGACTCCTGAGACACGCGCTGAGTCCTACAGAGGACAGACTTGGACCTTCCAGCTACAGATGAACTCTCTTGCCAAAGTCAAATGGCTCCTGAACTTGGGGGAAGTTACATGTTAGTAAGGAAAACATGGCGTCTATCTAGATTAATCAAATGTTGTTTAAAACTGATGTTATTAGCCTCAAACTGTACAATCCGTGGAACAATTAACTGGGTCAATGATCCCTTGGCTTCCCAACCAACACCCTCACCCTCCTCACCTTAATTGTGCTCCCCCTCCACCCTGTGAGGCGTTTTGATACTTCCACCTCACCTAAAAGTTTCACTACAAATGACACAGTCATTCCAATGATGCCTCTCTTTTAAAAAAGAAAAAGAGGGGGTTGTAGGATGGTGAAAGGACAGCATGGTTTCTGGTTGAGCACCGGCTAGGAATCACCGGGGACCCCAGGTGATCCTAAGGGACAGCATGCATTTTGCCACGCTCCCAGACTCCAGGCTCCTGACACAAGGCCAAAGACCTCCATAGAGTGGAGTCCTCCAGTCACATAGACAACACTCCCTAGACCCTCCACAGGTAGAGGGCATGACTATAGGTGAGAGGGCCTCAAGACAGATCTCCATATTAATGAAGTACCTAAAGGCCAGAGGGGTGTAGCCAATTAAACATTCCTTCCCAGATACTCCTCCTTGCAAAAGGTATTTAACCTTAGGCCCGCCCTGAAAATACTTGGGTATAGTTTTCATCTATTTTCCATCATGACAATAAATATCTTAAGACCATGAACTATTTCTCTCCTTTGGAATCCGCTGTGGGGAACAGTGGAGCACACCTTCCTCTATAGAGCTACAGTCTAATCACCCACAGAAGAACTCTCTGCGTTGCCAACCACGGAGGTCACCAACCCAAGCAAGCAAGCAAGCTGAGCCAGCTGTGACTCAGGCAAGCTAGTTGCTGCAACCAAGAACTCTCATCCCCACGGGAGCAGCCAGAGCTTCTCATCCTCCCCCTTTTTGGCTGCAGGCAAATCTAGCCTGTACATCCCCACTTTGGTCTTGGCCCTTCCACAGCTCCCCAGCAGCACCTGAGAGCCCAAGTACCTGAGAACCAGCCAGTTCTCCTGCCACCTTTTGGCCTGGGGAACCCCAAGCCAAGAGCTCTGGCTCCCCACAGGACCTTAGACTGTGCTCCCTAACCCCGAGCGGAGTCCTGAGGCTTCACATAGCCCGATGCCCGCCCAGCACCAGCGTGGAGTGAACATAGTCAAATTCCTGCGCCTCTGTCCCCACGAGAGGCCCTAGCCAGGTGGCAAGACAGAGGTGGGACCCACACATCAACCCAACAGGTCCCACACGCATGCACTACAACCCAACATGTTTGTGTTCGTGTGTGTGTGCACATGCACTCATGAATGTACACACACACATTACAGCAGTTTTACTACAAACCCTGACTAGCCTGGTACTCCCTCTATAGGCTGGCCTCAAACTTGCAGTACTGCCCTTGCATTACTGGGATTCTGAGCATGTACTGTACCCAACTTCCAAATTTTGTATTTTACTGAAAATACTTTTTTTTTTTTTTTGGAGATAGGGTTTATGGGGCCCCTGGCTGGACTGGAACTCCCTCTGTTTGAACTGGCCTTAAACTCACAGATCTGCCTGCCTCTGCCTCCTGGGTGCTGAGATTAGGGAAGGCATATACCTTCTTAAGGGCAAGCGTGACATGAAGAACGCACCTGTGGTAAGACTGTTTAAAAATAAAAAGCCTGCAACCTTTGAGACAGAGACTTTTATCACATAACAAGAGGTTCAAACCATAAGGAAGCTTGCACAGTGACCCACACAAACCTCAGACGGGCCATCAGGTCCCACGTCTTCACCCTCACCTCAGCATAGCACCCAAGGTTCTGATAGGTACAGCTCTCAGGCCCCTCCCTCCCGTTCCGCCAGTGTTACAACCCCGTTAGGTGCCCAGTCTCGCCTCAGTGAAGCCTCGTGTGGCAGCCATGACTGCACCATCCACCTGAGGCAGCTCATGCGTGGAACTCAACCTCCTCCTGGGAGAGCGCAGAGACCGGAGGCCCTGCGGCAGCCTTGCAGCTTAGGAAGTGAGCTTTGAGTAGCTGGGGGGGGAGAACCGTCTCCGCAGGTACTTGAGGACGTAGAGGGGGAGACAGCTGACCAAGGTGATGACAGACACCTTCCACAGGAATGACAGGGTGGCAATGAAGTAGACATCTGTAAGTAAGAAGAAGGCCATGACGGGAGCGTTCTACAAGATGTACCTGAGGCCACCAAAGAAAGCATTCTCTGTCCCCTGAGCCACATTCTCTTCTGCAGAGGGCCTGCCATGGGCCATGACACACGTGACCCTCACTTCCTCTCCCTCTCCTACCTGCCCCCACATTTGGTGAAATGTTAACTTTCAACAGCTAGGAGAAGGCCCTTCCGGAAGACATTCCCACGGGTGTTTTTGATTCTAAATGACAATTAGTTTCTTCTGAGCCCCAGAGCACAGAAAGTGACATTCAATGCATGGGTGTGCCTGTCAGTGGCTGTCTGGGCTCAGTGACACCACAGAAAGCCAGGAAAGGGATCCACAGGGCAAGGTGGGCAGAGGCCACTTGGTGAGACCAGGCTCACTCAGAGCAGGGGCTCTGTCTGGTGCTGGACGTGGAGAAGTCAGGAGCTTTGGGAAGCCTAGGAAAGGGAGGACAGGAGGATGTCATCAGTGAAGCACCTACTATGTGCTGGGCTCAGGACCTACCTCTGTACCTTTTTCATCTATCTGTTCAACTTCCCAAGCCACCTGCGGCTTCCTAGGCAGGGACCAAACCTCTGCACTCCCTCAGACTCAAACCCTTGGGCACAGTCGAAGTGCTCAGAAAACCTCTCTGAATAGAGACCGGTGTCCACTACTGTCTCCCTTTCCAAGGTGATGCTCTTTTTAGCTTCACTGGAGCTAGTTAGGCTGGGAGAAGAGCCTGCAGCAAGGGCATCCCTGGGCTAGCCCGAATGTCCCAGTCTCCCTCACGGGGGCCCTCTAAGGAACCTTGGCAGATTGTTCCCTCCATCTGCTTCCTTCAGTGCCACCCATTAGCTATGTCTGTCGTGACACCGTGACATTTAATGAAGGGTTTCACTGCCCTGGTGGTGGCTGTCTTACTCACACGACCCTCTCAAAAGCTGCTGGCCTCCTGCAGGCCTCCCTGTACCCCTATAACCAAGGGCAAAGTCTCCGAAGGGGTGAACTGCCATCTGGACTGCAGGAGTAAGGGGCAGGGAAGCAGCCTGGGAGCCAAGCTGTGCCCTGATCATCAGACATGCCCTAGGGGTATCTGAGCTCACTCTGGTCCTATTCAGACTGGACTGTCTGGAACACAGACACTTTCTGCTGGCCTCCTAGGATCATACAGGCCCCTGGGACTTCACAGCCCAGAGATTTGAGTTTGCCCTAGCTGAGTGGCAAGGGGACCCAGCAGAGAAAATGTTGGGTTGCTGGAACTGGGTCCACTCTAGAACTGTACTGTGGGGAGCTCTCTAGGACAGAGACAGGTCTGGGACAGAGTAGTTGGAGTCACCCTGGCAGCTGGCCACACAGGGGTGAGCATTGGCTGGGCTGACCTTCAGATGACTTACTGCAGGTGAGGTCAGTGTAACACTTCCCTCTACAACCTCTGTCCTCCCTGTGCACATCACCCGCTGTCCCTGTGCTGGGTCTCCTCTTCCCCATGCCCCTCCACACTATCTAACCTATGAACTCCTGGAATCCAGTTCACTTGGGGTCCGCCTGGCACCCTCTGGCCTTGCCCTGGTTCTCTCTCTACAGCTTTGATCCCATCAGCCTCCTGTGCCCACCGGAAGTTCCCACAGGTGTCCTGCACCCTCTGACCAGAAGGTCACTTGCCGTGCCACCATGGCTCAGGGCAGGCATTCCTGGTGTACCAAATGGGCCAACACCCACTGCTGGGGGCAAGTGTCCCATCTCTTGGCCAGCCGTGACAGACAGCAGTAGTTGTGGTGGAACCTATGGTGGCCCCCAGAGAGCAAGATCAGGACTACAGGGACAGCCTTGGGGGCAGAATCAGCCCAGGCTCCCAGGTGCTGGTGGGCCACAGACTGAATTACTGATTGAGGTTTCATGGTAACCAAGAGAGCCAAAAACGGAAAAGAAAGGAACAAAACTTTGAAAAGTCTGGCTTAGCCACGAGGCTAATGAGCCCTCATTGACCCATCCCAGGTCCATATCCCGGGACAGTCACTAGAAGAGCACAGAAAACACAGCCATCCCTCCATACCCAGGAAACGGGGGAGTGTGCAGGCTCTCAGCAGATAGACTCGACAAAGGCCCTGGTCCTTATGAAGAAATGAACCTAGTTTCCCTAAGCCTATGCATGCACTCGGTACATGCTGAGTACCCCCAGTGGCCCGGACAGCAAGCTCTGCACATGCAGTTGCTAGATTTTGCTGATGAGCAAACCACAAGTCTGTGTATGTCCGGCTTTTCATTCAAATCATCTGCATCAGCAGTGAGTTAAATCTGAAGGTACAGCGCTCTCTGATAGAGCAGCCCACTGTTCTTGATGAGTTCATTAGAGACCCCCCCTTCCTACGCCAGCCGGCTCTGTGGAGTTTAAAACACAGGCATCTGTCAGATGTGACAGTGCACGCCTTCAATCCTAGCACTACGGAGACAGAGGCAAGTGGCTCTCTATGAGCTTGAGGCCAGCCTGATCTACACAGTAGACAATCTCAATAAAATAAGAGAGGACACTTGTGTCCTGGGGTGAAGGCTCGGGGTCTTACCGATGAACTCGTGGAGGAACACCAGGGAGGCAATGTAGCAGGCCAGGCTGAGCAGCTCGGCCACCGTCATGAGCCAGTGCCACGTCTGGATAGTGAGCGCCACCATCAGTAGCTCGGTGAGGATGAGGGACGTGAAGGAGATGGCCACGATATGCACAAACTCCGACTCGAACAGCAGCAGCGCCCCGTACATGATGGTGCTCCCTGCAAGCACCACAAACAGCAGTCGGAGGGGTGTACCTACTGCCCGGCTGCCACCCTGGGAGCCTCCAGCCGACAGCAAAGGTCTCCCTAGTCTGAGGGGAGGGTTGGAGGGACGGCACCTAGAGACAGAACTGCACTGTCACCTGGACAAGAAAGAACGGTAAAAGGAAGTGCCAGGGAAAGTAAGCACCGAGCTTCCTGAGGTACTGCCTTATGTTTATGATCCGTTTGGTTCCGAGATGAGTTTCATGTAGCCGAAGGTAGCCCTGACTCTCTGATCCTCCTGCCTCCGCCTCCCTCGTGCTGAGAGGTCAGGCGTGAGCTGGGGATCAAATCAACCACTCTCTTTGTGCTAGACAAGCACTCTGCAAGAGAGCTGCATCCCAGCCTGTGCTGGCCACTGAGGATGGAGGAGGGGAGGATGCAGGAGGCGGGAGGGACGACAGCTTGTTGTCTTTGACCAATGCATGCCTTAAGCCCTGACAATCCCCTTCAAACCCCTGGGCTCTCAACATTTTAACCCATGGGGGTTAAAACATGAAGGACACAAGCCAGCACTCATGTTACGTGTGCCCACCTGGTACAAACAGACTGGTGCACAAAAAACACAACTGTGCTATAAAACACACCCAGAAATAGAACTGTGAGAGGAGACAGGAGAAAATGAACACACATGGGGAGCTTAGGTATTCTTATAAAAGGCAGCACCTTCAGCAAGCGCTTCTTGGATTTTTGTCTGTTTTAGTTTTGTACTGATTTAGCGTGTGTGTGTGTGTGTGTGTGTGTGTGTGTGTACACAGATGTGTGCAGCATAGTAGACTGTGGAGGGTTGGAGAACAATCTGGGGAGTTGGTTCTCTTCAGTATGTGGGATCCAGGGATGGAACTCAGGTCTGTCACCTTGGCAGCAAGCGCCTTTACTCACCGAACCATCTTGTCAGCCCATAAGCAAGCACTTTGTTAGTAGACCTGGCCATCCCCTGGGGTGTCTTAGTCTCTGCATATGTGTGTGTGAGTGTGTATGTATGTATGTATGTATGTATGTGTGTGTGTGTGTGTGTGTGCGAGTGTGTATATGTATGTGTATATATATGAAGTGCCTTGGGACCCAAGTCTATATGATTACCCAGAGGTCATTTAGACAATGTCGTTGGTGCTCCTGCGCTCTGTCCTACACGATCAGGACTCAAAACCTTGTGTTCAAACATTTCTGGTGAGGGGCAGTGGACCTGACCTGTGTAGGCCTCTAACTTTGCCAAGCCAAGAAACAACCATGCTGCGCTGCAGACCGCTGCTGTGCTGCGTGCCCTGCCAGGCTCCCGGCTCTATCTCAGGTCCTAGCTTCTCTCTCCAGAACCGGCCCCTCCCCTTGAAGGTCAAGGTTAAACAAAGAACAAGCTTTGCTCTCCCATTCCCACCTCACCTTGATAGATGCTGATTAACACCCAAATTAGGAACGTCTTGTAGGACAGTGGCCGCCCCTAGATGAGAAACAGGAAGACCGGAGGTTATGACAGAGGCTGGAGGCTCGCTGCCGTCAACCTTGTTGGGACTCTTCCCACTAACCACTGCCAACTTTTAGCACAAATACCCACCAAGCCCCCCTCTCTACCTCAACCTGTCAATATGGAATAAAAAATGCCATCTTTCAAAGAGAACCCAGAGTTGATATATGCCTGTCTTGTCAGCTATACTATGGACATTAAAGCAGGAGGGTGGTGGGTTCAAGACTAGCCTGGGCAACTAATTGAGATCCCTAGAAAAGAAAGGTCAGGTGGAGCATTCCTTTAATCTCTGCACTCAGGAGACAGAGGCAGGTGGATCTTTGTGAGTTCCAGGCCTGCCTAGTCTACTCAGCCTGCTCCAAGTCGGCTTGGAAGACAACACAGTGGTAGGTTGCTTGCTTAGCACTCACAAGGCCCTGGGCTTAGACAGAACAAAACAAAAACAGCCAAAGGGAAACTCTACAGGCACAGAGAGGAAGCTCCTGCCTCCCTGGAAGTGCAGTGTCAGGTGCTCCGGGAGCACCGCTGGGAGCTACAGAACAGGCCTGGTGACTCCTCAGAAGCAGACCGTTGGCAGTTTGCACTGGCTATTCCCACAGAACCCTACACCTTCTACTCCAAAGAAAGTGAGCCCCCACGCCTCTGCTCCATCAGACAGGAGGAGCAAGTGTGAAGGAAGAGGGAGGGAAGGCGGAGGGAGGAGGTGAGGGACGGGGGAAGTGGGGGAGGCTGGGGAACCTTGAGGAGGTCCTTGTAGAGTTCAGGATACAGCATGGCAACTTCTGACTTCACATCTTTGTCCAAAACCAGGGAGAAGACGGGAAACATGGTGTAGATGGTAGAGTACCTGGAGGAACAGCCACCACGAGACACTGCTCACCATCGTCCTCTGCGGAGGGCGACACCTCCCTTCTGCCCGCCTGTCCACTGCCAGCCCATCATGCACCACGCCCAGCTCTTAGTGCTGGAGATTCAAGATGGAAGACAGAGGTGGGAATTCGCCTGTTCCCGTCTCTATGTCACTAAACAGGACAACTGTGTGTGTTACAACAGTGCCAAAGAGGGAGGCAGGATGGGGGAGAGGGGGTAAGTGTGTGTATATGTGTGTGTGTGTATGGCGGTGTGTGGTGTGTATATGGTCTGTGGTGTGTATATGTGTGTGTGGTGTGTTTATGTGGTATGTATGTATGTGGTGTGTGTACATGGTGTGTGTGCGTATGGTATGTGTATGTAGTGTGCAGGATGTGTGTATGTGTGATATATTATGTCTGCTGTGGTGTGGGGGGTGGGGAGTATATATATGTGTGTGTATGTGTTTGTGGTGGACATGTATGTGGTGTGTATAACTCTGCCCCCCCCATCTGATAAGGGTGCTTAAGTGTTGTTAATTCGAGGAGTCTCAAAACCAGAAGCCAAGGTGCCACGGAGACTTTCTGTGCATCTCTCCCTGTGGGATGTTTTTTGGGATGTGAAAGTGAACAGCTCGTTTGCAATGACTCACCCAATGATCAGGAAACCTTGGTAGAGAGGAACGGATGCAAAGTAGAATACAGAGGAGAAGACGGCCTGCAGGGAAGGAGGGAGCTGGTGTCACTGAGAGTCACGGCACAGGCCCCATCCATGTAATGTCATGTGCCTTGTGGTCCGTACAACACCCTAGGAAGTCTGGACTATTTCATCATCTCTATGATACAGGTAAGGATATTGAGACCCAGAGAGGGTCAGGTGCTGGCCCAAGAGCACACAGCTCACTTGGGACTGGCCAGAAGCAGCAAGCACACACAGCCAGACTCAGCCTCCTCTGTGAACGTCATGCCCTGTGTGCTGGGGTTGGGAAGGCCTCACACTCAGGTCCTGAAGGCACTGTAGGGCCCTTTGGGAGTCAAGCCAGGCCCTTCCTAAGGAGCCTACATTCCCAACAGCTCAGAATTACAGCTTGTGAGGCATATTGGTCACCTTCGAGGTCAGTGTGGAAGACATTACTGTTTAGAATTTGGAAGAAATTGCATTGAATTTAGTTTTGCGATGTTCAGGATCTAACCGAGGACCTCGTACCTACTGGGTGAGCATGTCGTCACCAAGCTGTACCATATGTGGCTGACTAGTGTTTCAAATGAGAGAAGGCAGGAAGGAGTTTTGGCAGCTCTTGCTGTAGTATGTGCTTCTAACTCTGGACAACAGTGCATGCTGGGAAGACCTGCTGGGGAGCCCAAGTGCTGGCTGATGCCACCCACATGCTAACGCCTGCACATTAATGGAGGGACTGTGGCTTTCAAGTGCCTACCTCCTAGGACAGCAGTTCTCAACCTGGAGGTCAGGACCCCTTTAGAGGTCATAGCAGACACACACATTGTAATTCCTAGCAGAAGCAAAACTATAGTTATGAGGTAGCAACCAAATAATTCTACGACCGGGGGCCACCACAACACAAGGCACTCACTCTATTGAGGGATTGCAGCATTGGGGAAGTTGAGCACCACTGTCCTAGTATAAGCCAAGGAATGCTGGGAGTGCTAAGTGAAGGCCATTTGTAAAAATGTACCTGGGCCAGGGATGGTGGCACACACTGTGATCCCTGCATTTCGGAAGTGGAGGCAGGGAGATGGAGGTTCACAGTCAGTCTCTGCTATAGAAAGAGTTTGAGGCCAGCCCAGGATACACAAGACCCAGGATCAAAAACCAAACTAAACCAAACCAAAACCAAAACCAAACAAAAACAAAATACAAACCAAAACCAAAACTCCTTAACACCAAAAGAAGCAGAACCTTTGCGGCAGCCGGGCAAGCCAAGCGCTTTTCCCTGTACTAAGGCGCAGAGCGAAGGCCTACAGAAAGCGCCACTAGCTGTAGTACCGCTGAACTCCACAGCCACAGGAAGCCTGGCTCCTCTGATACACTTTCACAACCTCACCATGGGGGAAGTCACCTTCCAGTGGCTTCTCATCCAGCTGGACTGCACTTTGTACACCCGCCTCAGAGCGCCTCCCCACACGCCGGCCCCTTTCGCCAGCCATCAAGCCAGCATTTAGATACGGGTGCTCGCAGGAAATAAACACACTTGTCTTGTTCATCAGAGATCATTATGGCAAGGCTGTCTCGGACAGGGGCTAAAGCTCCTCCAGAGCACAATGGACGGGGCCAGCTCGCTTCAGAACCTTCCAGAACCTTTGAGTGGATACAGTGGGAATGCCTAGGTACTGCAGATGCTAGCCCGTCTGTCTGCTTTTGTGAATGTGCTCAAGGACGTGATCATTAATCTCCCGGTGATTAAAACCACGGCCTGCCTGGTCCCGTTGGTGAATTAGCATAACTGTCTGATGGTGGATTAGCATAAATTAAAAGTACAGAGCAGCCTGATGATCCTCAGCAGCTGTGCAGCTTCAGAACCCCTCCCCCTCTCCGCAATGGGCCCGGGAGGGGCTCTCCCACGTGAGGCAGGCCAGGCGCCTCTCGCATGGGGAGCTGCCTTCCATGAACAGCCACACACCTTTCCTACAAACTATGTGTATGTGTGTGTGTGTGTGTGTGTGTGTGTGCGCATGCATATGTGCCTGCATTTACTGTGTGTGCACATGTCCATGTGCCTTTGAGCTTTCTACAGAACTGGAATGAACAGAGGTCAAAGGGCAACAGTGGAAGTCAGTTCTCTCCTCCCACCTCTTGGGTTCTGGGATTGAAACATCCTCAGGCTTGGCAGCAGGCTCCTTTACCCACTCAGCTACCTTGCCAGCCTGCCCTACATTCATGCACTGTCCTGCTGGGTTTTACTGATGATGGTGAAGATGCCTTCAGCTTGAACTCTTGTTTTCCAAGTGCCAAGTTCAAGGGCACGACAGATCCTACCAGTTCACTTCACAGGTGGAAAGGTCAGCCTGAATCCGGGAATGGCGTGTCCATGGCCCTTACGGGTCCTCAGTGGCAAAGGCAAAAAGAGACAGGACTCAAATATTCTTAGCACCAAACTCAAGTATTTCAACGTAAGGCCTGCAGAGGGGCTGGGGTCGGAAACCCTTTTCCTGCAAGGTTTGAGTCTGCAGGGCAGGCCATGTTGTATCTCCCTAGAATGAACAGACTTCACGCTGATTCAACCTTGGCCTTTCTACCTATAAAATGGGCTTGGCTAGTGTAAGGAAGATAGGATTACTGACTACATTACAAACACTTAGCCAGGGTATAAGAAGCACTCAAGAAAGGTGAGTTAAAACCAGGGGTGGTGGCACCTGACTGTAATCCAGCACTTAGGCTGAGGCAGGAGGATCACATACTTGCACACACACTAGCCTGGGTTACTAAGTAAGACCCTGTCTCAAACACCACATTTATTCTTCTGATGTGGTCGCCAGCCCTTGGCCCTGCTGCACACAGAAAACAGGAGCCAAACTATTTGTCTGACCACCTCTCCCTCTGGGGGGGGTGGAGGGTTGGCTAAATGCTGTCAGCTGGGGTGTGGCCAGGTGGGGGGTCACAACTCCAAAGCACTGCTGTCCAACTGCTGGGTTTTCTATGATAGTGACTGTCACAGGCACCTGGGCATGAGACTAACTGCCACCCACCTGGGCAATTTGCCCATGTGTACCAGTGCAGAGGTACCAGCTGCTCACCCACCTGGGCAATGTGCCCGTGTGTATACACAAAAAAGTTGGAGCTGCCTGCTCACCCGGGCAGTGCACCTGTGTGTAACTGTGAAGAAGTACCAGCTGCAACCCACCTGCCTGCCGTGCCTGCATGCATCTGTCTGTAAGAACTGTCAGCTGCCACCCACCTGCACGGTGTGCCTGTCTGCACCTGTGAAAGATGCCAGCTGCTTGCCTACCTGGGTGCCACGCCCATGTGAATAGGTAGCAGCTGCCGCCCACCTGGGTGTCTGTGCACACATACGAGGCGGTGACTCTGGGAGGGACCAGTGGCCCGCACCTGGGTGTCTGTGCACACATACGAGTTGGTGACTCTGGGAGGGACCAGCGGCCGCGTACCTGCATGGTACTGATGCAGAGGCTCCTGTGGATCACAAACTGACTGAGGGCTGCCGAGCGCTTGTAGCTGTTCCGTCCGTGCACCATGAGTAAGCGGCCGAGATGCTTGAACTGGGTGACGGAGAAGTCTGCAGCCAGCGAAGCCTGCTTTCCTTCCTGCAATCGGCACACAGAGGTCAGGGCGCGTTCCTCTTTTTAATTGAAACAACTGGGACATGACAAGGAGACCTTTGAAGACGTTCAATAAGGAGACTCTCTGGTTTCAGGCTACTCGCAGTTGGTGGTCCAAGTCAAATTTGATTTAAAAAAGAGGAATTTATTTAAATAGAAAACATACTAAATCACGGATAGTTGTAATTTGGAGGTCAGATGAATGCCGTATTAAGTTCACCTCCACCCCCAGTGGCTATGAGAAGCAGGGGTGGGGGTGGGGTCATCCAATAGGTGCTTTATGACATTTAGGGCCCTGAAGGGTAGAACACAGGGAAAGCCGAATGCCAATCACAGGGGTAGAATATTCTGGAATGATTCTGCATGCTCATGGATGTGGAGACAGCTCACAGTGCACTCACACAGTGGCATTCGTGTTTCCAAAGGCAGGTGTTTGACACTGGTATGGAAAGAGCGGGACGTCGGTGCCTAACCAAGTGACCCAGAAGATACACCCCACACGCCCCACCCCTGACCTAACTAACACTCTTGCCACATGGGCCACTCAGAGTGAGCTGACCCAAGGACTCACTGATGTTCTGAATACTTCAGAAACATCAATGGAGGGCCGGCAAGGCGGCTCAGCAGGTAGAAAAGCACTTGCTGCCGAGCCTGACAATCAGGGTCTGAGCCCCGGGATGCATGTGACAGATGGAGAGAACGGAGTCTCACAAACTGTCCTCTAACTTTCACGTGAGCGCTGGGCCACGCACACGCATACACATGTACTCACATATAAATAAATAAATAAATAAATAAATAAATAAATAAATAAATAAATAAATGCAGTCTGTATCGACGGCATAAATATCAAACACTTCTCAAAAAAATATAAAAAAAGATCAGAGAAGTGTTTTACATTAGAGAAGATTAAAGAGACACGCACGCACGCTAATAAGGGGAACTCAGGGCCTTGATTATTTCCTGGAGCTTCTTTTGTTCTTAAGCTACAAAGACATTTTGGGGACAATCGGGCAAAATGCCCATGAATCATTAGGTCAGCATTACATCTGAGGCCCGGGGCTGGGTGGGTGGGGTAGGAGGGTAGAGCACAGCTGCTGTGCTGATGCAGGGGGATGCTACTTCTTAAGGCCCCTGGGAAGTATTTCATGTGAAATGTATGCAATCTACTTTCAAAAGGTCCCGAGGAAGAGAGTGGACATCGGGGCAGCGGGAAGGAAGGGAGGGTCAAATGGAGCTCACTGCCAGAGCGCAAATTTTTCCAACAAATGATATTTTAAAATATGTATAATTAGAGTGTGTGTGCCTGTGTGCATGTGCTTTCATGTGTGTGTGGACATGTGTGCATGTGCGTGTGTACTTGAGTGTACAGCTATGCATGCCCATGCATATGCATGTGTATATGTGTGCATGTGCACACACATGTGTGCTTATGTATGTGTGCATATGTGTGTACAGCCATGTATGCCCATGCATACGCATGTGTATATGTGTGCATGTGCACACACACGTGTGCTTATGTATGTGTGCATGTGTGTGCATGTGTGTGTATGTGTGTACAGCCATGTATGCCCATGCATACGCATGTGTATATGTGTGCATGTGCACACACATGTGTGTGCACATGTGTATGTGTGTACTTGAGTGTATAGCTATGCATGCCCATGCATACATATGCATGCTCCCTCCAGGGCAGGACACTGAGCGTCTTCCCTCCCCCTCTCCATGGAACTGCACTGACCCAGGGCCTCAGAGAAGCAGAAACCTGCAGGTTAGGCCAGGCTGGTGGTCCAGTGAGCTCTGGGGACCCACCAGTCTCCAGCCCCCAGTGTTAGAGATAAAGGTGCACCTGAACTTGCTCAGTGTTTTATGTGGGTGCAGGAGATGTGACCCCAGGTCCCCACACTTGCAGCACAAGCTGTCTCACCCACGAAGCCACACCCCCAGGTCAAGGTGATACTTTTTCTCAAAACAGAAAGTCACAGCACTGAGTTTTGCTGAACTGGGAGCAAAGCCTTTGAGCCGGACCCCAGCACCGGTCCTCATCACTCGGGATGAGTCCCGCAGCTGTAGGAAGGGTGCAGCTGAGGACAGCTCAGAGACGACAGCCTTGAAAACAAGTCTGCTCCTGGGCATGGAGCTGGTGGTGTAAAAGCACAGGCAATGAGAGATTTCAAAAAAAAATAATAATAAATTAGACTGAGGGTTAGAAGTGAGTGCTGTCCCTGTCTCTGCTGGAGAAAGGAATCCAAGATGTAGCCGACTGAAGCAGGCTGACTGATGGAGTGTGTGGTGTGTTGTAAATTTAAAAGTATACACGAAAATAACACATACACATGGGTAAAGTATGTGTAGACGGTGTCTATGACAAACGTGCACACGCCCCTAAGCAGCACTGCTTGTAAAGTACTTCAGAAGACTAGCCAGCGTTACTAGTCTAGTACAAGAGGAAGGGTGGGCCTACCTTAAATTATTTGTCTCCACTGTGCCGAGTACTCACTGCTTTTATAAGGTGAAACCCGAAGGCATCACAATATCATTTTTAACAGGAGGGAAAACGCTTTATCTGTATCTAGCAACCAATAAAAGGATTCTCTGAAACTCAGGTGTCTTCAGAGATTTGTTTTATCTTTAATTCTCTGCGTGTGTCTGTGCGTGGGAGTAGGAATGTGCACCAGATCACACACTCCCTGGAGGCCAGAAGAGGGCTCCATATTCCCTCCCTGGAGCTGGAGTTACAGGGCCCGAGGGTGTGAGGTGTGGGTGCTGGGAACCAAAGGCAGTCTTCTGCAGCAGCACACACACTCTTAACCATGCCTGAGCGCCTCTCTGCCCTGCGTCTCCCCCAGCCCCCACCTCCTTTTTGATTTTCTGAGTTAGGGTCTTGCTCTGTGAGCTGTGGCTGGCTGGAACTGGCCACAACTCTCCGGCCTCTACATCTTGAGCACTGGAATCAGAGACGTGAGCCACCACAGCTGGCTCAGTTGTGCTTCTTAAACCTACACTTAAGAGATCTGTACAGACTCCGGATACAAAGGCTCCCGGGAACCACATGAAGACAGTGTGGTGGGACGAGTCTCAGAGGAGCAGGAGAAACAGGAGTTCATGGTCACCCTCAGCAGCCCGGAATACCTGAGACCCCGCTTCAAATAAAAGAGCGGACGCCCACGCTCACCTTGCCCTCCACGCCCACGCCGCAGTCGGATTCCTGAATCATGCTGACGTCATTGCCTCCGTCCCCTGTACAGCACACAGAACAGAAAGGAGAGGTAGGAATGTGGAGACGTGAGAGAGACGGCTCACACGCGGCGTTCTCAGAGTAACATCCACGTCTTGCCTTTCACTGAGTGTAGACTATGTCCCGCACAACGAATGCAGCCACCCTCAAAAGAGGTTGTGTCGGAAACTAGGTGGCTTGCCAGGGTCAAACGCTAAGCAGTGGCAGTGGTTGACATCTACAATCACCACAGGCCCCTCCTCTCAAGAGGACTGTGTATGGCTTCTGCCGGTGGTAACCGGCCCACGGGCGTCCCCAGTCTTTGCACACATGGGTGAGAAGGCTGCCACCACCATCCCCATCCTGCTGAGGGGGAAAATGAAGGCCCAAGCGGGTAAAGGCAGCCACCGAGTGATAACCAGTCAGGGACCATAGGGTTGAGAGAGTTGAACCCGGGTCTGAACTTCAGCATGGGGTCCCGCAGCCTCTGGAATGCCACGGCCATCTGCCACTGCAGAGATCCTTCCCTTTAGGCACCTTTGTCTCCTTTCTCTCAAGGGACAGAGTAACAGGAGCCACAGAGGGGAAGCTAGCGTCTATGGCCTAAGCCAAGAGGCCTGGGAGTCCGAACTCATAGCAGCAGGACTCAGGCTCCTTGTGAAAGGTAAGCTCAGGGCATCTGCAGGACAGGATGTCACAGGACAGGGCCAGCAGGACAGGGCCTTGGGCAGTTGACTGCCACCACCCAAGCAAGCCTGACCACAGCTCAGGCGTGCTCCTCCTTCCTAGGGGCACTCTACCACCCAGGCAAACTTACCTACTGCACAGGTGAGCTTCCCCGTGCGTTCCTGGAGCAGTCGAACGATCTGGGCCTTCTGGGTGGGGGCACAGCGGCAACACACCACAGCTGGGCACTGGCAGGCCAGTTCCATGAACTCGTACTCGTAGTACTTGAGGCAAACCTGGCCAAGAGGTGTGGTCACGAGCAGGGCCCACGTGGGGTCAGACAATACCACCACCTTCCTGAAGCCCACGGCAGAAGAGGTACCCCGCTGTCAGTGCCCAGCGCTCACCTCCAGAGAGTCTCCAGAGATGACCAGGGCACAATCATGCTTCCTGCGGAAGGCATTCAGCTCAAGGTGTGCCTCCCCACGGTTGGTCACCTGAAAGGGGACAGAGGTGGGGAAGGTTCGGCTCTCTGGAAATGGCCAGATACGATGAACACTGGCCTATAAGACTGTACAGACAGTGTCCTTCCTTCTCATCACCAGCTATAACTAAAGGATGCTGTGGGCCCAGGAGCCTGTTTGTATGACTCTCAAAAGCCTTTGCCACTTTCCAAGGACTAAAACCTGCTGCTCACAGTCCGATGGGACAGGGGCCATGAGGACCCCCTGAATTTACTCTCAACCTTCCACCTCGGGGAGACTGAAGCCAGGACATGTTTATCAGTCAGAAGCCGTGCAACCAGAGCCCTGAAGAGTAGCCCTGGGGCGCCAGGCATCTGTATCACTTTTAACCACAGATGCTGCTGTAGGCTTTGGCCAGCATGCTTGGTTACTGGCAATGTCAAAGCAGCTCTGAGACCTAACTTTCTTCTGCTCCCCAAAGCAGAGCAAAACCACCCAAAAAAGGTCAGAGTTCGAGGCTGTGTGGTGGAGTTCCACAGCACCAGCTGAAGAGATGCTCGCCTGGGCCCTTAGCCTCAGTAACCTACACAACCGTAGGAGGCCACCAGTGGCTGCTCCCCCTCCCTTTAGAGGCTCACTCCAGGTTATAAGACAAATGCAAACACAGGGGCCCAGCACGATGCTTTACCAGTCGGAAGACATGGATGTCTTGGTTTCTGGTCACCAGATGTGCGTTCTTGGCTGTGCATGTGGCAGTCTCTAGCTTGTCCCCCGTTAGCATCCAAACCTGAAATCACGGCAAGCAAACAGTCCTGAGGGTTGGGGTTCTGAAGCTGATCTGTCCCTTGGGGCAGTGAGGTTCCCAAGAACACCAAACTCCCTGAGACTCAGAGTCCCTTTGATCCCCAGGGACAGCCCACCATAGGGCTTGGGGGGTGGGGCTACTGATAGGTGGAACAAGGGCTGAAAGAAAGAGCCAGTTGGAATGGGATGTGGTGGGGCACAAGTATAATCCTCAGGAGGCTGAGGCAGGAGGATTGCTATAAATTTGGGGCTAGCCTAGGCTACATATCAAGACCACCCACATCCTCAAAAACAAACAAAAAAACAATAAAATAAAAGTGGACTGTTGGCAGTAGATACATTAGTAAATGTCTGACAGAGGCAGGAGGGTTGTGAGTTCAAGACCAACATGGACTACATTTCAAGAGCTAAACAACTGAAGCGACCTGCTGCACAGTGGCTGGTGCAGGGAAGAGAATGAGCAATGTGGGGCGAGCAGTGGGACGGTGTTCTGGAAGACACGGACGGAGTGCTCTGTGCCCCACGGAGCCGTGTCTCTCACGGGACGATGGGAGGAATCCAGAGACAGGTACCTAAGACCCTGAGGCTCCAGTGCCGGCTGCGTTGCCTCACAGGGTGAGCCCTGCAGAGCAGGACCAGTGTTCCTGGCTCAGTTTCTGTGTCTGTCCAAAGGCTGGTACAGGCTTGAACCTCAGTTCTCAGTGGCCAAAGAGGCCCCTCTTGCCTCAAACAGGGAACAGGAAAACCCTGTCCACACAGTGGCAACAGACCCTTCACTTGTGGGTGGAACAGTGTTGAGGAAGAGAACCTGGGGACAAATATGACCACATAAAGTAGAATGCTACAGCCCCAGAAGGGCACGGCTTAGACTCCCCAGTGTGGCAGTACGAGGCCTGCCTCAAGGGACCCAACTGGTCCTGATGGCCACGTCCATACGGTAAGCTTCCAAGCTGGTACATGGGTGCTGATCCACAGGGACACACACACACACACACACACACGCACATATGCATACACGCAGGCATGCACGCACACACGCACACTGTGTGAGGCCGGCCTGCCACTCAGTGTCCACTTGTTACTGTAGAACCACCGTCTCCTCTCCTCGCCTATCCCTGTTCTTTTGAAGATGTATTTTTATTTATATGTATGAGTGTTTTGCATGTGTGTAGACCTATGAACTATGAGTCCCACGGAGGCCAGAGGAGGGCATGGAGTCCTCTGGGATTGACAGCCATGTGGTTGCCAGGAACTGAACTGGGGTCCTCTTGGGGAGCAGTCAGTAAAGTCTGCGAATGCAGCTGTGGCCACATTATGGTGAGATGGAGGAGGGTAGACCCCATGTGACAGTGGTCCCGTAAGACTGCAATGAAGCCGAGACTCTCCTGGCACAGAGCAGCACAGGAGTCAGAGTGATGTCAGGACCCAGCACACTCTAACGGGCAGCTAGTGCTACAGTGGGCACACTTACTGCCTTCAGTCACATATGGCGCTTACTAACTGAACATGTAAGAACACAGCTTATGTGAGGCACTATGCCCCTGTTAGAGCATGCTCCTCAACTTCACAGAGAGTTGACTGTATGGCCAGATGCAGTCGCCTCATCTGTCTGTGCTGTGTCTGCTGACAGGCTGGGGAGGCAGCTCGGCAGGTAAGAGCGTTTGCCGTGTCAGCACCACAGAGGGAGCCGAGTGTAGTCCTGCATGCCCCTAACCTCAGTGCTGGGGTCAAAGGCAGAGACAGGAGGGTCCCTGGGCCTGTCAGTAGGCAGTCAGCCTCCAGGGTCAGCAAGAGAGACTGTCTTAAGGGAGTATGGTGGGGAGTGACAGAGGAAAATGCCCCATGTCCTCCTCTGTGTCTACATACCCATAATTGCACCCACACACATCCACAGACACATACCACACACAGATACCACACTCACACATGCACATATACACACACCACACACACAGATGCACACACGAATGCAGATACACATATGTGCATATATGCGTGTGGACACACACATACCACACTCACACATATACATACCACACACACACATACCACACACCACTCACATGTGCATATACACACACTATACACACACATGCACATACACACACACATGTGAGGGTGCATGCATACATAAGCATACACATACACACAGGCCACACACACATGCTCTTGAGCACACACGTGTGCACAGACACACATACCACACTTACATGCCACCCTGAGGGCTAGGCTGTGGCTAGTACTGGGTAGTGCTTGCCTATCGCGCATAGACCCCTGAGGTCCATCCCCAGGACCACATAAAAACAGACACACAAGTACAATCCCAGCACTCAGGACAAAGTGGGAGAGTCAGGAGTTTGGGGGCATCCTGGGCTACATACGTCCTCTGAGCAATGGCCTGGACCTTTAGAATCAAGTGCACTCTCGGGCACTCCCTCAGGGGCTCACTGGTCCTCAGACGCCCTCTACTGGCCCTGCAGAATAGCTGTCTGGATTGTTTCTGGCCCGACGGCAGCTTAATATAGAAGTTTCACTCCTCTTGTGGGGTGGACGTTCCTTTCGCACTGGGCCAGGGCAACAGCCAGCCACTAGCCCCAGTCATTCAACTGAATCGCACTGTGCAGCTGGATACAGGGCTGCTCTGAGTGACTAGGAGACAGCTGCCCCTGACCTTCAGGGAGAGGCCCTGTGAGGAGGCAGCCAGGAGAAGCATAGCCATGTAAGCCGGTCTCCCAAGCCACACCATCAAGGGTGGGGTGCTCTGGTTTGCCCTTCCGCCTCCCATCTCTTCTTTCACTTCTTCACTTTATCCCAGGCTGGCCCTGAACTTGAGATGCTACCACTGACTCCCATGTGCTGAGATGCCCGGCATGGGGCACCAGGACCGGCCTTCGGCCAACGTCTTGCTGAAGGTCTGAGCGCTGCCGCCGGACCCGGCCGGGCTGTCTCAGGGGCGGCCCTACCTTGATGCCAGCATTGCGCAGCGTCTCCAGCGTGGGCCTGACGTCGGCCTGCAGCTGGTCCTCCACGCCCGTCAGGCATAGCAGCTCCATCTCCATCTCCAGGCTCTCGATCACCGTGGCCACCTTCAGAGAGCGGTCGTGCACACTCAGCTTGGCCTGGACGTAACGGGCCTGGGGAATGAAGAGGTGAGGCTGCAGCAAACTGCCGTGCCGCCCTGGTTGGCAGGGCCTCCTGAAGATGACTGACTCCAGCCTGACCCTTTTACTCCCTTTATCTGGCAGTGAAGGCTAAGAGAAGCCTGGACTCCCCTCCCGGGGCTGCATGGACAGTCATAGCATGTACCCATGGAAGAAACCTGACACACAATGTCTTATAAACACAACTGAGGGACAGGAACAAGCCTTTGCTGGGGACGGGCAAAGACTATAGAATGCATGTCACCGTGTGCCAGATACCGGGGACACGGGCATTAGCCAGACAGGGGAAGATAACCTACAGATGAAAGAACAATCAGCAGAACAGAGGCGGAACACAGCTCAAACCTGCTGGTTTTATAGCATGAGGTTGGCTGGCTCATGGCTCAAGTCAGTCATCTCTGCACTCAGGAAGCTGAGGCAGGAGGATTCCAGGCCAACCTGGGCTACAAGCAAAACCCTGTTGTGAAACAGTAATGAGACAGAGACAGACAGATAAGACAGTCAGTCAGAGGCAGGGCAGGAGGTGAAGAACAGGTGATCTATTTCAAACCTTCCTAAAATAGGTGATGACGAAGGTTTGGTCACACAAAGATGAACGGAAAGTGATGGGTAGTATGGGAAGGCTTCTTGGAGAGGCAGCGTGTGAGCATAAAGTGAAGAGGTGGGCCATGAGTGAGCCAAATGGCATGTGCAAAGGCCCTGCGCTAATAGGGAAGCTGGTGTGCTCAAAAAGACCAAGTCAGAGTGGAAGAGCGAGAAGGTGTGTCTCTAGGAGAGGTGACTGAGGAGGCGGATCAGGGATGAAAGGCAAAGGTCTCACAAGCCACTTACTTCAAAGTCTTGGTACTGCTCCTCTGTGAGGGACTTCTTGGCCACCACCAGCACACGCAGTCCCTCCCGGGCCATGTTGCCACACTGCAAGGCAGAGAGTGATCAGATCAGCAGGGAGCTGTGCAGAAGCTCGGGTCTGAGACTGGCCCAGGGAAGCGAAGCCAGACACTGCTCTCCCCTAGAGCTAGATAGTTCAGAGCCAAGCTTCCAGCTGGAACAGCGGAGGGGCAAGCGGGAGCCTCGCGCACGTGTGTGGGTTTCCGTGGCCAGCGGAGCGTGTTCCAGAGCCCAGATCCACGCTGTAAGGTTACACACAAGCGTGGCTGGCTGGCTGACCAAAACCACGGCTGTGCTGCCACTGCTCCTGCGTGCACCCCCAAACATGGGTACCACAAATCATTTCAACAGGCTGAACATGCTGAAGCACAGCCCCATGGGAGAGACACCCAGGCCTGTCGTTCATCTGTGTGCCCCTCCTGGCCCTGTAACATCATTGCTGAATGGCAGGTGTGAGCACCAGCCTGAAGCGGAGGGATGGCCTGCTAACATCTGCCAGCGCTCCTCCCTCCAAGGCCGGCAGTGCTATGCGGTTTTACTCACTGGCCCCTGAGAGTCTCGGCCCCTATGGTACAGGCTCCCAGGACCCTTTCTCCACTCGCTCCCCCAGGCTTACCTCTTCCTCCAGCCAGTCATTGTACTGGACGATGCCGGCCATGACCACGTCCGCTCCCTTCATGTAGAACGTGATTTCCCCCGTGGACTCATCCTGGAAAGAGGGACAGGAAGTGAGGAGCTTGCTGGTGAACACTGGTCCCCAGGTCTCACTTGCTTCCTGTGACAGGCAGTGTGCGGAGTGCTTTAAAGAGCCCAGCGCTTTTAAATGGTTTTTTATACATATTTTGAATTAATTTATTGATGTTTATATGCACAGGTGTTCTGCTTCCGTGTATGTCTGAGTACTACATCTACGTCTGGAGTCCTTGGAGACCGGAAGAGCGCACCGGGTCCCCTGGGATTGGAATTACGGATGGTTCCGATCTCCATGTGGGTGGTGGGAATTGAACTCGTGTCCCCTGGAAGAGAAATCAGTGAATGCCCTTACGGCTCCAGCATCTCTCTAGCCTCCCAGAGGTTTTTGCACTTGGCCAAAGATAAAACATCAAGTGGGAAGGGGTGGCTCACTCAGGGGCGGAGGCCACAGGAGGCAGAAGCAAGCTCAGCTGGGAGCATTTGGAAAATTGATAAGTGATAAAGCAAGATCGAAGAGAACCAAGACTTTGTTTGGGAAGTCGTTGCCATTCCGACTAGACCGACCCACACGACCCACTCGCAGGAGCCTGGTTCAATTGTACCCACGGGCTGTGCAGTGGCAGCCGACTGTGCTCCATAAACAATAGGGAGACGGAATACACGGTTCAGGGTCCTGCACACCTCAGACGGTTGGCATTTGGGGCCATCCTGGACCTTCACCCCTCCCCCACCCCCTCTCCCACCAGCAGCCAGGACCTACTCTCCCTCCCCCCC
>NW_021604638.1:6221228-6227422 GCF_004785775.1 Grammomys surdaster | reverse complement strand
ACTCAGACCGTCATCCAAGGATGTGTCAGGTCACATTCCTAGCCATCCTGGGACCCGTATGTCCACAGGCCACAGGGTGGACACCTGCATCACCACAGAGCCCCTCACGGGGAGTTCGCCAACAGTAAATGACCTCTCATATTTTGGTTCCCCTGACTCTAAGACCTGACAGGCATCAAATACTTGGCCTGGCACCAGTTCTTAAATCAGGAGCACTGGGCAAATGGTATCTCCTCTCTCTGCCTCAGTTTCTTCGTCTGTCAAGCAGGAAGTGCTGCACATATACAGCACAGGAAGTGTGTACTAACCACCGTGGACGGAGCAGGATCATTGGTGTGTGGCATTCATGACAGCGTTCCAGATAGTTAGGAGTGCCCTAAGTCCTCCATCCTCCGCGGTGGGGAAAAGGCTCAGACCCAGGGTTACAACAGGCAACATGGGACAGACACCATCATCTGCCACAGCTCTGTGGGTAGGGTGCAAAGAGGCCATGGGTGCCGCCACATATCCCAGAATGCCCACACAATCAAGAACTCATCATCGGGTTTCACAGCTCAACAGTTGAGGCTGAGACACTGGCTGAGGGACACTGGACATGAAGATCGGACCAAGTCCTGTGCATGTCTCTCACTACGCCGGAAAGCCCCAAGGCACTGCCTACGAAGCTGCCTCTGACTATGAATTACAGGAGTTCAGGAGATGGCCCTGTGGGTATAGGGCTTGCCACAACCACAAGGACTCGAATTTGGATCCCCACTATATATGTTAAAGAAGGAAGGGAGGAGGGAGGGAGGGAAGGAAGAAAGGTAGGCAGGCCGGCCATGATGACATATAGCTGCAGTCCCACACTGGGGAGACAGAGACTGCCCAGCCCTTGTTGGCCAGTCCTTCTAAGTGAAGTGAGGTCCAAGTTCACTGAGAGAACCTGTCTCAAAACACGAGGTAGAGGGCAAATGAGGCCAGTGCCTGACATCAGTCTCTGCCCTCCACATGAGGGCACACACACACACACACACACACACAAACACACACATACAAGATGGGCTACCCGAAATTAACTAAGGGTACAGCTCCTCCTTTTAAAAAATCTTGGGGGCTGGAGAGATGGCTCAGTGGTTAAGAGCACTGACTGCTCTTCCAGAGGTCCTGAGTTCAATTCCCAGTAACCACATGGTGGCTCATAGCCATCTGTAATGGGATCTGATGCCCTCTTCTGGTGTGTCTGAAGACAGTGACAATGTACTCACATAAAATAAGCAAACAAATCAATAAATAAATCTAAAAAAAAGAAAGGAAGGAAGGAAGAAAATCTTTGAGTGCCCTTTAACCAAAGTCCAGCTATCAGAGCAACACATGGTTTCTCTCTTCCCCCCGGGCGCACAGAGCCATCTACATTTCGAGTACGGTCAACGGCACGCTCTGCCCAGGAAGGACAGTCCAAAGGCCAAAAGAACATGAAAGCAGCATCAGGGGTTTTTATCCCCTCCCCTTCCTGAGAGTGGTGCTTAATACCGCGGCTGCAGGAAAGACCGCCCCCACCCAGCTTCCTTCACCAGAGGGGCTCTGGCCAGTTCCATCTTTCGGGCCAATATAAATACACCAGCCATTATCTCCTCAGTGTGAGTCATTCCCTCCCACCCAGTTCACACCCGGTTTACCATGTTCCCATGCTATGGTCAGATGATACCATAAACATTCAGAGATGGGCTGGTCGGTTATGCTACCCTGTCACCTTGTAGCCTACCTAGCTGGCACCTGACTACAGGCCTCGCTCATTCAATGGCAACGGTGTGTCCTCTGACACTGGTCCACCTCAACTAACTGCACGTGGGAAACAGCTGAATGGGATGTCTTGTACAACGTGGGACACACAGTCCCTTCTGAGAGATGTGCAGCACAGTCCTGGAGCAGGAGGCTTCCCTGACCTTACCTGATCCCTGAGGAGGCATGCTCTCAGACAGACAGAGGAGGAAAAGGGGACTGTGGGAACGGGCCGTGAGCACACTGTGAGCTTACCCACACCAGCCTAAAAGGCTGGACGCGATCTACTGGGCAAGCAGATGATAACAGCAAGCATGGTCAGAGGCAGTAGCTCGTGCCTGGGATCCTAGCACTTGGGAGGTTAGGAAGCTGATATGGGAGGGGTGCTGTGCCTGTGAGACCAGCCAGGGCTCCTGCAGGAGATTTTGTCAAAAAATAATAATAATAACTGAGTGGAACCTGTCCAGCAGACACTGGGACAGTCACAGGCATGCAACAGGCCCCTGACTAGAAGCACAGCAGAAGATGGACTCTCAGGTTCTGTACAACACACACATATGGCCAGGTGTCACTAGATGCCAGCAGCGTCCCCATTCTTGGATTGCGGCAGCTATAAAAGTCACAACTTTGAAATGTCACTACAGTGAGAAGCACTGAGCTGGGCAAGCAAGCCTGGTGTGATCGGTTACAAAGTAAAGACGTCATCGCAGAGCCGGAAATGGCAGGACAGGCAGGTAGGGTGGGAAATTAGCTCGATAGTGGGTACTCTCCAAATGCCAAGGCATTCTTGAGAAGATCCATGCTCACAGCATCATTCATGACCAAAACTGAGAAACAGCCTATTCAGAAGGAGAAGCGGGGGCCGGCGAGACGGCTCAGCGTGCAGACACCTGCTACAAGGCTGATGATCTGAGCCCCAGAACCCACAGGGTGGAAAGAGAAAACCGATGCCCACACACTGTCCTCTGGCCTTCACACGTGTGCCGCCCAGTTTTTAAGGAATCAACATTCACGGTTACTAATCTAAAACACACAGGCTGAAGAGATGGCCCCATGGCAAAGAACACTTGCTGCTCTTTTACAGGACCCAGGTTCAGTTCCCAGCACCCACATGGTGGCTCACAACCTTTTTTAACTCCAGTTCCAGGAGACCCAACATCCTCTTGGAAGCTCCAAGGATGCCAGGCGTGTTGTATGCATTACAAACAAAACATTCTTACATATAGAATAAGACAAATTACTTTTACAATGGAAAATATCTAGAACAGACGTGCATGTATGCATGCATGTAACTTTAAAAAAATTAAAAGACGTGAATGAAAATCTTCCCATCAGAACTCCATGTACACATTTAAATCAGTAAAAGGGGGGCTGGAGAGATGGCTCAGCGGTTAAGAGCACTGACTGCTCTTCCAGAGGTCCTGAGTTCAAATCCCAGCAACCACATGGCGGCTCACAACCACCCATAATGAGATTAGATGCCCTCTTCTGGTGTGTCTGAAGACAGCTACAGTGTACTCATATACATAAAATAAATAAATCTTTAAAAATAAAATAAAATCAGTAAAAGGTGTCTTAGTGACATAATAAAACGTCTACTGTCTGTATACACATAGATACACACACACACATTTCAGTAAGGAGACTGCAAGCTAGTTTTAGATATAAAGTTAGAGGTTAAGTTTATTAAATGTACATGGATACTTACACTCATATGCTTAGGGAAGAGACTGAAATGAAGGCCCTTGGTATGATAAATCTCTGGCCCCCAACTCATGGCAATCCTCCTGCCTCGGCCTCTAAAGTGCGAGGACTGCTGGTGTGAATCATGCCTGGCTTGATTTCCTTTCTTATGAGACCCTTTAACTGTGAAGGCTGAGTCTTTTAAAAACCTGAGTGTTGACTAAGATGACGACGATGACGGTGACGGTGACGATGATGACGACAATGATGATCGTTTGTCGTCACCATCGTCATCCTCATCATCCTCTAGGCCAGGTGAGGGGCATGCTAGTCTCAAGTAAAAGCAGATTTGGGAAGCCAACTTGGACTCTGTACCTTGCGTGGAAAGACACATCCACCGCTCACAGAATATGATGCATGTCTGGGAACGAAATTCCGCCACAGCTAAAGGGAGGGTGGTGTGCGCGGCTCCATTTGTTCTCAGAGTGGGACGCTGGGGACTATCCGATGACTCAACTCTCAGATGACCTCAGCAGAGTCCGCGGCCCTTAGAACTTGAAAAACACTGGCTGGAACCGAGTGGGAGTAACCGTGGACGGCACTGACTAACTCCGGGAAACACCCACCCGAGGGATTCAGTCGCTGATAGCCTTGAGCTCAGATGTGTCCTGGAGACCCAAGGGTCAGGCCAGGTGCAGCCCTAGGAAAAGCTGCAGCTGTGTGGGAGGGAGCCGCCCTGCCTGACATTTGCCAAGGACATGTGTCCCAAGGGGTCATAAAGTCCCAACTGGCATCTGGGATCTAAGTCGGCTCAGACGGGGATGTTTCAGAGCACACCCACAGCATGTCAGTGGGTCTTCAGAGAAACGCTTCTCGGAGCCACTGCATAGTCAAAAGTCCCCAGACGGAAGCAGCCCTGTCCCCAGCCCCCTGGAGATGTGCAAAACCCTTGTTAACTAACGGGATGGCCTGTCTCCTCTGAGGCTGGTTCCTGAGGGTGGCTTCCAGCTTCCTCACACTTTCACTGGGGTGAAGCCAGCTGACAGGATGCTAACCCAGGGAGAGGCCCACAGAGCAGCTGAGGGTGGCCTCCGTGTAACTGTCAGCAAAGAACAAAGGTCCTGTCCTGCAGCCCACTGAAGCTGTGGGTGAGTGAGCCTTGTCCCAGGAGGCTAGCCTCTGAGACACTGAACCAGATGTGTCCCCTTCCCCCAGGCTATACCCAGATTCCTGGTCCACAGAAGCCATTGGGAAACACAAGCCTTGTGCTTTTAATTCACCTGTGGGGCAGTCTAGTAGCATGCATAGTTACTACAACACCCCAACACAGAAGGCCATGGGTTTTCCCACATCCTTCCTGTCCCTTCTAAGCCCTACTACATACACTTAGCATGTACTTAGCATGCACTTAGCATACACTTAGGAGCCCAGACAGCCTGGGGCTGAACTCTGACCCATGACCTCCCTGTGTGAACTCTCGGCCTTCTATGCCTTGGTTTCCTCCTCTGTAGAATGCAAATCACATAACTAACTTGTAAGCTTACGGTAAACAAGGCTCCAATCAGTTTATGCCAGTCCTGGAGGACAGCCCCCGACCTAGCACCAGACCGCCAGGCTGCTACAATGTGACAATTACTCTTAGTCCTCTCGTCATGGATACTTCACTGTTCTCTGACGGCCACCCAGCCTCTCACTGTGGAGGGCCTCTCTCTCACTGCTGACTGCAGGCCGTCTGGCCACAAGCCCCCGAGATGCACCTGCCTCTGCCTCCCTCCCACGGGGACTGCAAGCACACACCATCATACCCAGCCTTTCCACACAGGTTCTGGGGATCAAACTCAGGTCTTTGCACAGCCAGCACTTCACCTGCTGAGCCACTCCCCACTCCCCAGTCCCCAGCCCCCAGCCCCCAGCCCCCAGCCACCAGCCCCAGAATTCTTTGTGCACCAACAAAAAGCACCATGAGCAGAAGATCCCACTCCTGACTCAGAGTGTAGTCAAAATAAAATGATCCTAAAAACGATGTCTAAAATCACCTAAAGGTTGCTGTGGGTAGTAAGTGTAGATGACTCTCATGTCAGTATTCAGGGAATTGTCCCTCAGGTGGTGCAATAGCTAACGCAAATGGTCCATGCTGGTCACGGATATTCTGTAGAAAGGATAGTCAACCCATACGGACATACAATGAAATACTACACAGCCACAAAAAGGAAAGACTGGTACACACAATAAAATAAATGCACCTTGAAACCTGTTGGGAAGGAGGGAACAAAAGACCATATATGACACAATTCCTTTTATAGGAAGTAAGGAAAACAGGTAAATCCACAGGACCAGGAAACAGACCGGTGATGGCAAGGAACTAGGAAGAGTGAGGTGGCTTGACAGGTGCAGGGTTTCTTTTTTAAAGGTAGGTGTGTGTGTGTGTGTGTGTGTGTGTGTGTGTGTGTATCTGTGTGGCTGTTTTACCATTGTCTATGTCTGTACAACATATGCATGCAATGCGCTCAGAGGCCAGAAGAGGGCACTGGATCCCTGAAACTGGAGTTACAGAAGCTGGGAGCCACCATGTGGGTGCTGGGAGCTGAACTCAGGGACTCTGGAAGAGCAGACAGTGCTCTTAACCACTGAGCATCTCCTCCAATCTGTCCTTCTCTTTCTTTCTCTCTCTCTTTTTCCTTTCTTCCTTTCTTCCTTCCTTCCTTTCTTTCTTTCTTTCTTTCTTTCTTTCTTTCTTTCTTTCTTTCTTT
>NW_021604638.1:6208178-6221218 GCF_004785775.1 Grammomys surdaster | reverse complement strand
TTTCTTTCTTTCTTTCTTTCTTTCTTTCTTTCTTTCTTTCTTTCTTTTTAAAGGTTTATTTTATATGAGCACACTGTGTCTTCAGACACACCAGAAGAGGGCATCAGATCCCATTACAGATGGTTGTGAGCCACCATGTGGTTGCTGGGTATTGAACTCAGGACCTCTGGAAGAGCAGTCAGTGTTCTTAACCTCTGAGCCATCTCTCCATCCCCTTCCTTTTCTTTGTAATCATATTTTCATTGGTTATTCTGAGTGTGTACAGACTCAGGAGCCTGTGGAACACTCCATACTTAAACTACAACAGCTTTTAAATGGTTATGGTTTTAAAGGTTATTTTACGCTTTGTGAATTTTTTCTTGCGCCTTTGTTATTCGGAGGCAGGGTCTCACCCTGAATGACACAGGCTGGCTTTGAACTCACAGTGAGCTCTGATTTCAGCCTCCCAAGCACTGAGGCGCAAATATGAATCTGACTGAGTTCTATCTATGAAAGACAGGAGGCAGGCTGGAGGGACAACTCCTGCTCTTTCCAGAGGACCTGAGTTCAGTAGAGGAGAGGGCAGGGGGAAGGGAGAGGGAGGGAGAGGAGAGATAGAGACTGAGAGTTTGACTTGCTTAGTATGTGCAAGACGCTAAACTCCCACATAGCAAGATACACAGAGAGAGAGGAAAAGAAAACTGTGAGGACCAACGAGCTGGTGCAGAAGGTTAAGGGGCTTGCTGCTAAGTCTGACAGTGTGAACTTGAGTTCCGGGATCCATGTGGTAAGAAAGACAACACACACGCACGCACGCACGAATGAACACACGCACGCGCACACAGACCACACATACACAGTATGTTCCTCCCTGACTCCTGTTCATATCGACTGAATAAATTTAAAATGTAGTTTTTTATGACCGAGAATGAGAAGATACATACTCAGTGCTTCACAGCCAGACGCAGCACAGGCTGCTGGCTGAGCCGCTGTGTCCACCGGAAGAGCTCATTTTCTTCCTGCACAGGGAATCACACTCCCTTCCAGTCTGGGTGTCAGTCATGAGGCCCCAGCAAGACGTAAGAGCCCCTGACACACACTCGGAAGAGGATGCTGAGGGGCGGGAGGGGGCCGGACTCACCCGCACGATGATGCCCATCCGCTTGCTCTCATAGGTGAACGGGAAGACCTGCAGGATGGTGAGATTCAGGATCTGGTCACCAGGGGTCCTCAGCTGCATGGAGGACTGGTCTCGACCCACCAGCGTCAGTCCCACGCTTTCTGTCCACTGGACCAGAGCCACCTGGAGATAACAGAGCGTGGAAGGTCAGGCACCTCGCACATGAACACGGAAGGAGGATGGAAGACGGGGACAGAAGGGACTCATCTGGTCTGGCGGACACAGCCCTGGACCCCGTAAGCACAGTTATCTCTGGAAGGCTTTACTCCAAGCCTGCTGCTACTCGTATGACAAGAAAGGGCAGGGCATCAGGGGCTCTTCACCCCTGGCTCTCCTTTGGCTGGATACACTGTCCATTAGACATGCTCTAGTCTTTAGTGCTCTGAATCGGGGTGGGAAGGGAAAGAGCTTGCAACAACGTCTGGAGCCTTTGTGGCTATCTCGACTTGGAAGGAGATACTACTAGCAGCCTGGAGGTATAGCCCAGGGATCGCTATGGTGATGACATGCATAGCACAGCCCCTGAGGACAGAGCCAGGGAGACTGGTCTGCCAGCCAGGAACACTGACTCAACACTTCATGGAACTGCCCACAAGTGATGGAGAAGTGGCGAGGGCCAGGCCAGGAGGCAACCTGCAACTTGTCGGTGTCAGGGTCAGAGGTCCAGGGCAGTCAACTCCTGGAGGGCCAGTCTGGTGTCCCCAACACTCAGACAGGCCAGATCTACCTTAGCAGAGTCATAGGAGGCCTATGGGAGAATGTCAATCCCGGGCCAGTCAGAAGCCCTTCCTGAATCACGTAAATTGTGTCACTAGGACACACTGCCATGACTTGAAAGTTGATGATCTCTAAGGCTGGGAAAACGCGCCTTTCCGGGGATGTGGATGGCACAGGTGGGATTAAGAGTACGACTGTGGTCTTTCTAGACAACCCACAGAGAGCTGTTGCCAGGGACTGAATTCTGCTGACACTGGAGGCTTTAGGATAGGGGAAGGAACTGGCAGCCATGGGAGGTATAGCACGATGGCTGTCAACATCTGGAATTAGCTAAAACTCAAGCAGCTAGGCACAACTGTGAGGAATGAATAAATGAATTCTTTCATTCATTCTGGTTTTTCAAGTAACATCTCTCTATGCAGCCCTGGCTGTCCTAGAACTAACTCTGTAGACCAGGCTGGCTTCAAACTCACAGAGATCCACCTGCCTCTGCCTCCCAAGTGCTGAGATTAGAGGTGTGGGCCACCGATGCCCGGCTGAGAGATTCTGTTTTCTTAATTAAATCATTTGAGACGGGAAGACTCACTTCTGATCTGGACCTTCTGAGGTGGGAAGACCCACCTTTAATCCGGGCCACACCTTCTGCTGGCAGCCAACATAAAGGGCGTGGGAGAAAGCTTGCTCTCTTCGCCTGCCTGCCCTTACTCCTAATGATCCATTCCATCCTGCATTAAAGCCTACATCTTCAGGATCCCAGTATCTACCGAAGAACAGCTGAGATCTGCCGCCGTGTGGCCTGAACAATCCCTGGGTTTTTGGACCTTCAGTGGGTAGACAGCCAGCTGGTCTAAACGGACAGGAGCCTATGGTCCATTCTAACAAATCCCTGTTATATAAAAATGCACCCTGTCTGCTCCCCTGGAGACCCCTGACTAGTATGTACAGTCTGGAGGAAACACACTGGTGACCGGACCAGACAGGAGCTGCGTGGCTGCACTACTGCCTGATCTGATGTCTGAGACCTGTCAGACACCTGTCTGACCTGCAGACCAGGGTTGTGACAGCTCCACACTAAACTTCTCACAGCCGGTCACCTGCGGGCAAGGCACAGGCAACCACGCAAAGGGCTTTCCAAGGCTGGAGGCTGCTCGGTTGGCGGAGTGTAGGCCCCAAATGCAGAAGCCCTGGGCCTGAGCTCCAGCACTTCATAAGCCAGGCATGGTGGGCATGCCTGTAATCCCAGCACTCAGGAGGGAGGACAGGGGGATCAGAGGGTCAAGGCCAACCTCTTGATAATTCTGGGCTGCATGAGATCCTGGCGATGAGGAAGAAAGGCACCCCCACTTCTCATGAAGCTTAGTCTTAAGGGGGTTGAGGAGACAAGTCTTTGGAGAGGGTTAACTGGGTAACTGTGGTTAAACTGGGAAAGGGGAAACTGGGTCACCTGGTGGACATTTGGTGGCTTGCTGGAAATAAGAGAAACCAATCATCATACCCTAAAGGGAAATTTTATCAGGTGCAAAAACCCACTGAAACCCTTGGCTCAGCCAGATTCTACACTGTGAAGTACCTGTTGTCTTGCCTACAACTGTGGGGTGGCTGGAAGCTGCACCCCAACAAGTGTCCCCAGGAGACATAGTCAGATCACACAAGACTAGCTCAGGGGAGGTCAAAGTTCAAAGTACAGTTTCCTGAGTGCATACTGGTTTGCAGCCCTGTATGAAGATATACCAGTGTTTACAGTCAAACCACTGTGTATTCCTGAGTTTGTTCTCCAGGGGATCCTAGGCAGTGCTGCCCACCTGTGTGCTCACATCCCATAACACACTCCTGTGTGCTCCCCATGGGGCTCTCGGTTCTGCTTCTGACAGATTTCTTCTATACTGCCTGGGTGTCACCCTGGCTGATCCTGTTAGTCCCCAAGGTGGATCATGCTGCGTCTCACGTCTGAGGTCCCTGTCTGCCTCCTCAAAGCTTCTTTAAATACACAATTTCAAGCAAGTGAGTTCTCCGTTTGCAAGATCCTATCTTCAGGGATGAGAAGGAATGGCTCAGTGGTTAAGAGAACTTGACCCAGGTTCGAATCCTGGCACTCACAGGGCCGCTCAATGACCATCTGTAACTCCAGGTCCAGGAGATATAAAATCCTCTTCTGGGCATATCCTGGAGATATGATGCCTCCCTGGGCATCGGACACACATACACATGATAGGGACATACATACATGCAGGCAAACACCCATACACATTACGTTTTTATTAAGAGAATTTAATCCTATCTCTTAGACATTTTGACTTGGTTGTCTAATCCAAATCAGACATCAGATCTTTAACTTGGTTTCCATTTATGGAGATTAACTTAATTTGAAATCAGCTAGAAATCACTCTTATGAGTCAACCCTGCTTTGAGAAATGCTCTCGGTCAGCCAGGATTACAAAGCTTTCAACTTGGAACAGTGAATATCCATACATACTTATTTATTTTGAGACAGGGTCTTATGTAGTTCAGGCTAGCTTCAAACAGCCGAGGATAGCCTTGGACTCCTGCTCATATTGCCTCCACCTCCCAACTGCTGGGATTACAGGCATGCACCATTCATTGTATCTGATTTATGCCGTACTGGGGACAGAACCCAGGGCCTTATGCATGCGAGGCAGACACTATCTACTGAGCCACACTGCCAGCCCTCACTTTCACCTTTCAAAGATTCCAATGGTGAGTCTTTGAAAATCCCTCATTAAGTGTTGGACCTGATGGTTCTGGGCTGAAGAATTATCATCTGGGTATGTGGAATCCATCAATGCTGAAACCTTATCCCCAGTGCAGTGGGCTCTGGAGATGAGGTGAGGACTGAGAGAGGGGACTCGGGAGAGCGCGCCCCTCTTCTATGGGAGACAGCGAAAAGATGGTCTGGTAGGAACCAGAAGGGAAGCCCTCCAGGCACCAAAGCTGCTGGCACTCTGCTCTATAATCACAGCCTCCACAACCCTGAGAAGTAAGCTCCGTGGTTCACAAGGTGACCAGTCTGTGGTATTGCTACAAACTAATACACTGACAGGCAGTAGTTTTCTCTAATTTTTTTTAATTTAAAACTGACAAATTAATAAAGAGCCATACAAAATGACCATGTCCTATGTGTGCGTGTGTGCGCGTGTGCATGAGTGTGTGTGTGCATGTGCATGAGTGTGTGTGCATGTGCATGAGTGTGTATGTGTGCATGTGCATGAGTGTGTATGTGTGCATGTGCATGAGTGTGTATGTGTGCATGTGCATGAGTGTGTGTGTGTGCATGTGCATGAGTGTGTGTGCATGTGCTTATGTATGCATGTGTGTGTGTGTGTGCTTGTGTATGCGTGTGTGTGTGTGTGTGTGTGTGTGCATGTGTGTTGCCCTTGGGTGAGTACGAGTACAGATGCTTATGGAGGGATGGGGTGTGGCTCCGTTGACAGTGCTGAAATAACGCACATAAAGCCCTGGGCTCCATCTCCAGCAGTGGATAAAACAGACCGTGCTGACGGACCCCCAATCCCAGAACTTGGATGTAGAGACAGGAGGATCAGAAGTTCAAACTCCTCCTCGGCTACAAAGCAAGCTTGAAGCCAGCCTGGGCTGCATAAGACCCTGTCTCAGAAAAAAAAAAAAAAATTCTCTAGAACAGTAGTTCTCAATCCTGTGGGCAAACACCTCCACAAGACCACTGGAAAACAGAGTTGTTTACACTATGATTCATAACAGTGACAAAGTTACAGCTATAGAGGAGCAATGAAATAATTCTGTTTGAGGGTCCTCATAGCATGAGGAACTGTATTAGAAGGTTGCAGCGTGAGGAAGGCTGAGAAACAAGGTGCTAGACTGACAGCTGGAAGAGCCTATCGGGGTTCACTTGCTACCCTCTCGGCTGATGAAATATTCTGCTGCGCACACGCTTACTTTTAAGATTTTATTTATTTTATGTATGTGAATACACTGTCGCTGCCTTCAGACACACCAGAAGAAGGTATCAGATCCCATTACAGATGGTTGTGAGACACCATGTGGTTGCTGGGAATTGAACTCAGGACCTCTGGAAGTGCAGTCAGTGCTCTTAACCGCTGAGCCATCTCTCCAGCCCCGCCCCCCAACTTACTTTCTTTCTTTCTTTTTTTTTTTAAAGGGGAGGGGGTTTATTCAGGGCAGAGGGCAAAGGTAGGGAGAGAAACGGGAGAAGATGGTGGAGAAAGAGGAGAGAAGAGGAGGCCGGCCATGACCATGTGGAGAGAGGGGGAAGGGAAGGGAGGAAGGGCGAGGAGAAGCTAGAGGCAAGAGAGTAAGAGTAAGAGCCCCAACTTACTTTTAATTACATAAGTACACATCCCAGCTCGTGATTCAAAACCTGGAAGGAAGGAGAGATCTGACATCTACTTCCTTCCTTCCATTGGGTATCGTGGCCCATGTGGGGTGTCTCAATCAAGCCTAGAGCTCGCTGATGAGGCCACCATCCATCCCTAGGATAGCAGTACAGATGCCGCTCCAGCATCTCCCGTCTCTGCCTTCCGAGGCTGGACTATAGGTGGGCCGGCAGGGCTGCCATGCCCACTCTGTACTTACACAGGCTCTCTGGGGATCTGAACTCTGTTCTTCTTGCTTGTGTGGTCAGCCTTTTACCCAGAGCCATCTCCCAAGCATATCCTCATTTTCTCTCCTCTCCTCGCCCCCCCCCCACAACCCCATCTACAAAGTGAGTTCTAGGACAGCCAGGGCCACACAGAACAATGTTCCTTCCCCACATGGGCAGGGAGGGCCCTGTGCACACTCTGAGGCTGTGACCCATAGCTGAATGCAGAGACGCTCACAGCTGACCATGCATGGGCAATACATTTAGAAAATCCTGTTTCTGCAACAGGAAGGGTCCCCTGTGACTAGCAGAGATCACTCCAGCCGCTAGGGAGCAGCAGGCAGCCTGCTCTCCTGTGTTCCAACAAGCTGACCTTGGGATGCTACAAGGTTTTGCTGATAGTGACTTTCAAAGGCGTTGTTGGACCCAGCCAAATTCAAATGGAATCCCCCAGGGACTCAGGACAGGAACAATGCTGCTTTCTTGAAAATCTCACCTGTGCAAGCAAGTCTTCCTCCTGTCATGTGGCATGTTTATATAAACACTCTGGTAGAAGCCGTTAAAACCATTTAGAAGGCAGATCTACAAAGGATTAACAGTGGCTACAGCCTCTGTGGACTAGCTTACTTCTCTTTCTATAATATGCTAAAGATATGAGCTGCATTTAAAAATTAATTAAGTTATTTTTTTAAACAGGGTTTAAGGGGGGGGCCGGTGAGACAGCTCAGTGTATAAAAGCCCTAAGTGCTGGAGGCTGGTGATCTGAGTCCAATCCCTAGAATCCACTGTAGGAGGAGGAAAACAGCTCTCAGAAGTTGTCTTCTGAGCTCCAAGTGTACACCACAGCTGGTGTTCTCACACACATACACACAAATTATATGTGTGTGTATATGTATATATATATATGTGTGTGTGTATACATATACATACATAGACATACATATATATACATACATATATACATATATACATATATGGGGGGGAGATTGATTCAGATATAGAGGAGGCTGGCAAGATAGTTTGGCAGATAACAGTACTTGCTGCCGATGCTGAGAGCCTGAGTCTCAGCGCCAGAATCCACATGGCAGAAGGAAGGAATTAACTCTTTAAAGTTGTCCTCTGAGGACCACACATGCTCTGTGGCACACGAATTAACACACACACACATAAGTAAGAAAATGTAATTTAAAGAAAAAGAATTTTTTTTTTTTGGTTTTTCGAGACAGGGTTTCTCTGTGTAGCCCTGGCTGTCCTGGAACTCACTCTGTAGACCAGGCTGGCCTCGAACTCAGAAATCCGCCTGCCTCTGCCTCCCAAGTGCTGGGATTAAAGGCGTGTGCCACCACCACCCGGCTAAAAAAATTTTTTCTTAATATCAGATCCTCCAAGAATGTGAGGGGCTCCAGAGACAAAAAAAAATTAAAAATAAAATAAAAAATAAAAAATAAAAATCCCTGCTGCTGTTTTTAATCACACATCAGAAACTTGGAGAAACAGGACAATGTGAATCCCACTCAGAAGAACAGATGACGAGATCACTTCAGAACACCCTCCCACAGCCCTCAATCAGACACAGTGACCCTCGGCAGAGAGGAGGTTGGCATGCTGGACCTGCCACTTCCACAGCTGGCAGAGCAGACACACCGTGCAGAGTGTCAGTGTCTCAAACTCCAATATCACCACACGCCCACACATGATCCCGGTCCCCAGTCACAAACTACCAAAAAAAATACTGTCCTTTCTCACAGCCCAAACACTGGACAGTCCCAATTCTGCTCCTGAAAGAAGACAAGGTGCAAAGGACTAAACCCAATGAGCTGAAGAGGCAATGACGTCATCACTTACAACAGTGGATCAGAGTCCAGCCCCGCCTCCCCATCTACCCCTCCACATACTCAGGGTCCCTAGCTCACAATTGAGAGCAGCAAGATTTCTCCTAAAACGTTTGTTTTGAGTATCAATGGTCACAGACAAGCAAGGCTCTTGGATTGAGCTATCCCACAGCACCACAAAGCAAGCCGAGCAAGCCAGGGGGAGTAAGTCAGTAAGCAGCACCCTCCATGGCCTCTGCATCAGCTCCTGCTTCCTGACCTACTTGAGTTCAGTCCTGACTTCCTTTGGTGATGAACAGCAATGTGGAAGTGTAAGCTGAATAAATTCTTTCCTCCCCAACTTGCATCTTGGTCATATTTGTACAGGAATAGAAACCCTAAGACTGTCCCCCAAAATGAAAAATGGTTGCTGTAATCAGAAGTCAGGTTCTGTAGGCAGGAGGGAGGGAACCGAGAAGGCCAGGCCTAGAGCTAACATGGACAGTCAGGGTTACACAGACTAGAGATGAGGAAGTGGAGCAGCTAAGACCCTCCCCAGCCGGGGTTACCTCATCTGGGCTGGATGCCTGGTACACCCGGCATGAGTCCTCAAACTGCTTCTCAGCCTCAGCCTGGTCCGTCACGCCGTTGGACTCGTACACGGGTGTCACGTTGTGGCAGAGCGCGATGGCCTTCACAGCCTCATGGACGCGGCTGCTCATGGTCCTTCGTACCTTGGTAGTGACCGTGGGGCCCTTCTGAGCCGGTGGGTCCTGGGACTGCTGTGGAGAGGAGCAGAGAGACAAGGGGTCTGGACATGTCACAGTAATGGTGGTGTTTCCCTTCTGATCAACATGTAGGACGCTGGGTTTATCCGTATCTGAGACCCTGGGTTCAATCCCCAATACAAAACAACAGAGCAACCAAGCAAGGTGGGAAGCAACTGAAGGAGATGCTGGCGTCAACACACAGCTCAGCATCCGGTCCTCTCCCTCAGTGTTGGGCCCATCCGACAGGCCATGGTGGAACTTTCTGGGCTCCAACATCATCGTCCCTCCCTGCTCCACTCACTGCCTTGGAGCCTTTGCCCTTCCAGTACCCTCTGCCTGCAATCCTGTTCCCTCCGGAATTCTGCAAGAGTGGCTTGCCCAGTCTCACCACCCAGATCTCCATTTGCAGAGGAGGGGCAGAGTATCAATGGTCACAGACAAGCAAGGCTCTTGGATTGAGCTACCCCACTCAATCCAACTCAGAGGGGCCCTTGAAGCCCCTAAGGATCTCAGCTCCATTCACCCCTCACAGCAGATCAGGCCTGCCATTCCCGTGCCTTGCCGTCTTTGTCACCTAAACCAGGCTCGTTCTCATGGTAACTTTCTCCCCACTGGCCCAAGGACAGAGGCTGTCAGTGTGAGTTCATTATCATCATGGTCCCAGCAGCCAGAGCTGGCTGGAGAGGTGTGGCTGAATGAATGAAAAACCAAGTATCTACTTGTGCTCGGAGGTATGGCACGACTCATGGGTGTCTGGCCAGGATGCTCGAAGCCTTCAGCTCCACACCACCCCATACAATATGGCATGACACACCGGCTTCCATCACTGGAGAAGCAGAGGTAGGAGGATCAGAAGTTCAAGGAGGCTAGCCTGGACTACATTAGAATCTCAAGTAAATAACAAGCACACAAACAATCCCTAAAGTAGGGGTAGGGGGAATTCTCGGCATGGTTTTCCTCCATTTCTAAGAATACTAAATACTAAGGCCCAGCAAGATGGCTCAGTGGGCCAAGGTGCTTGACACAGGCTTGGTCCCCAGGACCTACAGACTCCTGAAGACTGCCCTCTGACCTCCACACGTGTGCCCTGGCACATGAACACACACATGTACACCACACACAAACAGATATTAAATCAGAGGTGTGGAGCAGCTCAGAGTGGCCATTCTGGACAAAGGGTTGCCTGTAACAGCTAAACAGGAAGACTCGAAATGCTTATGGGGTTCCTGGATTGCAGGTTCCACTGAAAGTATGTACACCCAGGAGGAAACTTTACCACACATGATGCATAACACCCATGACACATGGTTGGCCTGAAGCAAGAACAGATGGCCTGAGAAACAAGGTGACATTCGTTTAAATGTTAATACTATTTTTAGTAGTGGCTATTAGATCCTCGGATAATTAGACAATTACTAAATTACTCGGCGTGTTGTGTGGACACACAGGGCTCTGGCTTCCTGCTCTGTTAACCTCTGGTGTCAAGAGCACACCAGTTGCACTTCCAGGTCAAAGGGCACAACATGGTAACAATAATTAAGAGCCAGGGATCAGAACCCCGGCTTCTACCACTCATTAGCCGAGTGCTTTTAATTATGAGGGTTTTTTTTTAACTTTACAATTATCCAGGAGACTGAAGGTTTACAGAGACGCTCCCCCTGCTGGAGATGACACTCTCCTGGTCTGTAATTTATGTCCTAGTAAATGTGTGTTATGTACGGCACTGCCAAGTCCTGCTTTCATTTTTGCCCACAACCCTCAGCACCTGGACTGGATGTTACTTCAGATCGGGGTCAACAGGAAGCCTCTGGCGAGGCAACTGCTGGGGCTGGAGAGCGTGAGCAGCCGGAGGCCAGGGCGAGGAGCTGAGAGATCTCCAGGGACAACTTCTGGAGCAGAAAGTCATCAGATTTCGGGTACCGCACAGGAGCCAGCGCTTCTGCTACTGTTTGGGACAAGGGCTGCCCACCAGCTGTGGGGAATTCTGTTCTGGGAGAAACTCCCAAGCCAGGCCCAGAGAATCAGGACAGCTGGAGTCCCACAGAGGCCGCCATCCCCAACCAGGGAAGCACTCCTCGGGCAATCGGAAGGTGTGGAAGATGGCAGATCATCCCCACTTCCTAGCTTCTTACACCGTCCTCTCCACTTCCTGGTAAGATGTCTCAGGGTGGAGAGGAAATGACCATTAAAGCGGAAGCTATCGTTTTCAATTGATGTGTGTATAGTATACATGTGTGTAGGTGTGTGTATGGTGTACGTATATGTATTGTCTATATGTATGGTATGTATGCATATGTATTGTGTATGTGTGTGTGTATACGTGTGTGTTTGTGTATATGTGGTGTATGTGATGTATGTATAGTGTATATGTGTACACGTATGTGTGCAGTGTATGTGTATGTATGTGTGCATATATATGAGTGTATGGTGTGTGAGTGTATGTGTTTGTGATTTATGTTTGGGTGAGGAATGGGGAGTACTTGTGTGTATATATGTATGTATGTTTATATATATGTGTGTGTGTGTGTGTGTGTCTTTACAGTGTGTTATGTGTGCATAAAGGTGTGTGTGTGTCAGAGCCTCCAATGATGAGCATTCTGCCAGGCCTGTGACAGCTGCCCACCCCACATAGAAGACTTTCTCTCATCTGACTGTGTTCATTGGAAACCTCTGCCTCACAGACCCCTTAACTCCCACACATTTCTTCTTGCTTAAAAAATACCAAGGGACAGTGATCACGGGAGTGTTCATGGAATTTTGTTTAATGCCTTGCTTGTTCTTTGACTATCTGCGTTGATTGTTTTGCTTGTTCCTTGACTATTAGCACCTACTGTATTGTTAGTTCCTCAACCTAGAACTGACATTAAGACTTGCATGTAATTAAAATGGTATAAAAGCACAAAGGAGGAGGGGGGATGGGATAAGGGGGTTCTAGGGAGGGGAAATGGAGAAAGAGGATGACATCTGAAATGTAGATAAATAAAATATCCAATTAAAAAAATACCAAGGGAAAAACAAAAACAGACATAGCATCCAAAGGGATGGGTGAAGGTTCTTTTTGCCCTGGAGAAAACTCCCTGGTCCTGGTCATCCTACAGAGGGAGAAAGGCAAAAAAGCCAGTGCCGTGTGCATGTGCGTGCGTGCGCGCGCACATGCTCACATGTGTATGCATGAATTTTAAATATGTGTATCTTAAAACACTGGAGGAACTGGTGAGCTGGCTCAGCGGGTAAAGCTGAGTTCCATGCCTAGACCTAACATGGTAGACAGAGAGAACTAAGCTAATGCCTGCAAATCATCCTTGACTTCTATGCGCATGCCCCCCACCCCCCGCTCAAAAAATAAAATATCTAAGTGTTTTTAAAAGTTTAAAGCATTAGATGTATAGGTTTTAGATTATATTTCAATGTTTGTAATGGTATTAATAATCAAGCCAGGAGGACTTCCTCCTATCTCCTAGCCTGGTAGGAGTTTTACCTCATGATGAACTGGCCGTTTCCTTCTGTTTGTTTGGCCTTGTAGTGATAATCTAGAGCTTCCCTTCCAGAGTGCTTGAGAGCACCATGCTTTATGAGGTCCATTTAGTTACAATCACACTCTTTACACTGGTCACCTGGGCGCTTGTAAACCGCCGTCTGCAAGGGGACACGCAGAGGATAAACAAAGGTAGAATTCCGGCTCCTTCTGGAGGAAGGCCGTGTCAAGGACCACACCTGACCAACTCCCATCTGATAAATTCCACAGAGGTCCTGGGGTCAAGCTCCCAAGTCTCAGGAGAGGTCGGGGCTGTGTGAATTTGCGAGGTGGAATGTCATGCAAACACACGCTAGTCTCCTCTCCCTGTGCCCCATGTGTCATCCTGTGAACACCTCCTTGGGGCCTGCAGGTCACACACCACAGCTCTGGAGAGTAAGGATAAGCTGAACTTCATCCAGCTGTGTTCAGTGTGCCTGCTCTGCCCTGAACCTCATCCAGCTGTGCTCAGTGT